>NC_141150.1:105144615-105454407 GCF_053477565.2 Lygodium microphyllum | reverse complement strand
GACTCAACATAATTGTTATTAGTGAATTTGATTTTGTTTTCACTCTTATACAAGACACATTCAAAGCTAGCCAAGCTTGGAATTTACTAAGATGTTAGTATGAGATACTAATCACGAATAAAAGGATTTTATTTTCCTTTAAAAATTGCATTTATAGCTAGGATGACCACTAATTGTGCAATGCTAGCCTTCACTCATCATAAGAAGTAGCAAATCTTTCAAATGGATGTAAAATCTGCATTCTTGAATAGACACCTCAAGGAGGACATATATGTGGTCAAACCACTAAGGTTTGAGATGCTTGGTCAAGAAAATAAGGTTTTAGATTAAAAAGGGATTGGTTGTTTGTATGTAGATGACTTGATCATTATAGGAGGCCATGAGCATCTGCTTCAAAGTTTTTAATTTGAAATGATAGACTTAGGTTTTATGCATTTTTATTTGGGTATTGAGGTGTCTCAAGAACCTGATAAATCTTCATGTCTCAATGAAGGTAATGTCAAGGATATTTTGAAGGCATTTGGGATGACCAAATGTAAGGTAATGGTCTCATCAATGGAACTGAGTGCAAACTGTCATCAAGGGATGCATCATCACTTGTGCACGTTAGCCCATGTCGAAAGCTTGTGGTATGAAAAACACGGATCTAGAGCATGGCAGATATGGAGGCTCCTAGACATAGACCAAACTCATATGTACTTGGACATGACAGAGACAAAGTGACTTGACTGAAGGACACAAACCAAGTAGTAGGTACACTAATCTGAAAAGCAAAATGACAGTGACATTGCATTCATCTCATATGAAAATGGCAAGCAAGTACAATGTTAAATAGAGTTGGGTAGGTGACAGGTAGTCTTTCTCTCTATACCTATGGGATTCCTGTAGCCTGCATGTCCTCAGCCCATCTACTCTCACAAAGAGGCAGCATGGATATGATTGCAAATCTCAACACCCCTCCTCAATCACAACCAAAAGTAGAAAGTGTGAAGAGGCTTTAGTGAAATCAACACCTGCAAAGTGTGGGCGCACCATAAACATGGCAAAACACCAGAGGTAGGGAATGCTATCCTCTTGTAAAACATTGCTATTGAGCACTCATACCTTCTACATTCACTATTTTCAATCCAATGTATTTTTAGATCACTATTGAAGTTTGTAGAAGCACATGGGCGGACAAAGTCTTCGACCATCAATTGTCTCATTTTGATTATTATTTTTTGCTCTCTCATATTCTCTCTTGTGCTTATGTTTGTTGTTATCTTGCACTATGTTGTATTTTCTTTTGATTTACTTGTCCTCTTCGTTTACACCTAGATCAACCTTTCTCAAATCTAACTACTTCTTTTCAAGGCTCCCCAGATATGACCAATAATGTGTGCACCCACACCATGTACATTAGCTCCTTTTATTGCTACCTTCACATGTCATCCTCCAAGGAGTAGGAAAAAGTGCCCCAACATACACTCTCTTGTAGGCTCCCTACTTCATCCTCAACTATGCCACTATATTGACTATTCTTCCATCAAGCATACAGCCTTTTCAAGGTGTCACTAAGGCAATGTTTATTTAGAGACACTCATGACCCTTTTAGTCCAAATGATGTAAGAAATTGGCATACATCATGTCATATATTAAATGCACAAAAGTGGTTTACACTTTTTTATGAGACATGTTAGAAGCCTATACTTCAATTGATAGTTTGCACAACATATTTCTAAGAGAATTAGGACAAGTTGCACTAGCATGCTAAGATTTTTAGTAAAATGATGAGTGGAGATAGGCTTGTAGGTTATGCCAATGAAGCAATTGCATATATAACAATGGATATATTAAATGTTAAAATTCCATTGGTGGATTTTTCCTACATGTAATTTGTAATGACAATAAGGATTGGTTATCCCTCCAATAACCCTACTAGCAAACACCTTTTTGATAGGGTAAGTAGAAGATTGTGGGTGAGGGTAACCCCACCATCTTGATCCCTTCTTGCTACAACCATGCTATGTGTGGGGTTATCACTCCCACTAGCACCACTACAACTAGGTGCAATGGAGTTCTTATACTTAAGACCCCACAATGTAGGTAATGAATCTAGTATAACTGAGGCCCATTATAGACACATTTTGATGGGTCATTGTTCTTTAAAAAAAGAGGGTTGCATGTCATTCATGTTGACCAAAAAACTACTTGCTTTCAAAAGTTGAGATAGTTCATGTCAAATAGTAATTGGTCAATTGAAAAGAAATATGGTAATGATCTCAATTTTTTATTCGAAATCTATTTTCCACAAAAGTAGAACATCTTTTGGACATGAGGGTCAAGATGGATAGAAAAAACACTTGCAAACATTTTTTTCATTTCCCACCTTGCATGAGAAATTAGGCTAGTTCCCAAGAGATTATGGAAGAAGGAGGGGAAGGGGTGTGTCATTTGTTTGTGTGGAAGCATGTGATTAACTAAAGGAAGAGTGAGCTGCCTCTAGACCCACTTGAAAGTGGATGGCCTCCCCCCAAAAGAGAAGCATTTTCACCCAAAAAAGATGAATGTGTTAGGCCCAAGGGCTTTGAGCCCACCACATGGCCAATAAGGTCTTTCCATATTTGCACTAAGCATGGGGGACTTCCACTTTTCCTTTATTTGCCTTTGGTGTGTGGAAATGAACAAGGTAGCTCTAAAGAAAAGTTGCCTTTTGAACCTTGTACCCCATCATCTCCTTTTCCAAAAAGTAAACTTGAACAAGTTTTGAAGGCAAGGGTTAAGCTAGATTGAAGAAACAAATGGGGATATATTTCCCCTTATTACCCTACACGACAAATTAGCATGACTTCCTTGTACCATCCCTTTCATACCATTGCTCATTAGAGCATATGTGTTAGGGGTAAAGGCACATGTGCTTGCCTAGTCGCCCGTGTATTACTACATTGATAGTACCCACACACCTATACATTGCAAGTGGCAGGTGTCTATCACTATCACTTCTTTCTTTATTCTTTCAGTGACTTTGAATAAAGGGAAGGCCGGTCACACATTGTGACTGTTGGAGTTCTCACATCTTCTCTCTCTCTCTCTCTCTCTCTCTCTCTCTCTCTCTCTCTCTCTCTCTCTCTCTCTCTCTCTCTCTCTCTCTCTCTCTCTCTCTCTCTCTCTCTCTCTCTCTCTCTCTCTCTCTCTCTCTCTCTCTGTGTGTTCTTCCACCATAGTTCTTGCTTCCACTTATATGTTTCCACTCTAGGCTCCCTCCCTTCAATTGGTATGAAAGCCAACCATTCAAGGAGATTTTTCATCCTTTGCTTCTACCCACATTCAAAGCTTCAACTCAAGGTTTCATGGTAGCCATTGTTTCTTTCTCTCGAGGTATGCATTGAGTCTTTCCTTCTTGCTTGTTCGTGCTTGCTCCCGCGCTCATTGAGGAGCTTCCCAAGGCTTAGCTAAGCCTTGTTGAGTGCTTATTAAGCTAAGGAGCAGCCATTTTATCCATTTTGAGTGGATACAATCCATGTTGTAGAAGTTGTGGACAACTATGGCAACTTGATAGCATTGTCATTTTTTGGCCATAACTTTTGCATTCGGTGTCGAATTTATGCATCCTATAGCTAGAACCAAAGAGCGTGACGAGAGCCACAAATTTGAGCACTCAAAGAGTTGATTCTACACAGTTTTCTATTCTCTTTTTCACATACAATAGAACTATTTTGGTTTGGATAGAAAATAGTAAATTCCATAATGTATATTTGATGCTTCAAGGATGCTATTTTCGTGCCTGGATGATGATATGTTTATGCTTTTGATTTGAGCTTGAAATAGCTCAAATTTCACTATCATTTCAATGTTATAATAACATGGCAACAAGAATTTATCAATGAAAAGCTTATGCCTAATGCTCATTCATCCTTTACAGGATACTCAATGGATGTACTACTACTTCTAGTGTTACATATACTTCCCAATATACTATGGCATGCTTTTTGAGCTGATTTTTGAGCTCTGTTACATCAATCTTGGATGTGGTTACATACCTTGGTTACTTTAGAAGCTTATGCAATTACAAACTTGAAGAATCTACTGAATTTTATACTCTTAGCTTATGCTTCAAGTATCTTGGATACTCGATGTCATTCATATAATGTTTTGAGCTTTGCTTGCTCATTTGGCATTCAAATTTTGCTTTAGTGGGAGCTACTTGGTTTTATGTACTAAGCCACTTTGGCACTTGGATGTACTGCAGAGCATTTGATTTATGCAGTTGAGTTTCAGCTTATTACAATGAGACAATGGGACTCATTGTGACTTGTATATGCTCCCTTGATATTTATTGGATGCAGTTACCCTATTATGGGTTGATTTGATCTCTTGGCTTGGACCTAATACTTATGTTTGTCAGGATTTTATTAGTGGTATTTAATGCTTCTGTGTTATGTATTAAGCTTTCACTTAGTGGGTTATGCATCTGGTAGCTCTCTTCATTTACCCTTGAGATCTACCCTATGCATGATGTCTATGCTTATTGCATGTATGGGTTTTGACACACTACACTTATGACAGTCTTTGGTGTTGGTTTTTCCTAGCTTCTTCCTTACAACAACATGTCATCTTATTTTTATGCATTCTATTTGAGGGCGGTCAATGGACAACTCATTACTTTGGCAATATCTATTATCTCTCACTTAATTTGGCAATGGTTTTGGGGGCTGATTTCTAGGGTATTACAACAATCCCTCTTACCCTTCTTTGTACTTGCTTGGTCTCATTATGACTAGTGGTTCTCACGATAGTGCTATCTTCAATATTGAGAAACTAGATGGAACCAATTACAACTATTAGAAGGCCCAAGTATGGCAGGTTTTAGTGCAGAAATTGTAGGTTTGTGACGACTCAAAAATGAAGGTGTCAAACCTGCGGTTGAGGATTGGGATGAACTAGATGAGTTATGCAAGTCCACAATCATTTTATCACTCTTTCTCTAAGCAAGTTCACTACAATGTTGTAACTGGAAATCAAACTACATATGAGCTTTGGACACAAATTAAGAATCTTTAGGACAAGCAGAGTCCTACATCTCAAATGTATTGGCTGAAACAGTTGATGGATCTTTGCATGAAGGCTGTAACGTGTCTGCTTATCGGCTATCCAAGCACGTTTTAGCAGTGAATCTAAGTGTCACCACCCGGCACTCCCATGGAATGTTTCAAGGTTTGTCGCCTAGGGTTTTCCGAGTCCGCCTCGCAACGGAACATTCCTGGGGCCAAACCCACTAGGATCGACCTGAAATCTGGGTTCCTAGTTGTCAAGGTCTCCTGACAGTATTCTAGCATCGAGTTTTGGGCATCCTAATTTACACAGAGATACCCAATCCGAAGTAGATCCATATTGCACTTGGTTCAAAGAGAATGGGAAATGAGAGGGATGCGCTGCTCAACCTCTCTGCCCGTAGGGCATAGTCCCATTCCAGTCCCCTAAAACGGCATGAATCAGGTTCTAACTTAACAATACCTAAAGTTGAACAGTGATAAATCCTTGTGAGAAGCCTCCCAGTTCTTTGGGACCACCCAGCCGTAGGACGGGCCCGTCAGGGATTCCGCCCACCCGCTTCCCTTGATAGCTTTAGTTTTCTAATTAGGTCCTACCACATTTATGTGCGATATTTAAAATCAGCTTCATTAATTAAGCATTTTAGGGAACAGGGTTCATTCACGTAATTTATAGCACAGACATGAAAACAGAGCAAGCAGATCTTTTGACAAGCAAGTTCCTTAATTTATCTTCAAGTTAATCTTTGTCTCCTGCCCATACAAGAGAATTATGTATTCACTCTCTCTCTCGGAGGGGTATCCTTCTCTCTACCTCTCTCTCGCAGCCTCTCGGGGTCTCCTTATGCTCCCTTGTGCCTCCTCATGCCTCACATTTATAATGAATTAGAGAGGAGGAGATAAGGCTGAGAACAAGAGTGGAGGGGCTCTTGGAAGATTCGGTGATTTGATGCTCAGATCATAAATCTGATGGTTGCATTGGCTCCAAAAGGAGGGTAAAACTCCAAGACACTTGCTTAGAAATCTCTCAGTTCACTCCTTCTTTCTTTTCTCTATTCGAAGTGCTGTCTACTGCCTGTAGATTGCGATCGCAGTGCGCGCAATTTTGCCAGTCACTTTTCTTTACACATTAATACTAGTGATTAATACAGCTCATAAGTCTCGTTCACATTGTAACTTTCGTGAAGGGTTGCTACAGTCCTTGTCAATACAAGACAAATGTTGAATTACGACTCGATTTATTTTAAAATATATTTTTAAATAAATAAAAATTGTTAGTTATTAATGTTTGTTAGTTTTTATCTTAGTTAGTCTTTAGTTAGTAATCTTACTAACTTATTAATTGACTAACTTTCAAACTAACCAACTAACTTTTATTGCATGGAAATATTATAGAAACTTTTCGCATGGCTTTCTATTTGTAGATATTATTTCTAACATGTAGTCCAACATGTTGCCCTTCCCAACTCCAAGCAATCAGAGTTCCCAAACATATCAATGTCTAGCACCTCGTATCATATACATATACACAGGGAGCACCCGCCAGCTAATTGCTATGGCTCCACTACGACTCTTCTACACCTTGGGGATTGGCCCCAAGATGTACCGTCTAAACATGTAGCACATGAGAAACATAGTCCTCTCTTTATAATAAACATTCCAGGAGATAATTCAATCCTTACCAAATCAAGCCCCAAAGGAAAACGATCATCTAAACCTATAGCTTAGGGAAGCTTTCACTCAACGTGGGTCGAATACTCATATTCGCAAACAAGTGCTATGTATCCAGGATTTGTTTTCTCTAATACCATGTATAGGTAATGCAATGCAAAGGTGAATGCCCTTAAGTGCATAAACATGTAAACTTATAGAGAAAACAATATGGATTGTGCATAAACAATTCTTTTCATGATTTCACCCTTACATAGTGCGTCATTGGTTGCTAAGGCAGCACCGAAGTAATTCGTGCTATTGCCCTTCTTTCTTAAAATAAACGAATCCTATATGTCAAGATATGCATAAAGACAAATTATTTCAATGGATTCTTAACTTCCCACAACCCTTTCCCCCTACATTTATGGTTTTGCATTAGTTGGTAAGTGTAAAGAGTATTTTTCATGTGTTTTTCGTATATAAAAACCAATAAATATGCACTTTAACATAAAAATGGAAATAAACTGATGTTAGATCTCATGCCTTAGCCCCACCATACATTCACGAATATATCCATAATTTTTCGTAATTATATTTAAAAAAATCTTTTTTTATTTATCTTATTATTTATCATTTATTTTTTTATTTTTAAGCATGTAGAGCTTCCATGAACCAAGATACAACATTATACTTTGTGTGATCCCATGTGAACACCAAAAGAACCATGAAAATACATAAAATCCTCAATTTTTTGAAAATCCTGCAATTCTTGCTTTGCGGGTTTTCTTGATTTTCATTTTAATTATGAAAACAGCAAAAACCAACTGATAATTCCGCTTTTTCAAGCACTAGAAATCATATTCAAATATATTTGAAACCATTTTTCGAATTGTGTGAAAGAATAATCATGAAACAACAAAAGCGAGCACTTACGCATTCAATCTCATATGAATCCGCATGTCGGGACCTAAAACGAGCCCCGACACTAGCTCTCTAGCACTAGCCGAACCTCTAAGACACACAAGACACCCCATACGGCCTCATGGCCAAGAGTGTCTAGGGCTCAAACTACACTAAACCCTAACATCGATTTTGCATTTGTAATAGGACACAATCCAATATTTGCCTTCCCCTACTCCTCAGAGGGAGATCCCATAACATATAGGTATAATACCTCATATCACATGCACAGGAGGCAACCTCTCGGCTAAAATGCTGTGGCCTCACACTGCAACTCTCCCTACATCAAGGGTATTGGCCCCAAGATGCATTGCCTCAACATAAAGAACAAGCATACAAGCTCCACTCTTTGATTTATTGAACAATCCAAGAGTTTATGTTTCCTCACTGAACTTACCCCAAGGAACCGCTCGTCTATCCTACAGCAAGGACTTCCTCACACTCTTAGTGTTGGTCAATGTTTGGCATACAAGTGCTATGCATCTAGGATTTTATACCATGTGGCATGCAAAATGCAAATGTGGATGCGTATTGTGCACAAACATTTTATTCTAAAACAAATCAGCAAAGTGGAGTTCCAATCTGTACATTGTAGTTGTGTTGCTAGAGGCTAGCACCAAGTTTCCTCGTGCTACTAGTCTCTTTAAACTCAATTGATTATCACCCTATATGACATGCACAAATAAAAGATTAGAATTTACTTCATTTTTTGCACTTAAACGCTTCCAGAACCCTTATTTTTCCCCTACCATTTATGTGTTTTATCGTTGCATAGATGTAGGGTTTTGTTTTTTGTCATTTTCAATGTATAAAGCAATAAAAACGCACTAAAACATACAAACAAGGATGAGCTGAGACTATACCTCATGCCTCAACCTTGCTAAACATTCACGAACATAAGCCATATTTTTTCTTAATTTTTAAAGCATGAATATCTATTTTAATCTCATTTTTCCTATTTTTTCCTATTTATTTATTCATAAAAATAGGTTATTTTCTTATCTATGATTATTGACTGATTATGATAGCTAAAAGATTATTTTTATTGGGATTTTATTCCATGTGAATCTCTTTTTCCCACCCGAAACCAACAAAATCTTTAATTTTCCTCAAAAAATGTGCTTTTCAAATTGTAATTTAATTATTATGACTATGTATCAATACAACTCTGCATTTCTTTTATGTGTAGCCCTCAATCATGATGCAAAAAAGATCCAAACAAATTTTGGTTCCATATGAATTTCATTTAGACCATCAATCATCAAAAAGAAGCAAATTTCCTTTATAAAAATGAGGCATACCGCGTATTTGCATGTTGCAAGTTTTTTGATAATTAATACAAACTGCCAATGGACCAACCAGTGATCATCCTTCAGTGCTGAACACCTTTCCTCAGTCTCCTCTTGATCTTGGAGCGATTCGATCACTATCAAACAAGCATCCTTCAGCCCCTCTTTTTCTTGATTTCCTTCGTGTGAATCCCCATTTGAAAGAGAGAGAGGGAGGAGAGAGAAATACTAAATCTGGATCAGGCCATCCGGAAAGCCATCTCGCACGTGAGGCCAAGCATTGGAGAGCGAACAAATGCAGCAATTCATCGATGTGCTCTGATTAGGGGGTTACTTTCAAGTCCCCCATGGCCTCTCCTCTCCCACACGTCGCCTGCATTCCCATAGCCATCGTTTTTTTTTCTTTTTTTGCAATAAAAAAACTCCCCTCCTCATCCCGTGAATTTTTGGTGGGGTGGCTACCAAAGGGCACCCCCTTTCAACCAAAAGACCATTCACACACTTACTTCTCCTTGGCCTCTACTGCGGGCACCACCATTTCCGCATTCTACATCCATTTAATGATCTGAAATTTTTTGCCTGCCAACCGTCCTGATGTTCCCCATTGTCGGCCACTTCTAGAAGCCTGATTTGATACTCAAAAAAAATATGAAAATTTCGCAACCGTCACTTGATGGGTCTTTAAAGCACTTTTGAAACCCGTCTTTTGCTTGCAACTTAAAATCAACCCAATTGTCTCTGCCGCTTTCGATGGGCTTCAATTTTCCCTTGAAATTTGGATTTTTTGGCAAACTTTGAGCACTTTTCTTGGGAAAAAATCCACCCCCCATTGGTAACCATGGGATAAGGCAACTCAGCCCGTCGAATCCCATGAACAAATCTGCACATCAACACAACCACAAAGAGCATCAAGCTAATAAAGAAAATACACAACAAAACACATCACAGCTCTCACCCTACCCCCTGTCAAAACCAAGGCATGAAATCCACAAGGAGTAGGCCTAGCATAATGTGATAGAAAGCCTAAAGCTAGTCACTAACCAACTGCTCCGACACGGCCAACTCAAAAGAACTATCAGAGAGGTCATCCTAAGTGGTGGTCTGAACTACCTACCTAACTGAGGACAACTCAACCAAGAGCTCCTCCTAGGCAAGGACTCCTATAGCCTGATCAAGAAATATTGTCTTTTAGCACATTGTCCTTTTAGGCCCTTATTTTCTAAATTCGAGTGTGTAAAAAGGAGGGAGTTGAGTGTAGTGACCCAAGGAGAACAAGGCATTGGCCTCAAGTCCTATCTCAATTACCCAAGAGCCTACCAAGCCCTCGCAAGGCAACACTTAATCATTTTCTAACACTCACTTTTATTTTCACTCCAACCTTCTCTTATTCTTGTTTTTTCAGCTAGATGCCACCCCTAAGAAGACAAGGCATCAGCCCCAAGTCTTGTCTCGTCCCTACTAGGAGCCTACGAAGCCCTCACAAGGCGATGAACAACTGTGCAAGGACTTTTCTTTCTCCTTTGTTTTCCTTTTCTATTTTTATAGGGATTAGAACCGCTTTTTACATACCTCTGTATGTTTTTTATTCGTCAACTATTCATGGCTTGACTTCTTTGCATATATTTATTTTAGTAGGTTTTTCTGACATCCTCACAACTAATAGAAACTCCTAGAACAGTTGCCTAGCAAGTCAGCAAAATAGGGTCACTGAAACTACCTTCTAAAATAGGTCTTTTAGTACCTGACAATGCCTTTGCTCAGACCTCCCTCAGATATATGTAACCTAGACCTGGGACTTCATGCCTTGATTCCTAGTCTCCAACAAGAAAAGAGAGTAACCCCGACATACACATATATCATTATCTACTTTAAGGGAAAACTCAGAAGGGGGACGAAACCACCTAGAATGGCCACGAGAAGCTCCTCCACAACAAAGGCTCCCTCTAGTGACTTCGTCAACCTGTATGATACAATCACTAAAACAAAAAACCATTATATGTACATGTACCAAACAGACATATGGCCCTCTTGGCCTAAAGAAAGAAAACATTCAGACTCGACAAAACCAGCCCTCTTGGCCTAAAGAAATCAAGAGAACTAGCGCATATATATCCCCCCTTGGAAAATCTTATTAATAAACAACAAGATGCTCTAGCCTAAGGAGGAAATAGGGCTCCTGCCCTAAACTAAATGCATCAAATTATGACCCATACCTCCTGCATAGATAGCAAAACGTGTACGCATAACATGTCATCTAACCAACCTATGGGTCCAGGATAACAAAAGCAAATGGGTCTCGGCCACCTTTTGCATTACCCATACTAACCATCGCTTGCCAAATAGGGCATGTTCTGATAGAAGGCCCCACAAGTCTTATCTTATCATTCACATAGATATCCAAAACCAGAACCACAATTGAAGGAAAAGTCTTCTTCATAAGCAAAGTTTGCTAATGAGTCGGCAAACTAATTCCAATAACGTGGAACCAGTTGAATAGACACTCTCTCAAACTCATCGAGCAGGGTCATTGCTGTGCCATAATACATAGAGAGAATATGATTCTGAAATGTGTATGTCCCATTTAGTTGGTTCAATACCAACTAGGAATCCCCCTTTACTAACAACTAACGGATACCACCTTTCTTAGCAATATTTAACCCCATGATTAAAGCTTTGTATTCCACCATGTTATTGGTAAATCCAACCCTGAGATAAATAGCCAATTTCATTACGACTCTACGTCGGGGATCTTTAATAACTACCCCTATACTCCCTTTCTTGTTGGGACCCCTAGATGCTCCATCAACGTACAATGTGTATGTCCACAACGGGTTTACACAAGCAGCCATCACCAACTCTACTCATAATTATGATAGTTGAAATTTAGCATGTTCAGAGGATGTACGAAAGGCTCCATTCCACCCTCTTCATTGAATGTAACAGGGATGCTTGTCAAGATTCGTAAGTAGCAATGATAGAAGACTTTGATTTCCCAAAAAAATGATCCGTCCTCTTGCTCAATCAGCTTATATCCTTTACTCCACCAGATAAGCTTCCCCTGATGATATCTCTACTCCAAGTATGGGTGTTCCAAATAATGAATCACCGCCCCATCAACCTCTTTCATCTCTTGCAAGTTCTTGATCAGTCTAGTATTGATGTGTAAGGCATTTATTTTGTTAGTGCACTTAGAGATAATCAGGTTTAATCTTATTAAGATTAACCTTATTTTTAAATTCCACCCCCTCAAGATCAGCCAATAATGCCATGGATTTATTCTTCCCTATTCTTACAATCTTGTAGGGACCGTCCCATTTGGGCTCAAGTTTTCCTAGAAACAGTTCTCTCTATGCATCATAATAAAGAACTAACTGCCCCTTCTTAAAGGTATATTTCTTTGCTTTTAAATCATGCAGCCACTTCATCCGACACTTAGCCACTTCTTGTGCAATAGACTCTGCAATTTGAGCTCATCCAAGTGGGCCAGAATCGTAAAACACTCAAATAGGGCATCCTCATCGCCCAAAGAATGATTGATTGCGAATCTTATGGTTGGCAACTCAATCTCTAAGGGAAGGACACACTCCTCCTTGTAAGCTAATTTGAATGGGGTGTGGCTAGTGGCTCATTTAAATGTCGTATTATATGCCCACATATATGCCCACATATATGCCCACACTGCCACATATAGTTTTTTATCCCAATCATGTTTCTTCTCAAACACTATTTTTGATAAAATACCCACAAGCTACTTGTTAGTACTCTCAACTTGCCCATTTGCCTGCAGGTTATAAGAAGTCGTCTTGTTATGCTTAGTTTTCCACGCTTAAGTCAACAAGATTTTAATCACCTTGTTTAGGAAATGGGCTCCACCGTCCGATACTAATTTGCTCTAATAGGAAACTGGTAGTCTCTTTTGCATCATCCTTTCTTGTCGCTCATGCTTCTGAACCACTTTGTAAAGTAGTCAATTGCCACGATAATATATCGCTTTTGTGTAGTGGATGATGGAGTAATAGGACCCACAAAATTGATGCCCCACTTTTCAAATGGAAGTATAGTCATAATCAGGGTAAGTAGTCGCTTCCTATTCTGCCTATTGTCATGCCGTTGACAGGTATTGCATCTCTTAACATACTCAAATGAATCTTGAAATATGGACGGCCACCAATATCCAGCTCTTAAGGCCTTGGGTGCTGTCAACCGCCCAACAAAGTGTCCTCCACAAGTGGAGTCATGGCACTCCTCCAAGATGAATGGAACCTCATCAAGCATCACACATCAGTGATAGATATCATCAACACCCTACCGATATAGTCTTCCTGTGATTAATGCAAATTTTAAAGTCTACTGTTGAATTTTTCTCTTCTCGGATTTTGATAGAGTAGCTCCAGTCTCTCCTGTAAATAGGTAGTGTGTTATAATAGCATACTAGGAGGGAATAGAAGCTATATCAATCTTAAACAGTATTTCCATGTCGCTTCCTTCAGCCAAGGCCTCTTTTGGCTCTTCGAAATCCACAAGACATTCTACAATGCCTTGTAGCTTTGGTGGCTTGCTCTTAATCTCATAATCAAACTCCTGCAAACTGATTAACCACTTTGCCAAACAATTGTGGGAGCTCACGCTCAATCGTCAAGACCCACGGACCGCTTATTGTTTCAAGCATTCCAAGCTGAGCACTAATGGCTACCTCTCACATAGCCAACGCGCCATCCATATCTACGAGTGTAGTGAGCTTACCTCCATGCCGATCAAGTTACCTCCTCTCCCGCGCACTCCGATAGCTCCACGATCCAAGTGCAAGCTTCAAGCAAGCTCCACGCTCCAAGCTCCATCGTCACAAGAAAGGCAAGAGAAGATAAGACAAGAGAAGAAGAGAGGAGAAGATGGAGAGCTTCTCCTCCCCAGTCCCTCACCCTCACATACTCACTCCCTCACACTCTCACACTCCCTCTCTCAAGCACAAGCTCAAGCAAGCAAGCAAGAAGAAGAAGAAGAAGAAGAAGAAGAAGAAGAAGAAGAAGAGGAGACCCACTTTTGGCCACACACAAGGATGAGCTTCTCATTCACTTTTCAACTTCATATACAAAACCCTAAATCCCTTTTTGGGCGGTCATCTCCTTATCCCCTTTTTTACATGGCCGGCCATGGCCTAGACCCTTTTTCTCATTGTCCTCCTATCTTCCTAGCTTCCTTCCTACCGTCCATCTACCTTTACAAATTTCACGAGTGAGAGCCCGGGGCTCCTTAAATTAAATCATGATGTGCTTGCGCTCTTTTACAAAAGTATTGACTTGCGCTTTTCCTTGTGCGCCTTTCTCCCTTATTTAGGACTTTTCTGCGCTTCTTGTGTATATTTTCCTTGTGCACCTTTGTCTTCCGTTTCACTTTGCCTGAGCCTTTGTCTTCTGATTTAGCTTTTCCAAATTTTCCACCTTGTTCATCTACTGGTTAACATTACCCCCCTCCTAGATGAGTGCCAATCCCATTGCACTCACCGTTGTAGGGAGTAGGCTTTGGCATGCACTGAAGACGTGGGTGGAAGGGACATTGGTGGTTGTTGTGGAGAAGTGTTGGTGGTGGTGTGGAGGAAGGTCATTGGGGGCACGTTGGTGGCCTAGGTGGCTGGTGGTAGGGTTGTTGGAGTTAGTGGTAGGGTTGTTCTTTGTTGGGGATTGCACTGATGGCTAGCACAAGTGTTGGTTTATTGGGGAGTCTGCACATGACAATTCTTGGTGGGCTTGCAGGACGATAAAGGATAAGAATTCAGAGTTGGGTGTCGATGAAGAGCAAATGACGCTTTCGTTGGAGTCTTCAATACCTGCAATTGAAAACCTCTCATAGGTAGTCTCTCCCTAGGGGTAGTGCTAGTCTTCTCTACCGTGCACAAGACATAGTTCAATTAGTTTGGGAGATAGGTCAAACTCTAAGCAAGCTAAGAGTATTGCCTTGCACTTGAGGATCCAAACTGTGTATATCTTTTGGTGCAGATATTATGTGAGTGTTCGTGCATACTTAGATATTATGTAGTTAGAAGACCACGGCTGGTTTCTCGTAACAATGTGTAGATGAAGCAAAGTTGTCCATGTTGAGAAGAAGTACACGTGAAGGTGTATGAGACATCCTTTGCATTGTGACTGCACGACGTAGCATAATTGAACACAAGGACACCGCACTTTAGATAGTTGTGAGCTATTGGACTTGCTTGATGAGGATGGTGTACTTTTCATGGCCATTCGTGCAGTGCTTACCACAATTGATTGCAATGGTATTAAGGTAGAGTGCAAGAGGGAATCACGCGAATGGGTCAGAGTAACAGGTCTAACCCTAGGCGAGACAAGCTCCCTAGGTATGTCCTGCCATTGATGTGCCCTGAACAATTGTGGGTGATGCTAAAGGGCTAGGGGACTAGGGACGAAGCCAGCCGACCAAGGTCACTAGACGTACCTAATTTGAGGACCCCTAGGTGCTGTGCTGGGATCGTGGGTGCTTCGTATCTTTTCGTTCTTTTCTTTTCTTTTTTCCTTTTCCTTTTTCTTTTTCATTTCCTTTTCTTGTTCTTTTTTCTTTCTTTCTTTCTTTCTTCTTCTTCTTCTTCTTTTTTTGGACTTGCCTGAGTACAACCATTGCAATATGTTGAGGTTATCAGCCATTCCATGGGTTGGAAAATGTCGAGCTTTGAAGGCTCAGGAAATGGATATTACAGTGATGATTGTGCCCTAGCCTTGTTGTTAGAGAACCATTTGTTGAGATGGGGAGATACACTTGAGATTTTGCAAACCTCTTTGCAACAGCAATGTTGGTACAATTGAAGCAACAACTACCGTGAGCCAAATGTAGAGCTTGACCCAAAAAGAGAGCGTAGCCCATGACTATGCTTTGGGCCATGCGATGTGGGTGGTCGGCAAGGGTGATTTTTGCTTCTGGAAGCGTGGCTTTGTCGCTGCTCTTTGTGGTGTCAGTGGTCTTGCAGTGACTTGGGCATTGAACACTTTCGCACAAAGACCTGCGTCATCCTACATCCACTTGTCACTTCATGAGAGTACATGCACGGCATATACTGCAACTATAATAAACCAGTGCAATGCAAGGAGACATCGCTTATCTGAATGCCATGGTGTTGACTTAGATACTTATCACCTACGCTTGATTAGCTTTTTCTTTTGCTAAAGACGTGAAATATATTAAATGCAAACATAAAAAGTTTGTACAATTGGGGAACATGTCAGCACTTAACCATTTAAAGACAAAAATTCATGGCCATGAAGCATTTGATAAGCATTTTATACAACATGGGGCTACTCTAGTTGTACGAGGCAGGGCGAGTCCGGGTGGTCGGGGCGACTGAGGTTCTGCTAGTGCGGGGCTCCTGTGAGGTTGGGTAGGGAATATGTCGGCTGGGACCCGGATGGTGTAGTCCCTAGCCGCAACAGTTTCCAGAATGCTTTTAAACAATGCGTCAAATTCCTGCTTGTCTCGAGCTGCCCTCTCCTCTTTCGAGCACCTGGTGCCTGAGTGTCTATTGGGGCCCCACATGACCGGTGTTGCCATGCCCTGTGTGCTCCCTTGAGCTCTTATCCTCTTGGCTTGGGGGGTTTTCGGCCTACGTCCTGGGCGGTGTCATTTAGGGCCTTGTTTCTTTGCATACCTTTTAAGGGTATGTACGTAGCGTCCTAGCGAAGGAGCTTATGTTGCATGCTCCCTTCGATGGCGGATAGCATCCTTGCAAGCCAGCTGCATTGGGTACTCCATGTCGGCTACTGTAGGGGGACCTACAAAATGCGAACCAAGGATTAGGCCTTGAGGTAGGATAAAACTATTCGCATGGAAGGGATTATACAGTGGGTTATCAAGCGCATATGATGAGGAGGGGAGAGGTGAGGCATGCAATGTTGTTGTAGAGGGATGGCTCCCATGATGATGTTCATTTTGCCTTCAGCCATTAGCAGATCTTGGCTTTTGCTAAGTTGCGTGGACTAGTTGTCATGGAGTGGAGTAGGGCTCATCCCTGGAAGAAGGATAGACCGTAAAAGGGGAAAGGTATATAGAAAGGGACGGTGCTCCATCTACACCATTAGAGATGTTGGTCAGAGCTTCGTATGGCGATAATGAGGGTTGCATGCCCTCCTCCTGGAGGCGGGAATGGTCACACGACTTCTCAATGTGTGGTGAGAGGAGGACCTGAGGACAGGGTCACAAAAGTCATTGTTTATTTATATACATATTTACAAATCCATGTCACTTCACGAGGATAAAAACCAATTGTAGAACTCATGGAGTGTGGCACATGTACCTAGTACTCATGGTAGCCTTCTTAATAACATCAGGTATTTTGCAACATCAAGTATCATGGTACCTTGTCTGAGTCTACTTGCAACATGTAGCTCCTCCTCAGTGAGAACCTTATCAGGCAAAGAGTTCTCTTGGCTAATTCCAGCTAAGTTCGCACCCCGAATGGCAGTTAGCACTCAAAAGGAAGTTGGCACCACATAGGTTGGGTCTTTTTGAGACTGCCATTTGGCCAATCGCTCTTCTGAGACTGTCATGATTTGGGCTCTAGTTTGACCATTGCAACACGGTTTTCAAACCAACGTTTCTCAAATTGACTTTGACCCTCTGATTGGTCACTTTAGTTGCTCTATCTCTAAGAGATTTGGTTGGTAGAGCACATCATTGAATGTTATAGTTAAGCGTAGTTCCTCGGCTTCCTAATCAGAGATGAGTCGCATGCGTTCATGTAGGAGCCTGTCATAGTGCTCGTTAAGATGTTCTTGCTCTTCCCAGGATAGGGAAAATGGCAAGTATTCTCCAAGCTGCTCCTTAGGGAATGCGCCCATGTCCACAAGGATGTAGACACGTGTGAACACCTTGAGCTTAGCATCCAACTCAGTTAAGCATTCTGCGACACTTCTATGTTCAACGAGGGCTTGCTCGGTCGCTATCTCATGCAAGGTTCTAGGAGTTTACCTAGGCTTTAGCATAGCTAGGGGCTCAGGCCTAAATGAGCAAGATTGGTTAACGCTAGGATTTTTTATGCTCTCGGGGTTTCCGTGTTTCTCCTGAGGCTTTGTTATTGCATCATGGTTCTCCTTGGATGTGACTGGTATAATTTATCACCCTGTTGTGACAGCGTTGTATCCACTCTTGATTGGTCAATGCAAGTTCTATTGTCGGTGGATTGAGTATTGAAAGCAACCATTGATGGTAACGGTTGCTTTGATTTTTCAGAGCACACGGATGTGTTTGAGGTTTCACCGCTATTAGGAGAGACATCAATGGGTTCATTGGTAGATGGTCTCGATGCTTTATTCCTCAGCTCTTCGGCACTCTTGGTTTCAATCTTCTTGGGGTCTACAGCCACTTGCAGCTGCCGTTGTTATTTTCTTTCTCTTCTCTTCTTTTTCTTAGGCAATCGAGGTGTATCCCTTGAAGACTCGGGACCTTGAACTAGGTCAATCGTTGATGTGCTTGGCTGGGCCTCAGCATTCTCTTTCTCTAGTGTGTCCTCATGGGGCATAGCCATGGCCTGCTCAATAGCCTCGCTAGGTTGTGAGGGTACAACTGCCTCTCTTTTTGGAGAGTCTAGCTCTTCAACCAATTCCCTTCTGTTTAACTCCTCCAGCCTAGGCTTTAGGCACTTTGGAAGTGTTGGAGTTGTCAAGGATGTTGGTTGCGGCACCTCCTCCACAGATGAAGTGCTAAGGACACGTTCCGCAAGGGGTGTTGTCACGGCCAGGGATTGTGACTGCTGTGATCCCTGATTGGAAGTAGTAGCAGCTATTTCAGTGGATTGACTACTGTTAGTAGATTGCAGTGTCAGGTCCCTGGGGTGATCAGAAGTGGTCATGTCTTTTGTTTCCCTTTGAGCATTCACTTGTGTAGATTGAGCATGAGTTGATCTAGTCAAATTAGGTTGCATAGGCATATCCTTGGGCCAAGAGCTACGGATGGTGTCGTGTCCCACCTCTTGGACATTTAGAAGCTTAGATGGAAATAGAGATTGGGATTGAGCAGCTACACTTGATGACTGCTATTGTGCTTCCTATGTCCGTTTAGGGAAAGAGGGTGTAGGAGACTTGCGACTCCTAAGTGGCTCTGACATTGGCTGGAAGATTGGCTCATGGCTGTTAGATGATTTTACCATTTGCTTTGTTGAGCATTTAACCTTGCCATGAGCAATGTTGTGCCTATGATGCTTATTATCCTCTTGAGGAATCAAAGGCTCCTTGGGCACTAGTAGCTTTTGTGTATCCTCAACAATTACATCTGATATCTGCTTGTCAAGCACGCTAGGCTGAGGATCTACCCTCCGATTAGTCCCGTTTGGTTTCTTGATTTCAACCGTGAGGGGCTTGGTCACTCCAATGTTTTTGGCTCGAGACTTGGTCTTTCGTTTAGATCTCCTCCTACGCTTCTTTGCTCTTGATACAATCTGGCCTTCAATCGACAGAGGAGGTTTAGCAGGGGGTTTTGGCACCCAAATCCATCTGTTACCTACGTAATACCCTTGAGCACGTAGCAACGCTTTGGATATCCATCGTGGTGTTGTGTTAACCCTCTATCGATGCCTTCGTCTATAAGGCTTGGGCTTCTTTTGGGGTCTTCTATGATATTTGTAAGTCCAAAGGCCATCCTTGGCATTATCTCCTGACCTTCTTGTTTCAGGCATGGCCTCACTCACTAGTTCTCGTTGTTCGACCTGTGCTTATATCAACTCTTCCAACAAGTCCTTGCTCTCGTTAGCAGGCTTGACTGTTATGTCAGCACCTTCCTTGCCTTTCCCTCGAGGTTCGATGAGGTCACCCTTGCTAAAGGTTGTGACTATCCTCACACCTGGTAGTGTCAGGTGCATCCTCTGTGCTACATAATCGGCCTCACACTTGATCACCCTTTTGAAGGGTCTTCCTAGGAGGGTTTCCTTATCGTAATTAGCATTATTTGGAGGAACATGAAATAGGATAGGCAAGCCCTCAGTTTCAATTGTCGCGAGGATTTTGCACCTTCCCATAAGTGCTTGTGGGTGTCCCCTGTAAGGACTAAGAGTTGCATTAGTCGGTGTGAGCTCTGGTTGGCCTAGTAGGGTCCATGCTTCATAGGTCAAGATATGGAAATCTGCTCCTTCATCAATCAGAGCATTGATGGTATGCTCTCTTTTCGCAGTGAGTTTGACCCTAAGATAAGCAGGTGGTACTATGTCTTCGTCTTCCGGGTCTTGGCTTGTAAATTTAAGTCTTCTGACAAATGCCCTTGAGTCCCCAACTGCATGACCAGATGTGGATTCTCCACTGGTGTCTTGGATCGTCAGTGCAGTGCTATTCAAGGAGCATCTATCGTCAGGACTGTCATATCTAGTCATTCTCGCTATTGTAGCTTGATGTTGTTGCTTTCCGCTTTGACTAGATGCAGTCCGAATGCAACACGTATGTGTTTTTGCAATGTGGCCTTTTTGCCCTTGTTGGCTAGATGGGCCCATTGAGGTTCTAAGGTCTCTGTTTGTCTCTATTTGGGTATGGGATTTTGGTTGCTCTTTTGCAAGTGAGAATCCATGCTCGTGTAGAGCCATTACTACACTAGGGTCTATTTTGGAGGACCTGTCGTCACGGCGCGCGTTTTCTCTCCCACCTACTCGGGGGAGGTGCTGAGGGGGCAGAGCTCTGCGGGGGTCCGGGGGGGCAGTCCCCCCAGCCTGCATGGCCATTACAGTAAATGCCATACATGATTTGAAAGACCGTTTATATCCAAATTTTGAACTACTTGCTCTAAGTTTCAGCCCAATGATCAATCTATGATATGGTTTCGGCTCTATATGGTCTCTCGGTTAGTTTCACTGTCTTCAGGTTAAAATTTGAAAAAATCTAAATTCTGCCCAACAGGTCCGAATTGCAGGGGCCAAGTGCCCAATTCAGCCCCGAGTAGAAAGGGCCAAATGTAACTGGTCCGAATGTCAAATTCGGCCAGTCCGAGTCTGGTTGTCCGAGGGCCGAGTGGGCCGAGTCAAGTGGTCCAAGTGGTGGTGGGCCAAGACAGCAGGGCCGAGGGCCAAATTTTTGAGCGGTCTGAGGGCCGATTCTAGGACTCGGCCCAGAATCGTCATCACTCGAACACACCGAGCACGGCGCGTTTTTTCGCCGGACTTCACAAAATTCGCCACGCCTAGCGTTGGAGGCCTTCCCACTTGTCGAGTAGCTCCAGATTCAACCTACTCGTGTAGGGGAGGGTGTAGAATTACCTAGACTAGGCAAATAACTCCTGGATGGCCAAATCGAAGTGGATCCACTCAACGAAGCTTTCTTCCTCTCTCTTGCTCTCTTGAAACCTTGCAATGCACAATATGGCCTTTCTTGCCTCTCCTGGCCCCTTATCACCCTACCCAAGCATGTACTCACCTTACTCTTGCCTCCTTACTAACATTTAACCCAAATTTTCATTTTTAGCCCTTCTTTTCCATGTTTCAGCCTATTATACAGCAACAGAAAACCCTATTGTTTGCTCCAATGTTTTGCTTCTATCCTT
Organism: Lygodium microphyllum; assembly: GCF_053477565.2. Taxonomy (NCBI): domain Eukaryota; kingdom Viridiplantae; phylum Streptophyta; class Polypodiopsida; order Schizaeales; family Lygodiaceae; genus Lygodium; species Lygodium microphyllum. The sequence continues at coordinate 105,432,959 of NC_141150.1, read as the reverse complement.
CCTAAATGCAAGAAAAAATCATAAGGAAAATACCTACACTACTCCATCATACTTTCCCAAGTCCAAAAAACAAAAGCCTACTTGCTAAGGAGATTGAATACCTCTTCAAACTCCCTCACTTCCTAGCTATCTACCTCAAGTACCGGTTCAGGGAAAACCCTACTCCAATGCTTGATTCGAAGCGGGCAAGCGCTCAAGGCTTGAATCCGTTGGTCCCGGCAATGGAACCAAAATGTGGGAGCTCATGCTCAACCGCCAAGACCCACTGATCGCTTATTGTTTCAAACGTTCCAAGCCGAGCACTAATGGCTACCTCTCACATAGTCGACGCGCCATCCATATCTATGAGTGTAGTGAGCTTACCTCAATGCCGATCGAGTTACCTTCTCTCCCGCGCACTCCGGTAGCTCCACGATCCAAGTGCAAGCTTTAAGTAAGCTCCATCCTCAAGCTCCACGCTCCAAGCTCCATTACCGTGAGCAAGACAAGAGAAGAGAAGAGAAGAGAAGAAGAGAGGAGAAGATGGAGAGCTTCTCCTCTCCGGTCCCTCACCCTCACACACTCTCACACTCCCTCTCTCAAGCACAAGCTCAAGCAAGCAAGAAGAAGAAGAAGAAGAGACCCACTTTTGGCCACACACAAGAATGAGCTTCTCGTTCACTTTTCAACTTTATATACAAAACCCTAAATCCCTTTTGGGTGGTCATCCCCTTATCCCCTTTTTTACATGGCCGACCGTGGCCTAGGCCCTTTTTTCCATTGTCCTCCTATCTTCCTAGCTTCCTTCCTACCGCCCATCTACCTTTACAAATTGCACGGGTGAGAGCCCGGCACTCCTTAAATTAAATCATGATGCGCTTGCGATCTTTTATAAAAGTATTGACTTGCGCTTTTCCTTGTGCACATTTCTCCCTTATTTAGGACTTTTCTACGCTTCTTGTGTTTCTATATTTTCCTTGTGCACCTTTGTCTTCCGTTTCACTTTGCCTTGGTCTTTGTCTTCTGCTTTAGCTTTTTCAGATTTTCCACCTTGTTCGTCTACCGGTTAACAACAATCAAGTGACTATAAGTCTAAGTCCTTCCACCTTCGTATAAAAAACCACCTTCTTATAAAGAATGTAGTGCATGAACTTTTTGGTCGTAAATACCATTGCAAGGCACAACTTCTCCATATAGGTATAGTTAATTTCCAATATGCCCAACTTTCGACTAGCAAAGGCTATCGGATAGTACCATTTTTCCTCCCAAATTTGGGCCAAACAATAGCTAATACTATGCATTGTTGCTGTTGAAAATATATAAAACATTTTGCCGCTTTTAGGTGCTTTTAAAACAGGTGCTTTGACAAGCTCCTGCTTCACATCATCAAAAGATACTTTGCAGCCATCACTGCATGCAAACAGATAGTTAAAGGACAATAAGTTCATTAGTAGCAACGTTCTTTCTGTCAGGGCATTGATAAACCTCCGATAATACCCTACTGATGAGAGAAAGCTATGTACCTCCTTTGGAGTACGTGGGGAACTCATAGCAACTATGACCTTTATCTTTTCAGGGTCAATTGTGATCCCTATTGAACTAACCACATGGCCTAGCAACAACTCATAGGATACTCCAAAGATGCACTTCCATGGGTTAAGAACTGGACAGAATTGTCTAGAATGCTCAAAACACTTCCTTAGAATAATCAACTATCCATCCCTTACGGTGGTTGCCCCCAGATCATCGATAAATACTTTCAACTTCTCTAGGGAGATGTCACCAAAGGTCTTATTAGCTGTTCTTTGCCACAAACTAGGTGCATTGCATAAACCAAAGGCCATCACATGGTACGCAAAGGTATCGAAGACAATAATAAATGTCATTTTTAGCTTGTCTTGCTCAGCAATCACCATTTGATTATACCCCACAAAGCAATCCATGAACGAATATATTTCCCTACCTGCTAATTGATCCAAAATTTGGTCAATAAATGGCAATGGGTAGTAATCCTTAACAGTTTGCTTATTCAACTTTCTAAAGTCTATGCAAAGCCAGATTTGATTATTTTTCTTCTTCTTAATCACAATTGGTGAACACCATTCAATATGTTGAACAGGCAAGATCAAACCCGCTTTTCGCAGCCTCTGTAGCTCTTCAAACATCCCGTCCCTTAATTCAAAAGGCATGCGCCTTACTTTTTGACGTACAGGCCGATTTCCTTCCTTTAGAGGAATGGTATTGTTATAAAATCCGAGATACGCGCTCGACTTTCTTATATACTTAAAATATATATGGTGAATATTATGTTGACACAGAGGGAGAATAGATGAGAGAAAAAAAAGATGTAGAGAGAGAGAGGTAGAGAAATTGGCAACACACTAGGGACTGGAAGATGGGCCAGTCCCTCCCCTTGTGGAGTTATATTATTGACAAGGAGCAAGCTCCTCCGTTACACATAAGCCAGTTCTTACTTCTCCTACTCGTGATATGCCCAAAGATTCTACAATATACCCAATATGCATGATTTTCTTGAATTCCTTGCATACTCTTGGAGACAATTTAATCAATTGCAGGAGGTTCGCATATGGTTTAACTTCACAAAGAGAACTTGCTAAATCAAAGTCATGGTAGTTAGCCAAAGCTCTCTTCTCTCACCAAACCATTCTCTCCTTTGGCCTTTGGACTGACTTGGATGCCTCTTTGTTAACTTTTTCCTTCTTTCTTAGCAATTCTTTATCCTTCTTGAGATCAACTTTATGATCAATAGACTGCCTTAGAGGTCCACCTTCCATATTAGGATTCATGACTTGCTTTCCCCTAGCATCTTGCTTAGGGTTTCCCTCGACAGGTTTTACATTACCTTTGTCACCCTCTCTAGTCTTTTGACCTCCTGTTATGGCTCGTAGATTAGAAGTTTCAACACCATTGACACATTCATCCTCAATAAGGCTGACTCCACTACCATGAGGCAACTCCTCCACAGTTGCCTTTTCTCTTTGCAATATTTGTCTTGGCCCATCATCTGGTTGGAGATTATTCCCTTGCATGCGATGATTGAATGGACCTAGCTATTTACTTCCTTGTTGGAGAGAGCTGATCTTACTCCAACAGGTAGCAGTCAAGTGGCCAGACTTTCTACAAATATCGCATTTGACATTTGGACAATTCCTAGGGAAATGTTGGCCACCACACCACTTACAACTGAATCTTGAGGGGGCACCCTCTTCAGGGCATCGACTCCCTATCAAATTTTGCTACTTTTCAAGAAAGTTGATATCAATAGCTATTTGTCTATACTATTCGGTAATCATGTCAATGTAGTGCTTCATCATATCCTTAACTTCACCAAGGACATTTGAGGCACTTGACTCATAGCTGCTATCGTCTATCTATCATTCCATCGGCCTAACCACTTGATTGGGAATCGGCCGCTAACTTACTAGGACAACATTAGGGTTTGTTATTTGGTCTCCAACATTCAATGGAGCCATCTGACTAGCCATAAGCATAGTCACACTAGGAGGAGCTGGTAACATAGGCAAATTTGGCATGATACTCCCTCTCCCATTCCCATTTGATATGGGGTCCCCTTGACTCCTGTTGGTCAATGCCAAATTATTACCATTCTAGTGTACCCTTGCTACATAAGCCGCTTGCAAGCGCGACTCTACTCCTTCTGCTTGGGTAATAGCAGTGTCAATGCCAGCCAAAGTGACACTACTCAACTGCACCTGGATGTTAAAATCTAATCCATGTAGGAAATATTGCAACTGTGCAGTCAGTGGAATGGGAATATAAGAATCAAGTTTGCGAAGAACTTGCTTTAGTTTTTTGGCATAGGCCTAGACATTCTCATTTGGCTCCTGGAATGTTACATTCAAGACACACAACCCATACTGTCCACCCCTCTCAATGGCAAACTCTCTATGGAGGAAGGCCGTGAAGAATTGGTCAATGGTAGTTATGGTTCTCGCCTCTAGACCATGATACCATGCTGTTGCCCTTCCTTTTATTGTCATGTTGAAGAACATCATTAAGTGTCCTTCATCTTGGATTCGATAGTTGAACATGAGTTTTTGAAACTCATTAATATGGAGTTCTCCATCTTCTTCTGCTAACCCATTGAAGATGGGTAAAGGTACTCCTAATGCCGGTAAATCCGATGTCCCTATTGGAATTGCAATGGGTTGTGCCATGCCTACAATCGGATTGGCAATAAGAGTTTGTCTAGGTAAAACTACACCTCCACTTGAAGTGGGTTGATTAACTAAAAGAGAGGAAGTATTAGGACTTCCTCTTGCACTCAAAGGGCTACTTGTGACACTTGGGTTATTAAAATCACTGCCTCTTATGCGTATTGGGCTGCTCCTTTGAAGAGAATAACACCTTAGAATCTCAACCTGCCAACTATCCCTCTTAGAACGTTCCTCTTTTTGTATTTCGACTTGACGGTTCTTGTCAGAGGACATAAACTAACTATTTGGTCCCTAGAGACCCTAGATTCAGAACCACCACTTATTGGCAACTCCCGGCAAAATCACCACCTGTCAGGACCTAAAACAGGCCTGACACTAGCTCTCTAGCACTAGCTGGACCTCTAAGACACACAAGACACCCCACACGGCCTTGCGGCCACAAGCATCTAAGGCTCACACTATGCTAAACTCTAATATCGATTTTGCATTTGTAATAGGACACAGTCCAATGTTTGCCTTTCCCTACTCCTCAGAGCGAGATCCCATAACATATATGTATAATACCTCGTATCACATACACAAGAGGCAACCTCTTGGAAACACTACGGCCTCACTATAGCTCTCCTACATCAAGGGGATTGGCCCAAAGATGCGATGCCTCAACATAAAGAACAAGTGTACAAGCTCCACTCTTTGATTTATCGAACGATCCAGGAGTTGATGTTTCCTCACTGAACTTACCCCAAGGAACCACTCATCTATCCTATAGTAAGGAATTCCTCACACTCTCAGCGTTGGTCAATGTTTGGCATACAAGTGCTATGCATCCAGGATTTTATACCATGTGGCATGCAAAATGCAAATGTGGATGCCTATTGTGCACAAACATTTTATTCTAAAACAAATCAGTAAAGTGGAGTGTAATAATCAACCCTTCAATAATTTCTAATCTATACATTGTTGTTATGTTGCTAGAGACTAGCATCGAGTTTCCTCGTGCTACTAGTCTCTTTAAACTTAAATGATTATCACCCTATATGACATGCACAAGAGCAAAAGATCAAGCTTTACTTCATTTTTCACACTTAAACGCTTCCACAACCCTTCTTTTTCCCCTACTGTTTATGTGTTGAATCGTTGCATAGGTGTAGGGTTTTGTTTTTTGTCATTTTCAATGTACAAAGCAATAAAAACGCACTAAAAAATACAAAAAAGGATGAGCTGAGACTACACCTCATGCCTCAACTTTGCTAAACATTCATGAACATAATTCATATTTTTCCTTAATTTTTAAAGCATGAAAATTCATTTTTATCTATTTTTCCTATTTATTTATTCATAAAAATAGGTTTTTTTTGCCTATGATGATTGACTAATTATGAAAGCTGAAAGATGATTTTTATCGGGATTTTATTCCATGTGAATCTCTTTTCCCCACCCGAAACCAACAAAATCTTCATTTTTCCTCGAAAAATGCACATTTCATGTTGTAATTTAATTATTGTGACTATGTATCATTATGATTTTGCATTTCTTTTATGTGTAGCCCTCAATCATGATGCAAACAAGATCCAAACAAATTTTGGTTCCATATGAATTTCATTTAGACCACCAATCATAAAAAAGAAGCAAATTTCCTTTATAAAAATGAGACATACCGCTTATTTGCATGTTACGGGTTTTTTGATAATTAATACGCATTGCCAATGGACCAATTAGTGATCATCCTTCAGTGCTGAACACCTTCCCTCAATCTCCTCTTAATCTTGGAGTGATCCGATCACTGTCGAACAAGTGACATAGCATTTGCAATGGAAGTTGTGGCGTTGGGTTGCCGTCAAGGGTATCATGAGATAACTCAAAGAGCTATATGCATATGTTATGGTGGCTAGGATATAGGAGTCGTGGGGTACAATGACTCCGATTATATAGGGCATGCAAACAATAGAAATTCCACCTCTGGCTATGTCTTCACCTTTACAAGAGGTTCTATTCTTGGATGTCTAGGGTGCACAACCCTCTCTACTACCAAAGCAGAGTATGTTGCAGCCACTAAGGCTTACAAGGAGGCTCACTAGTTAGGCCATCTAGTGGCAGACCTTGGTATTACTGACATTGTCCCAACACTACATTCAAATTCTATAAGTGCTATCCAATTAGCCAAGAATCCAATCTTCCATGTGAAGACGAAAGACATTGAGGTACATTAGCACTTCATCAAAGAGGTCGTTTAGGACCAGTCTGTTGACATTGTCAAGATCTCAATTGACCAAAATCCTACAGATTTGCCAAAAAAAGTCTCTCCATGGAGCATTTTGCCTTCCTTAGGAAGTTGATGGGCATTGGATGAGATGACGTCTTTCCTCATCTTGTTGTACTTATGTACATTTGTACTTTGTCACTTTTTTCTTGTTCTCTCCTCACTATGGACACAATCACCTTTAAGTGGGAGGTTGTTGGGGGTGCCTTCACCTGTACCTAGCCACCCATGTATTACTACACAAATAGTACTTGCACACCTGTATACTGCAGGTGGTGGGAGCCCATCACTATCACTCCACTCTTTATTATTTAAATGACATTTGAATAAAGGGAAGGCCTGTCACACATTGTGACTATTGGAGTTTCCACATCTTATGTCTCTGTCTCTTGCTCTTGCTCCTTCCATCATAGATGTTACTGCTACTCGCATGCTTCCACTTCAGACTCACTCCCTTCAATATGCTATTACAATGGTGTGGTGATAAGGCGATGCTTGTCCCATAAAAATTTACCCACTAGTTAACTTGAGTTACATGGCTTACTTTTTCTTGTTAAATTTTTAAAGTGCAAAATCGATTGTTGTTTTAAAATTACATATATTAACTAATAGAAGTGACAGTTTCTCACGTGTCTATAGAAGTCACATTTGATTAGAGACATGCAATGGATGTTTCTTATGTCTCAAGAGTCACATGTAAAGAGGGACAAGCAGAGAGAGAGAGAGAGAGAGAGAGAGAGAGAGAGAGAGAGAGAGAGAGAGAGAGAGAGAGAGAGAGAGAGAGAGAGAGAGAGAGAGAGAGAGGGAGGGAGGGAGGGAGGGAGGGAGGGAGGGAGGGAGGGAGTTCAAAACACTCACCATTGCCATGGGTGTTTCTTATGTCTCAAAAGTTTCATGTAAAGAGGTATAGGCAGAGAGAGAGAGAGAGAGAGAGAGAGAGAGAGAGAGAGAGAGAGAGAGAGGAGGGAGGGAGGGAGTCTAAAATGCTCACCATTTCCATGGGTTGAAGGGTGTGACCATCTTGTGAGTTGGGAGAAAGAGAATGTCTCCAATGAAGCTTTAGAAGCTACTCAAATTGCCTACAACAAGTATAAGACCATGTATGTTGGGAAATATGCCTTCCAATCGAGAGTCAAGGTGCACCCTTTTGATATCCTTTGCAAAAATAAGATGCTTTATTCTTCTAGAGCTAATACACTTCAAACAGGAAGAGGTTTTTTGGAAAGCCTCTTGGAACTTATGCTCAAGTTGCCATTGACAGGTCCTATTGTCAATATACTACAAAGATAACAATGGCACCCATGCATAAGAGGCTCTTTGGTGTGCCAAGTTCATGTTTCCAAGTCTACAAGAGGAGATAATAGTTAGTAGAAATTTGGTTTTCACAAAAAATTGAACTTTACTGATTATTTCAAGTGGAAAGAAGAGAACAAGATTGTGAGTGATGGAGTTAATTCCAAGCTTCTTGGGTGCCATGTCCCTCTCAAATCACAAACAGGCCAAGCTTTCTTGTCAAAAATGATTTTTGTGTGCTCTTTCAAATTAAGAAGTGCTTATATATAGTTGTAGAGACTAGCTTCATCCCACATATATAAGCTGTTGGACATGTTGAATGCTCTACTTAATGGAAATGTAAAAGTACTTTTTTAAAATTAATCATGGCTATCAATTTTTGTGGTTGTGTCTAGTTAAGAATGGGCAACCTATTTATTGATGTGTGCCCTATAAGTTGCGATGGTACTATTGGATGTATGAGAAGTTGAGTGTGCAAAAAAGGAAAACCATGTTTACTACTTAAAAAAGAGATTCTAATGAATAGAGCATCTTGTTTGAGTTCCCCCCTCTCCTCCAAGATAGCCATAGACACAAGGACATTCCCATCTTCCTTAAGATAGCTAGCATGCAGAGGGTGTCCTCCTTGTATACACTCAACTAGGGCAACTCTTGTAATGGAGATTTGGCTCATCCAAGGCCCCGCCTCATGGATTGTGGGATAAAGTCTTGCCACAAAAGATGAAGCCAATGGCCTACTTGAGCTCCATAGTCTCTTCACGTTCCTCTCTAGATGCTTGTACACTCAAATGATTGTGGGATCAAGTGCCTTCATGCATGCCAAAGCATTAGGTTGCCAATTGTAGAGCCATAGGCTTGAAGTGGCCCAATTAAAGCCATAAGTGTGGTAGGCAATCAAAGCTCAAAATTGTTGTTAGTAGCACACTTCCATGAGCCTTTGAGGAATGAGTACGGAAAATCCATTACCTAACAACTCAAAAGAAAAATGTGAGGCACATCAAGGCAACATTGGTAAAATTAGCCCTAATTTTCATAACGGAAGGTAGTTAGGAGTTGGAATGAGCACTCTTGTTGGATTGAGACTTGCTCATTGCAAACAACAAGTGTGGCATTGGTCACTAAAACACACCATGTGTTTGACATGCTTCCTTCCATGGGATGCTATGTTGTGGAGTGAATTTTCAGTAGGGTATACCAAGCATGGGGTTCGGGATGGGTTGCAAAAATCCTTTGGATAGATGCAACTAGTGAGATGCTCATAAAAACAATTGAGAGAAGTTTCTAGCCGAGGGCTTTGCTCAAAGTACATACACATAATGGCCCACAAAAGAAAATCCTTCTTTGCACCCTCTCCCCCTCTGTCCCCACCCTTTTAGCACGTCCCTCTTTTTATTGAAAAACATAACGAAGCATGAGAGGGAAAAGGAGGATGGTATCCCTTTCAAACTCGTTTTCATACCAATTCACCCCAGCTTGAATTTGGACATGTATTCACTTATCAACAAAGAAGCTATATGATATAGAAACACCATGAAGACACAAGTAACTTCATGGGATGGCTACTTTAAATTATGCTTCTTCCATTTGAGATGCATGATGAGATTCATATAGCTTGGTATTTTTTGTTAGTCATGCATCTGTAAGTATGCTATACTTTAAGCAACAAGGCAAGCTATTGGAAGAGCAAATATACATAAATATTTATTCACATTTACAACCTTGAAACTCATGCAATCATCTAAGTGTTCTCTATTTTCATTAATAAGACAAGGTTCGAAAGACTTTACCTAGAATCTTACTCAAATAAAGGAAATATATTCATTTATGCTATGCATGAGCCTCATTATAGTAGACAAGACTGCAAAATGGCAAGTAGTTTCCTTTTCCCATTTTATTTTATATAGATAAGGGTGGTTCCTCTAAGAATGTCTTTAGAGCTTGCATACTATAAAGCATCAACAAAGTACTCATCGGATGCAAATGACATGGGCATTGCACAACTTTTACCACACATGATAAATGCATGGATATCCAAGGCTAGTGAACTTGAGGCAACCTTCGAAAGTTTGACCTACATAATGTTGTAATTTCTTTGAGGCTTTTAATCCATTTTAAATCATTTAGATGCCTCATTAACGATACATAAGTCAAAACTACATCTACTTTCATTCCATCCCTTTAGTGAATACCTTTTTACAAAAGTGGTTGATTGTATACTAAGCATATTCTAGGGTGGATTGCATCTTGCTCCATTTAGATTTTATACATGAACAAATGGCATAGTACCTATAAGGGATCGATTTATGAAGCACAAACAACAAGATATCCTTACAGAACTATTTAGATGGTTCAAATTGGAATATGTTGAAATGGCATTTAGGCATAAAGAGCAAGAATCCATTACTTGTTTTTGAACAATATTTTAAGCTAAGGCAACATCTATGCAACAAGGATCCCAAGAATGTTTCACTTAATAATTCAAACTCATCGCCTTCTCATTGAAAATATGTTTACAATCATGTGACTTGGATTTTTCACTCCCACCAAGGCACACCATGTCTTGTGTAGAAGTTGAGGTCTTCCATCTGAGCTTCGGCAATGGGGATCATGAAATGGTCACATCCCTATCCTCGACTGTTTAAGGCAGTTACAGCCCCAAGCTCTCTTAAGCTTCTCAATGCTGCCTAAGGTGGCAATCCAACATTATGCTCGATGTTTTCTATTGATTGGTTCATGGCCTTGGATATCAACGTCTAAAAGGTACTTGAGATACTTAATAAGTATTAAGCATCGAAGGGCAAGCAATGAAAGCTTGGTTGTGTAACCAATGGTCAACCTAATAAAATGGACTAAGGACTTCATTGATCTCTTAGCTGCTCCATGTTTTTAATGTTTTTATTGATCTCGATGGTGTGTCCTGGCTCATGTAATCGAAGGTGTGCGCAGAAACGAAGAAGATGAATCGTTCGTTTTCCTTGTCTACTACGTCTCACATCTTTCTCTGCTCCATCCAACCATCATCTTCATCATGGTCTCAAGGCTATCGATTGGTAAAGCTGAAGCCTGCAAGTAGGTGTGTCTTCCCGATCCCTGTTTAGCCTCTTTGGTTTTACATATCTGAGAGAGAGAGAGAGAGAGAGAGAGAGAGAGAGAGAGAGAGAGACCGACCTTGGGCTTCTACCAATTGGTGCTTGCAGGCTGTCTTGCCCTCTCTGTCTACCAATTCTGTGCAGAAGCAGTCAGAAAACACGGGCCTTGAGAGAACAGGAAGATCAGAGCGAGAAGTCCTTCTCATCCTCAAGATTTACCCCGCCATTACCCAACTCTTTTAATTGGGATTTTGAAGATGATGCTGCCGGGCCGCTTGGCAGAGCATCACGGCCAGGGCCTATCATTGAGGATGAGGACTTGACTTCATCTAATGCTGAATACAGGAGATACAGGAGAAAGGCTAGAACCAATGAGCCAGATGGGTCTTCACTTCTGAGTGGCAGGAGAAGGGCTAGAACCAATGAGCCAGATGAGCTTTCTTTTCTGAGTGGCAAAAACAACTTCATCCTGGCTGGCATCTTTGTGCTTGGCATTGGGGCAGGGATTGCTCTTGACTCTGGTCTGAATGTGGAACCCAACAATGTTGCATCTCGGGAGGTCATCGATCGTCAAACACCAAACCCGGACATATGCTTGGCCAATGGGATGAGCGCAATGGTTCTTGACCATCGTCTATTCATCACCTTCAATCCGTTGAGTTTACTAACCTAAATACTTTCTGTTGTAGTTTTTCATAACATGTGCGTGACATATGTAATAGTATTTTAATGCTCTTTCATAGCATTTTTATTTATGCTTTATCTTTTTGTCTGTGAGATAAAACTCCCTTCTCTAGGTCACTGGATTCCTCTTTTGTTTGTCGATACACGTCTTAGTTATTCTAACACTTAATAGTAAACCAAGCAATTTACTCATGTTTAACAGCAGTATGTACACTAGGGTTAGGTGAGAAGGCTGGGATCAGCAAATCCACTGCACTCCAGCCTTGCGCATAGTCCTGCACTCTCATGCTCCATATGGATAGAGTGTGCCTGCTGTCCTGTCCAAGGAAGATGTCTGATCAGCCATGACCACTCATACTTGTGATATCTTGATCTACAAATTTGTTGTCCAGCTTTCCATTCTTGCTGATGATTATTGGAAAGGGAAATGTGCTCCTTTATAGGAGGAAGTCCAGAATTGACCGACCAACCAACCAATCCACCGATTACTGGTTCAATGTGGTCTTTCACATCAGCAATTTGCCTACTTGTGCCTGCTTTTGCTGCTGGTACATCCATGCCCAACCTCCCTTGTATCTCTCTTGATGATGTGACATATTATGTTCTCTCTCATGGTCACTTGGTTGAATCCACAAATTTGAAACCAATGTCTCGAAGATTGCTTAAGGCTCTAACTCATGCAGTGAGGACTCGAACTTGTTAATGTTTCTTTTTAGCAAGGATTGTCCTCTTTCATGGACAACTGTTAATGCTACCATAATAATTTAGCATGACAAGTTGACCAGCCAAATGCCTAGTCATTCTGAGTAAGCAACTCTTATGCCCACACTTGTCCAAGCAATTGTAAGATCTGACAACTCCATTTATGAGACATCATCAGCTGGATGCCCTGAAGAAGCCTTCGAATTACTAACTAGAAAATGCGGAGTTGGTTAACCATCTTAGGATAGTGCTGAGGTCTTCTTTGAGTAGATGCTTCCAATTGTGGACCTCCTTCAATCTTACTGAGGCATGCACTAGGTCCTATTGTTAACACTCCTCCATTGATTGGCACAACCAAAGCAGATCCATCTCCCTAGACAGATGAGACACACTTGTTGAAGAGCCATCGACAATAAGGAGGAGCAAGAGTAACTGGCTGTAATGATGTAATCAAGGAATTATGTATGGATGATAATAGAGACATGATGTGTGACTGCCTATATATGGGCATTGGATGCATGAATAGATCGACTTGATGCCAAGGATGGCACCAGCTGAAAATGGCTGCCCAGCTGCCGACATGGCTTGAGGACAAATGCATTCTGATCGGTGTGCAATGTGAACAGGCCTACTGAACTGGTGTTGTATGAAATGGAGAAGAAACCCTAATCTCTACCTAATGTGCTTGAAATGGAGAAAACTAACACACGAGTGACCAACAGACACTGGCAGTAACAGAGCTCTCAAAAGTCTTCATGTTGGTCGGATTGAGTCTCACAACTAGATGTACACAGGAGAAGACAATGAGCAACATGTCTGCTGACACATAACCATGCTACTTTGAGGCAAGTATCATTGCAAACTATTTTACCGATAGATTAGTCAATTCAACATGCTAGCTTTCCCAACTTATGTGAGAAACAGTCTAAATGGGAAGTTTGACTGGACGGCACTCTTGTGTTATGCTGATGTTATGCCATTATAGCTTGTATGCTATCACTGTTTGCAGTTCAGTGCATCATTGGATCACATGCTTTGTTATTTGCAAAATGAATGCTCACTGTAATACTACAGGCGCTTTATGTTTGCTTTCGTGTTTTGTATTTTACATTATGTATATTCGTTTTGCAGGTTCAATGTCTTTGTATCTCAGGCAGAGGTAAAACCAGGTTGTGTGCTGAGGCAGAGCAATTGGAATGTGCTGGAATCACGCGGTTTAATTTCAGCAGATGATGTCAGGGACTGTCAGAGAAATATGAATACTTTTGGTTTTGTTGGAGATTTGAGACAAGCACCTGAAATCAGCTGTGTGTATCACAGCGAAAGTGCAGAGAATCAGTTCTTGAAAGATCCAGCAAAAGCTGCTCTCGGAGATGGTTTTCAACCCAAGGATTTCAAAGAATAAAGTTTATGCAGCTGTTTACAAGTTTCTCACTTACCATTCATCAAGGAATCCTCATCCCAAACAGGCAGTTTGAAGGGCTGTTTATACAAGTGCAATGGATGTGCAAAAAATCTTTACAAGCTGGTCTTCAATCTTATGAAGCAAGCGATCAAAGAAGGCGGCTGACTTTTACTAAAGTCACCTGCTTGATGGTGATAGGATCAAAATATCTTGAGGTTAAAGTGATTAGGTATTTAGTGATTGTGAAGTATTCACATGTAAATATGTAACATAATTCATGTGGATAAAAGCAAAGACAGATTATCCTGTACACAGATTGGCTGCCTTTCTGTGGAAAGTAACAAATCCAAATTTTGTTTCTTTTCCCACTAAATAAAATGAATTTATATATATTCACAAATGTTCAGGTCCACCAATGGATTCTGCAGGTTGGGTAGAAGGGTGCTAGAAGATGGTTACAGTGAATGCCAAAACTGGCTGGCAGTTATGGTAATTACTATTTTGCAGCTTCTAAAGTGAATTGTTTTTTTATTATATTTGTCTGCTCTAAAACTGACTTAGCAATGAGGCCAACTTTATTTCTTATGCAGCGTTGGCCAAGTGTAGAGAAAAGTCTCGTTGCAATCTGCATTATTTATTATAGTTGCATGACTGGAGTAGCAATTTGCTTGGTATCAACAGCTCTCTGGAGTTGAAAAGCTTGCCTAACGTATTATTTGGAACGGTCATCACATTGTCAGCTTATTGAATGATCTCTTTGTTATTTGACATGGTACTCTGGACTGGTTTGCCTTCTTTCCTACCATATACTAGCAAGGGTGGATTGTACTTTCATTTATGATTGATAGCAATCATTCAGTTTTCAGATTGACATGGAACTTGAAGGTAAAATTTCTCAAATTTTGAAAAATGCTGGCCCCTCATTCTCAGGGAGCCCATTTCTATTATATTGACTATGTGGGTCTGTCACAACCAAACCCTTATTTTTGGGTTTTTTGGTGAAACTGCTGGTTTTCAAAGGTCTGATTGGTGATTGAGCAAAAGTGGACACAGACACACGGGCTCACACAAAAACTCACACACACATTGTGGAATGCTTGTTTCATTCAAGAATTTTATAATACATTGATGTCTTAGGGTAAGGCATCTTATAGCTGATTATACTAGAGTATGAGAAAATCGAAGTAACACTCAAATATTTTACTTTCTTTATGGTTTAAGTTGTATTGCATGAAGGAAATGTTTTCTTATGCTGATGATGGCTGTTTTAAGGAAGAAGGTAATATTTTTAAATAGATTAGGTGGCCTAATCAATCACAAGAGCAACATAGAACAACATAAACTAATCTCTCCAAGAATTGTATCCTCAAATTGGGCTGTAACATTAAGCTATCCCTTCCATACTATATGAGAGAGAGAGATTTACTCGTCTTTTGAGATGCCTCATAGATTACAAGATCAATACCATATGCAGTTAGATATCTAGATGCAACTTGCATAAGGGTGTGAAGAGCACAAATCTAACCTAAAAACTACATAGGAATTAAAATATTCAAACCTTAGAAAGAGGCCCCCTTCATATGGGGTCCTTGAAACTCCCGCATGTGAACCTTGCTTGCTTGACATGCAACCCACTTGGCTGCCTTGTGTGCCACCTTCATCTTTGGGATTTGATTTGGCTTCTTTGTGGGCTTATTTGGTGAGAGCTTCTTTGCAACCCACAACTTGATGCACTTAAGTTTCTTACATTGTCTCGAAAAATTGATTTTGCTATCAAGCCCACCAGAAGAAAGGATAGCTTGATGGTCTCTCATTTATGGATCTACCATGGCTTTCAAACACCTAAAAAGCTATATTTCTTGAAGATATTGATCTTAGTATTGAGATTATCAAGTTTTAGTGTGTTCTCTTGGCACTTATTGTTTGCAAATCTCTTCAATTGCATGATGCCACCTTGTAAGGAGATCTACACACGTGCATGTGCACGTGCACACACACACACACATGGCTATGTTAACATTCTTTTATATGCATCAAAGACATATAGGCCAAAAAGACATACATCAAGGTTCTAGTTACAAGCTGGTGTCTTATTGGCACAAAAAGAAACTTACTTCATGGCACCATTGGCACAAAAAGAAAAGCAACTACTAATATTATAAAAATTATTGAATACTTAATGGTCCAAATTTTAACTTAGTGCAATTCTTTGGGTACATCTCATTGTTAGGGTAAAAGTTGAGGTCTAACTCTCATCCCTAGGTGTTGCCCTGTGAGATTAGTGATATTAAGAATTAACATATGTATGAACAAGCCCTTGCATAAAAAAGGGAGGGGAGTAGAAAAAGGAGAGAATTGCTCCTCAGGAACAAAGACTGTAGAGCACAAAGATTGTTTGTGTATTCCACCAAGGAAAGTGAGTGTAGAAACACAAGGTTGTTTATTTGTATTGCTAAGGAAAGGGCGTAGAAATGCAAGTTGATTCATCTGACAAAATGATTAACAAGCAAACAGATGAACTATGTAATGGACCTACTACGAAGAGGATTGTGATAGATGGTAAATGACTTTTTGATGGAGGTTGTCCCACTCACACAAACAATGTCGGAGTGTGGTGTGGATAGAAGAGAACTAGTTTTAAATGATTAGCATATGGTAGGTGGTTTTCTAGTGGGCTACTTTTAATGAAAGATGGAGGTACTAGGATATAAGAGACTCCTTTTATTCTCTAAACAACAGAAAATGAACTAGATTCACATGCAATAGTTTCAAACTATCATTCAAACTTCACATTTGCAAACAAAAACTTGAGCACTTAATACAATGCACTTCTAATTAGCCTTGTGGAAAAAGTTAGAATTTGTAATTAAGGACGCATTTGATTTGTACTTGGCCTTTCAAATCCAATTTGGACCAATTACTTTTCTATGTTCTAGTGAATTAACCAAGTCCCAAGTCTAATATAATGATGCTAGTATACTCATATTGCATACTCTAATTGCATGCTAACTTTCTACTTTTGACTATGTATAGCCTTACCCAAACATAGCCATTTGTGCATGTTCACCCATTTATCCTTTTTTCCTCCAATCATATGGTCCAAAGTTGAAATTGATTCTTACACATCAAGAAAACTAGAGTAAGTGTCAACAGACTCATGGCTATGAAACATGATTACTCCCCCAAGTCACATGGTGGATTGAACAACCTTCATTAGAATGTACTAACACAGAATTCTACTTTATTGTAGAATTTTATTTAAGGATGTCAATGTTGTACTGAAGTGCTAGTTGCTTTTATGCTTTCACTTCATAATTAAATTTTGCATTGGAACGATGTTTTTTTTTCTTTTGTGGCTATTGTAACCTAGAAGGCTTATTTCTTGCAATCAAATGCATTTTTGGAGTGTGTATTGTGCTCTTTCTGCAAGATACTACAACTTTTCCCCAAGCTTATAGGATATATGCTTTGATTCATCTCATTATATGCCTATTTAGACTCTCATTAAAGTATGACTGGGCTTTTTCAATCACTTTTAATATGAAATACGGGGATAGATTACAACATTGGAGTGTTTCATACAATGGTAAGGATTATTCCTTCATGATATGATTGTGAAAAGTATATATCATACGACAAGCGAACCATTGGATATTTGGACACAGTAATTTGCTTTGGAGGAGTTGTACATATTCTCTTATTCAATGGCATTGGAGACTAATATTTGGACCAACAAACTTCCACTTAAAAAGTGCCTCTTCCTTTTGACATGTATTATTAGTGTTGTTTCTATGGGGTTCTATGCTTGCCATTGAAGAAATGCCCATCTTACTTGTCATGAATAGGATGCTACAAATAAGAAATCTCCATGTAACTTTTTAAAGTTGTCCTTGCTCACAAGAGCTTATTCAAGAGGTGTTTGATTCTCTCAACCTCCATTTTCCTTCTTTAGGATTTGGCAAGCTCTTTTCTTTGGTTCTTCCCAATTAGATTCAAGTCCTATGTCTCTTTCTTTTCAAGGTATGCCTTTGGACACTTGGGACTAATTCAAAACTTCATAACCTAGCTATCGTCACAAATATGTATATTTTAGAATGTTCTAGGTTTTGACAAAAAGTCCTTAAACATTCGAGAAGGAAATTTTAGAAGCTTTCTTTAGAAGAAGTTTGTAGATCACCCAGGTAAATGTTATGTTAGTAGTGCTTATTATTGATGTAATCAAGGCTCATATCATTGCTTATGTCATCAATGCTTCTATCGTGACTTATGTTAGTGCTCACCTAGAAGCTTCCCACCAATTAGTATAAATAGGGATCTTGGGCTACAAGACCTTAAATCTTGCCAATACCATTTGTGAGACTCCTAAGGCAAGTCCTCTTCCACTTCATGTCTTATACTCTATTGGCCTTGTATCTAAGTCTTGTCTTGTACCTGCTTTTGTGTAACAATCTTATACTTTAATCTTGTAATAAAGAAAATAGCCTCATATTTGAGCTTATTATATCAATTTTCTATTAACTCATCATCTTGTATTTTTATAATACATGTGCAACCAACAATGCTCATTCTTGTGAAGTTCTTATCACACATGTCAATTTGGCAACATTCCCACTTTCTTGTGAGCTATGATGGAGAAAGTGTTGGAAGTGTGGTTGCCGCCTTAGAAAGCATACAATAGTAGCTACAAGAACTACGTGAAAGCAATGCTTGATCTTAAGTGGAGAAACCCAAATCCTTGAGTCTGGTCGTGCAAGGGCTCCAACAACTATGTGGAGCCAATAGGAGAAAACACCAAACAATGTCATTTGACCAAACTTCTACACTAAAACAAAAGGAGCCAAAATAAATTTAATCGAGCAAGATCAATGTTTAGAGATCTTTTACAACAAGAACTTGGGTTATTCATTTGCATGCAACCAAAACATTGTCTTAATGATTCTTCCTAAGCCAATCTCCTCTTGGGTACAACCCTCACTTGGTTTTCTCCCTTGTGCGAGAGAGAATCATTTCTACTCAATGGTTTTGAATCCTTTGCATGAAAGCATTGTCGATAGCAACTTCCTCTAGCTATGAGACTGTACAATGAAGCCATGCAAATCTCTATCGCTCCCTTCAAACCAATTTCAACACAAGAAAGATAATGACAATGAGTCAATGGCTTATGTATGTATTGTAAGGAACGTAGACATATTGCCCAAAACTATGCTAAAAAAGGTGCACAACATTGTAATCCGATGAGCCTAGGAAAACATTAACATCCAACCTCAATAAAGACCATATTCCTAGACTACAAAGATTCCTAGATTGATAAAGGCCTCTTATTATTTGAAAATCCCACATCTAGTTTCATCATGCTAAATAATGATTGATATACCAAATGGTCAAAGAAGCATTATTATTTAGCGGAGCTACATCATGATTCTTGGACAAAGATTTTGCAAGGCAACAAAACATCATGCTCATAGAAAAATCGTGTCTAGTGGTGGCTGCAAATGTTGTCAATGGTTAGTTGCTTGCTCATGGAGATGTAAAGAACAAGACCTTGCCTATGGGGGTAACCTTGAGTAAGGAAGCATTTAGGATAGTTCTTAATATTATCCAATGCCCAACAAGTCCAATTGTTATTGTTTTACCCTAGCTTGAATTACACAATCCTAATGTTGATTGGAGATGTTGAAGGGTAGAGCCAAGACAAGGACATTGTGGTAAAAAGCAACATTTGCGACCACTTTATGTTGGAGCAAAAGAGTTTATGCATATTGCTAAAATCCTTAATTTATGCAACACCAATTAATTCTTTCACCAAAAAGAGCATAGAAACACTATCGTCCCAATATTTTGATTATGAGGATGACTAAATACTTACTTCTTAAGCATCAACCCCATGATTGTGCCATTACAGTACAAGAGGGAACCCAACCAATGTTTGGTCCAATACTCAAATTATTACAAAATGAGCTTACGAAGCTCCAAAAGCATGTTGATAAAAGTATAACCAAGGGGTTTATCCAAACATTCCAAATTACTAGAAGGAGAACCATATTGTTTGTGAAGTAAAAGGGAAAATGCCTTTAAATGTGTTATACTATATAGGCCTCACCAAAAGTCACTACCCTTATGAGCAGAGGCTGCATGGCAAGTATTTCATAAGTATTCAAGATAGAGACTAGTAATGGAGTGCCTTTCTTTGCTGAAGGGGCGAGTGCTTTGGAATGTTTGGAATGTTTGGGTTTATCCAAACATTCCAAATTACTAGAAGGAGAACCATATTGTTTGTGAAGTAAAAGGGAAAATTTCAAGATAGAGACTAGTAATGGAGTGCCTTTCTTTGCTGAAGGGGCGAGTGCTTTCAGGCAAGGAACTTTCATCACAAAAAAGTAAACAGTGTAGCCACTCATGATTACTTAAGTTTTGGACCCCAACACTAGATAAGATTTGAATACTTAAATAGCAAATGATCTCTTTTCATGTCCATGGAAGACCAATTGGCATCATCGACGGTATCATCAACCAAAAAGTGGATTTATCTTATAGGAATGGATATCCTTTTTAGGCCATATTGTTTGTGAAGTAAAAGGGAAAATGCCTTTAAATGTGTTAGACCATATAAACCTCAACAAGAGCCACTACCCCTATCATTAATATAAGAACTTTTTGACCAACTTGATAAAGCCAAGATAATTATCAACATTGAGCTTCATGGCACTTATAACCTTGTCCAAAAAAGGTAAGGATTTGAATGGAAGACAACCTTCCACTTAAGATATGGCCATTATGAGGATGTTGTCATGGCATTTGGACTTGGTCCAACATTTGATGGCATTTTGGTTATCTCAAAAAATCAAGAGCAATATGAGCATCATATACGCAACTTCATGACAATTTATGAAAGGTTAACTTATATAAGAAAATAGAAAAATGTTTTTCCATCAAATATAGTAGAGTTTTTTGGCTATATTATCTTTGAAAGAGGAATGTCTGTGGATAAATTAAGGTGAAGACAATTCTTAAATGAGAAACATCCACCTTTGTCTAAGGATGTATAATGCTTCTTGGGTTTTGCAAATTGCTATAGTGTTTTCATTAAAGACTGTTTTGAGATTGCTACTCCTTTAACGATATTAACTAAGAAGGATAAATTGGTAATGGGAGTTTGAGGTAGGCATTTCAAACACTCAAGAAGGCCTTTGTAATAGCACCAATTCTAATCCATGCAAACCCATCTAAACCTTCTTTTTTTCAGGTCGATACATAAAAAATTGCACCTACTGCTATCTTACCCTAAATAGGTGATAATGGTCAACAATACCCTATCTACTTCCACTCTAAAAAATACTCAAAAATAGAAATCAACTAATAGATTCATGATAAGGAGCTTTTGCCTAAATTCTTTGAAACTTTGTGACACTTTCTTAGAGGAGCACCTCATAAGGTTACACTTTATACAAATCATCAAGATCGAAAGTACCTCATGACTTTCTAAGTCAACCACTGACAAGACAAATGGACTAACCCCTTGTCTAGATGGAGTAACTCCTCTTGTGGATTTGACTTCATATCTCTAACTAGTTCAGTAGTCAACTAGTTATATCCAATAACTAGTAAGTTTTTTATGACTATGTTTTCCCTCTCCAAGTTTTAAAAATTGCTCATCATGAACCTTTTGCTAAAGATATCAAACAACAATGACAACAACAAAGAGGAAATAGTCTAGGAGACTTTGAGAAATTTGATAGGCTGCTCTAGCATTAGGGTCTTATCTACACACAGTCAAAAGCAACCAAATTGCAAATATGCAAAAAAAGACATGACCTTTGAACATCAAGGCCTTTTGGAGTGAAGAAATCATGCACGCTCATGATACTTGTAATAGAGAAAAATTTCTATGACATCATCACATTTTTACTTCAATTCTCAACTATCCCTAGCAAGCAATGGTTTTCTATATCAATGGGCTTCATAATACATCTACCTTCTTCAAGGGTTTGGACTTTGTGCTTGTGATGGTTAAAAAGTTCATAGAAATGGCATCTTTCATTCCAATGATGAAAGCAATCAATGAGGAAGGAATAAGGCTCATATAGAGAACTTGCATTGCTACTATGGATTGCCTAATATCATTACCTTAGGATGTGGACTGCAATTCATATCCAATTTTTGGAGAGTACTCTTTAATCTCTAGGGTGTACGCCTCAACCTCTCTTTTAACCTGTCATCCACAAAGAAATGGAAAAATAGAGAGGGTGATTCTTACACCAATACCTTTATTATACAATGAATTACTACAATCAAGACAATTAGGCAGATCTAGTACCCTTAGCCAAGTTTATCTCCATCAATCGTACTCATGTTTCTACCCAACATACCCCATTCTTTTCCAACTATGGGTAAAGTCCTAGGATGGATATCCACACATAATATCAACTAAATAATCCACTTATCTTAAACCCAGCACAAATTTTTTTGAATATTCATTAAGAATTAGCTATACATTTTAAAAGATCCCAAGATAAATATAAGTATAATGCATATTATCATCTTATGCAACATCCATCATATTAGATTGAAGATTGAGTTTAGCTTCTTCAATATAATTTATATTGAATACGTCATGTAAGAAAGCCATTGGTTTTGAACCAAATCAATCCAATTACTTATTAACTCTAACTACCACATTCTATCAAGATTCATCCAATTTTGCATATTTTGGTCTTTGAACCATGTTGTAACTCTATGATCCCATGAAGATCCTTATAATCACAACCACCCATAGAGATTGATGGTCTTTTAAAAATCCTAATTCAAGGATCTTGCATGGAAAACTCTTGTACCTCGTGCATTTAAGATTGTGATACAAGTGATCTTCAGTTAACCTCCAAGAATCACTTGTTAAAATTCAAGAGTCTCATCCACATCATCCATCAAAAGCCACATTCTTAAGAACCAAAAACACCATTCCTTATAGAACTCATCACTAGAGGGGGTAATGACACAAATATCTAGATTTTAGAAAGTTCTATACATCCATGAAAGGTTTTAAAACATCCTAGAAGAATATTCCAAAAGCTTCCATGGAAGAAGACTCCAGAAAGTTGCTTATGTATGTGCTCATGCTAATAATGCTTATATGTGCTAATGTCATTAAGGCTTACATAATTGCTTGTCATTATCTTTTGTATCATTATTTATATTAGTGCTTCGCACCGCAAGAAGCTTTCGATCAATTAAATAAGAGTTTTAGGCTACAAGCCCTTCAATCTTGCTAATGCCAATCACGAGACTCCCAAGGTAAGCCGTCTTTCAATTCATGACTTGTATTCCAATCTTGCCTTGTATTCAAGTCTTGTCTTGTATCTTTCCTTGGATATCAATCTTATGCTCAAGGTTCATATTTAATCTCGTTATATTAATTCTCTATCAAATCATCATTGTAGGGGGTAAAGGTGTCTATGCCTAGTTGCCCACAATTGCTCACTATACTTTGTACCTACACACTTGTACACTGCAAGTGGCGGATGCCCATCACTATCACTTTATTCTTTATTCTTTCAAAGAATTTTGAATAAGGAAAGGTCAATTACACCTTGTGACAGTTGGAGTTCCCACATATGGTGCCTCTCTCTTTTGCTCTCTTGCTCCATCCAACCATAGCTCTTGCTTCATTCTTGCTTCTATATGTGTGCTTCTGTCAAGATTGTGGGAGAGAAGGAAGGAGTCTCGCTTGAAGCTTTCTTGCTTGCACAATGGGGGAAGACACACAAGGGTGGAGGCTAAAAAACAGTTTTCCTCTTCTTAGTTGTGTAAGCCAAAAAGAACTCTCTTACAAAGAAATAGAAGAACCCTGTATATATGGGTCTCAAACCAAACTCAACTAACTAAGGTGGCATACTAACTGAGCCACAAACTAGAGTAGATAAGGATAGCTATCGTGTAGCTATTATTCAGGGGCGGTGTACCAACCGCGTCTGCAACTAACACGTCGGTGACATAAATGCACAACGGTCACCCTGGCGTATCACGAGTGGAGCTTGATATCTCAACACTCCCCCTCGATCTCAATCCCAATTCCTGCACACCAAGCAGGTCTCTGAACTTGCGCAGCTTCTCTGCGCACAATGCCTTCGTGAATATGTCAGCTATCTAATCCTCTGTGCTGACATAAACTAGATCAATAAGACCTAGTAAAACCCTCTCTCGCACATAGTGATAATGCACCTCAATGTGCTTTGTTCTAGCATGATAGACTGGGTTATTTGCCAAGTGTATACTACTCATGTTGTCACAATAAATGACAACTGGTCCATCTGTAGACTGATGCATATCATAAAGTAGCTTATGCAACCAAGCTACCTCACATGCAGCCATTGCTGCACCCCTGTACTCAGCCTCTGTGCTCGACAAGGCAACTGTAGGCTGTTTCTTGCTGCTCCAAGTGACTGCAGCACTCCCAAAAGAGAACACATATCCACTGGTAGATCGTCTATCAGAAATACTACCAGCCCAATCAGCATCAGTGTATCCATGCAACTGTATCTGAACCCCAGTCTCATAAAATAGTCCATATTGCAATGTGGACTTCACATACCTGAGTATGCATCTAGCCGCATCCAAATGTGGTTTCCTTGGAGCCTGCATAAACTGACTTACCAATCCAACAGCATAGCTCAAATCTGGCCTGGTAATAGTCATATAAATCAAACTTCCTACTATGCGTCTGTACATAGTAGGGTCTTCTAGAAGCTCACCTGCATCTGTGCTCAGCTTCACATTTTGCTCCAAAGGAACTGAAATAGGCTTACATCCTGTCATCCCATATTTGGACAGCATGTCCAATCCATACTGCCTCTGCAAGAGCTGTATCCCACTTGGTGATCTAATCACCTCAATGCCCAAGAAATAACGCAGCTCTCCCAAATCCTTCATCTCAAACTTCTGCTTCAATAGCATTTTCACATGAAGGATATCTTCATCACTGTCACCTGTCATAATCAAATCATCAACATAAATGACAAGCAGCATAATACCTTTCTCTGTTTTTCTCACATAAAGTGAGAAATCTGCCTTGGAAATCTGAAAGCCAATAGTGACAAGATACTGTCCTATCTTGTCAGACCATGCTCTAGGTGCTTGCTTCAAGCCATACAAAGCTTTCTTCAACCTGCAAACAAACTCAGGATGAACAACATGCACATAACCTGGTGGCTGCTCCATATAGACCTCTTCTTGCAAATCACCATGCAAGAAGGCATTCTTTACATCCATCTGATGTAAAGACCATCCCTTTGATGCAGCCATAGCAATGACTGCTCTTACGGTTGCCATCCTTGCAACCGGACTGAATGTTTCTTCATAGTCAATGCCATATGTTTGTGCATACCCCTTGACTACTAATCTTGCCTTGTATCTGTTTACAGAACCATCTGCATTGTGCTTCACCTTATAAACCCACTTACAGCCAATTGCATTTTTACCTTTAGGCAAAGGTATCAATTCCCATGTAGCATTTGCATCCAAGGCATCCATTTCTTCATCCATGGCTTTCTCCCATTTTTCTTTTCCCATGGCTTCCTCAAAAGAAGTGGGTTCTGGTTCCTGTATCATTTTAACCATATATGCATAGTGAATGGCTGTAAATCCATCATATTTCAGCCTATCCATAGGATACCTAGCTCTCGTAGACCTGCGCAAAGTAGGTTCACTCCCAGGTGCTCTCAAAACATCCCTGGTCTTCCTTACTCCAGGTGTAACAATAGAAGGAATACCCAACTCATCATCAATGCTCTGTTCTGAGCCACTGGATTCACCATCCACATAAGAGTGACCTGCATTCACATCAAACATGGGCTGATCAACCTTCTCTTTTCCTTTTCGTGATACCTGCATACCACTATCTGCATTACTTTGAGAAGATTCTCCTGATCTCAATCTGCCTGTCCATGGCGAAGAATGTGAACCACTGCTAGAGGACGCTCCAGGTCCACTAATATTTTGTGACTGCTGCTGTGAATTCTGTGCAGCATTACCATTTTGTGCATCTACATCATCAATCACATTTACTGGTTTATACCAGCTACTCATCTCATCAAAAACAACATCTCTGCTCACTGTAAACTTACGAGTAGAAGGGTTATAGCATCTATACCCTTTTTGCTGCAGAGAGTAACCAATAAAGATGCACTTCTCAGCTTTTGGATCCAACTTGGATCTCAACTCATCTGGCACATGTACATAGGCAATGCAACCAAAAATTTTCAAATGAGAAATATCTGGTTTCCTACCAGTATACCTCTCCTCTGGAGTCATTCCATGTATTGCTGCAGTGGGAGTCCTGTTCATTATGTAGACTGCTGTAGCAACTGCTTCAGCCCAATAAAAATCTGGCAGGTCTTTTTCATTGAGCATGGCACGAGACACCTCTCCAATATGTCTGTTTTTTCTTTCTGCAATTCCATTTTGCTGTGGGGTATGACTGCATGAATATTGCTGCTTTATGCCATGCTCCTGCAAGAACCTTGCAAACTCATTTGAGAGGTACTCTCCCCCTCCATCTGACCTTAGGCATTTTATTTGCAGGCCTGTTTCTTTTTCAACCATAGCTTTAAGAGTTTTGAAATGCCCAAAAACTTCACTTTTCTTTTTCATAAAATACACCCAAACTTTTCTGCTACAGTCATCAATAAAACTGACAAAATAATGACAGCCTCCAAGAGATGCAGCTTTAGTAGTCCACACATCAGAGTGGATTAATTCCAATGGCTTCTCACTCTCTTGAACATGTCTAGGAAATGGTTTCCTTGCCTGTTTTCCAAACTGACAGGCTTCACATACCTTATGCATTTCTGCAACCTTGAATTTTGGCAATCCTGCAACAATATTTTGGGCCTGCATTGATTTAAGTCGATGTACATTAACATGACCAATGCGTTTATGCCAGATATCAATATCTGCAACTACACCGGTCCCATGTGCAAACATTGCTGCACTCAATTCAGACATGTCTGCATCCAATGTAAACATTCTGCCCTTCTTCTTTCCTTTTGCTATCAAGCGACCTTTATTTTTCATATCCTCAACAAAGCATCCATGAGGATTAAATCTGACCTGCAAGCCTTGTTCAACCATTTGACCAACTGAAACCAGATTCTTGGTAATATTCGGGACATAAAATACATCGGACAGGTATTTCTTTTTCCCACCCTGCATAGACAAGGGAATTTTTCCAATCTGCACAATAGGATGTGCAGTATCATCACCAGTCTCCACAAATCCTGGTTTTTCCATTTTCCTTGCATCCTCCATCCATTCTGCATGACCTGTCATGTGGTTTGATGCACCTGAGTCAACATACCATACATCATTGCTTTCTTCTGCACTTGTCATAGAATTGTTCATGTGCTGCACCATGAACAAATGCTCATTTCTGTCATCACCCTGTCTACTAGAAGATGCATAATTCCCTTGTTGCAGTTTTCCATTCATGATGTCATTCTGCTTTTTATAGCAGTCTTTAGCCATATGACCCATTTTACCACAATAGTAGCATTCAACATTACTGTTTGCATTTTGGCCTCTTTGCCATCCACCACGACCTCTTTGGCTCCCCCTGCCTCTAGAGTTACCACGTCCTCCTCCATAGGACTGGTTTTCTTGAGTTTGCTGCATATTCTGATTTCTGCCACGGCCTCCAAATCGGCCTCCTCTACCTCTGCCTCTACCTCTTCCAGCATTTGAGTAGAAGACAGCTTCTTTTGAAGTTCCTCCTGAAGAAGATGCACCACCATTTCTCTGTTCCTCAGAAATTAGAAGAGCAATCAACTCCTCAAAATCAGGAAATCTTTCACGAACTGAAATGGATGTTCGAAACTGTGCATAATCCTTTCCTAGACCATTCAAGGTCACGGAAACTAAATCATCATCTTCCACTGGCGACCCAATGGAAGCAAGTGCATCTGCAATCTTCTTCACCTTCATGTGGTAGTCGTTGATGCTCATACTTTCTCTTTGCACATTATGCAACTCTTGCTTGAGCTGCATTTTCCTGGCTTGCGTATTTGTGCTATACATTTTTGACAAAGTATCCCATGCCTCCTTTGGCGTACTTGCATCCTGAATATGCACAATCATAGAGTCTGAAATACTGATAGACAGCCAATACATAACTTTCCTGGCTCTCTCATGCCATGCTTTGAATGCCTGCATTTGCTGTTGATTGGGAACATCAGGAAGAACTGGTTCTTCTTCATTTCCTGCAACAAATTCCCAATATCCTTTTCCCATAAGGAAATTCGTCATTCTAAACTTCCATGCCTGGAAGTTGTTCTTGTCAAGCTTTTCAGTGACAATCTGTGAAAGAGAATCAGACGCCATTACAGAATACTGCAAGAAATTCTGTCACTGCAAAAAACACAGCTTCACCCTCACAAGGGCAAATCTGCAAAACTGGCGAAAGTGGTATTTGACCACACAGTCACTTCCTAGTGACGATTTTGCATAAACAGGAACCAAGGATGATTCTGAAACTCCCAATGTCTCTGCGCACAAGCATACGATGCAATTTCTACAGTAACTTTTCACCGACCTGTAGAACAGTGGTCGCACAGCATAAAACTGAGCCTTTTCCTGAGTGCGTGCAGAAAACTTCCGTCTGCAAAACAGGCCCCGAAATGGCCTCAAATCAAAAAAACAAGGTCGCCATGGGCTAAAGCCCTCTCCCGCAGCATATACTGCCCTCTTGCTTCACCGCGAAGGGCGTCTCAACCTGAGACAATGCACTCCTGCAATTTCCGGCTGTGCTACCTGCAGAGATCTGCTCCCAAAACAGGAAATGAAAGCAACACTGCTCCTCTTACCAGACCACCGCGAGCTTGGCTTGCTTTCTTGAGCTCCTTACCACGAACAAGGCTCTGATACCATGTCAAGATTGTGGGAGAGAAGGAAGGAGTCTCGCTTGAAGCTTTCTTGCTTGCACAATGGGGGAAGACACACAAGGGTGGAGGCTGAAAAACAGTTTTCCTCTTCTTAGTTGTGTAAGCCAAAAAGAACTCTCTTACAAAGAAATAGAAGAACCCTGTATATATGGGTCTCAAACCAAACTCAACTAACTAAGGTGGCATACTAACTGAGCCACAAACTAGAGTAGATAAGGATAGCTATCGTGTAGCTATTATTCAGGGGCGGTGTACCAACCGCGTCTGCAACTAACACGTCGGTGACATAAATGCACAACGGTCACCCTGGCGTATCACGAGTGGAGCTTGATATCTCAACAGCTTCCACTCAAGCTCTACCTTTCACCTAGTATTAGAGCTTGGACTTGAGCAGCTTCACTGATCATTTGCTTCAGCTTGTAAAGAAGTTTCAGCTCAAGGTTTCATAGCAACCATTGTTTCTTCCTCCTAAGGTATGCATTGATTCTTACCTTCTCGCAGCTTGTCGAGGAGCTTCCCAAGGCTTAATTGAACCTTGTTGAGTAATTAATAAACTAATAAGAGAACATTCTATCCATTTGTGTGGATACAGAGCATGTTGCAGAAATCGTGGACAGCTAAGGTAGCTTGATAATACTTTTATATTTTGAACATGACCTTTGCATACGATATCGGATTTAAGTGTTCTATAGGTAGAAAATGAAGAGCATGATGAGAGCTACAGATCTAAGCACTCATATAGTTAATTTTGTGCAATTTTTAGTTCTCTATTTTACACAAAACAGAACAATTCTGGTTTGGACGACAAGCATTTGATTAGTTTATGCTCTCCTAATGCTTATGGGTAATGTTTGCAATGCCCAGATGATGCATTGATGATCCAGAAGGCTTTTGGTCTAATTAGAGCTTAATTGGCTCAGTCATTGAAGTGTTTGTTGTTGTAATAACTATTTGGACAGTAAGCATACAACAATGAGCTTCATGCTTTGAATGCCTATTGTGCCTATATTGTATTTCTGGTATATTACATATCTACGGTGATGTCTAGCATGTGATGTATGAGCCCAAATATGGTTATGACATACTTTGGCACTTGGGTTTGAGCTACATTTGATGTAGTATTTGATATAGTTGGGCTTTGGCCAATTGCTTTGAGCTTTCGTGCTTACTCACTTTTGAGTATTGAAGCTTCATTGGATACTTATGCTAATGGATGTATTTATGATGCACTTAAGATTTCCAAATGCTTTGATATATATGCCATGATCTTTTCTTGCTCACTTTGCATTTTGGATTCGCTTCCAGTGGGGGACGTGTGTACTCACTTGGCAAATCTTGGTTCTTTGAGATAGTGGGACTCTTGGTTCATGTATATGCTTTCTTGTATGCTATTGGATGTGGTTATCTTTGCTTGGCTAATTGATTTGATTTTGTATGCTTTGGACACCAGCACTTACCTCTATCTCAATAGTTTGTCAATGATGTATATATGCATATTGGTTATGTATTAAGCGTCGTTGCTCTTTGCTTAGTTGTGCATTTGGTAAATCTATGCAGTGGCTCTTGAGATTTTCCATATGCATTATGTATATGCTTATCGAATGTATGGTTTATTGACACTTTGAGTTTGTGAAACAGTCTTTGGTACTGGTGGTGGTCCATGCTTAGTCACTTCTAGTTACATTTTTTGTATCTCGGTTGGTACCATGATATCCCTGGCAGTGGGAGCTTGCTTTCTTGGCTATGTGCCCACAGTTGGATTGACATATGCTACTTTGTTTATTTCAGCATTACTATAATTATAGTTTTTAATATTCTTTTGGAGAGTAAATAATTTGTTTTGGCACTCTATTGATTGTAGTTTGTGGAAAACTATAACCTCATTTGTTCCCACCCTTTTGAATTAGTTTTGGGACTATTTCACTGAGTTTAAAGTAGACCATACTCTTTTCATTTACAAACATTTGCAGTCATTATGGTGGGTTCATCATCCGATAGTGCTATCTTCAATTTTGAAAAGCTTGATGGCAATAACTTCCAATACTAGAAGATACAAATATAGCAACTTTTAGTAAAAAAGAGGTAGGTTAAACCATTGAAGTTAGAGGGCATAAAGCTTGAGCCTTATGATGCAGAGAATTAGGCATAACTTGATAAGCTATGTAAGTCCAGTGTCAATCTGTCATTATCATAGCATGTATATTTGAATTAGGCATAATTTGATAGGCTATGTAAGTCCAGTGTCAATCTGTCATTATCAAAGCATGTATATTTTAATGTCATTGACATTGAGGGTGGTGCTTATACATTATGGAAAAAGATTTGTGATCTTTATGACAAACAACGTCCTACATCTCAGTTATACTGGTTGAAGAAACTTGTGGACCTTTGCATAAAGGAGGGTATGGCTATGTCTACTCGTTTGAATAAGTTTCATTCCATTTTCAACCAACTTGTATCGCAAGGCATTTAGTTTGAAGATAATATCAAGTCTTTGTTCTTACTTATTGCACTACCTGAGTTATGGGGCACCTTTCTCATACTGCTATGAGTGCTCATTCCCTTGAGGGTGATTTTAAATGTAATGATGTAGGGAGTGCTCTACTATACTCATAGAAGAGGTGAAGAGGAGGAACATTGATGCAGCTTGCACTTCTCATGCATTGATTGTTAGAGGCAAAAATGGTGGTAATGGCAATAATGACTATGGTAGAGACTCATAGCCCAATAGGGGCCGAGCCTCAGTCTCATGGGCAATCTCCTAATAAGTCCTATGGACATAAGTCCTCTTTGACATGTCATTTATTGTGGACAAGAGGATCATATTAGGCCGCAATGCCATAAAATATGCAATGATAGGTACAATGAGAAAGGTAAGGGGAAAGATAAGATAATGCAAAGTCTGATTATCATAGCATTATCCCTAGTAAGTCTAGCGTAAAGATTAAAGAGAAAGGTAGTGCAGCTTGAGTTTGATTATGACTATATCTTAGTTGGTTCATCTCTTGATGTCATAATTAATCGATGCTTCGTCTACTTACAATGTTGGCTGCTTGATTCGACGGCTTCTTTCCACGTTACCCCACATTAGGATTGGTTTCATATGTATTGTAGCACTATAGGTTTTGCAACATTGGAAATGATACTACATCGGATATCATTGGCATTGGGGATATTAGATTGCACTTTGCTTTAGGCAACTCTTTTGTTTTGGATAATGTACATCATGCATCGACTTTGGCCAAAAGCCTACTATCTAGTGAACAGTTGGACAATGCAGGTTATCATCTCTTTTGGTGATTCTGCATGGAAGATTATCCATGGTCGCCTTGTTTTTTCTCAAGGTGTCAAGGTTGGTAGCCTCTATCCTCTATTTGTATCTAGGTCTATTGATCATGTATTGGTTTTGTGACCAATTTTCCACATGTATCTTTATGACATCGTCGCATTGGGTACATGTCTTTGAGAGGAATGAAAGTCTTAACTCCTTTGCAGTATCTTCCGCCTCTTGATTACTCGCATAAAAAGTTTGATTATATGTGCATGGGTGAGCCTCTAGCACTTGTGCATTCGGATGTATGCGGTCCCATGCCCTATCAATCATTGGGTGGCAATAAGTACTTTGTGACCTTTATTGATGATTATCCACATAAGGTTGGGCTTATCTTATTAAGTAGAAATTGGATGTTTCGTTTATATTTTAGCACTTTGTTGCTCTTATTGAGAATCGATTTGGGAATAGGTTGAAATGCTTACCGTTTGACAATGGGAGTGAATATATATCTAAGGCATTTGAGCAACTTTGCAATGAACACGGTATTAAGCGTCAGTTGATTGTCCCATACACCCCACCTGAGTATGGTATTGAAGCGCATGAATATGACTATTCAAGAAAAAGTTCGTAGTATGCTTAATCACACTGGCTTATCGCAATATTTTTGGGTTGATATAGGTACTCCTATTGTGCATCTCATTAATAGATCCCCATGCACTGCTATTGGTTGTCAAATTATAGAGAATGTATGTTTAGGGAAACCTCTATCATATGCTCATTTGTAGATCTTTGAATATGAAGCTTTCTGCCATATTTCAAAGACAAGTGCAATCAGTTGGATCCGAAGTATGTCAAATGCATCTTTCTTGGATATGGGGATGCAAGTGAGATGGGCTATCATCTTTGGGATCCACAGGCTCGGAAGGTTATTCATAGCCATGATGTAATTTTCCATGAGGAGAAGATACATAAGTAGTCTAAGCAAGTAGTTGAGGTGTGTTGGGTGGTCTTTGAGGAGGAGCCTCCTATTACAATACAGCTAGCTAGACAACCTATAGTGTACATGATCATTCTATTAGACAGAGAGGACATGCCATACAAGCCCCACATCCAACTTTGATGTGCTCTACTAGAGCTTCATGTCCTCCTAATCACTATGAGCCTCTATGGATTATTTCATGGTAACAAACTATGATGATCCACTTACCTATGAGGAGGCTATGTACAGATGTGATTCTCATTCTTGGGAGAGGATTATGCAGTCTCAGATTGTTTTGTTGTAGAAGAACCATACACGTAACATAGTTTCCTTCCCTAATGGAAAGCATGCATTGTCATGCAAGTGGGTGTACGAGTTGAACAGTACCCCTAGTCACCCTAAGCAAGTATATAAGGCTAGATTGATTGCAAAGGGTTTTAAAAAGGAGCATGGTGTTGACTTCAATGAAGTCTTTCTCGTCTAGTCAAGATGACTGCCCTATACTTGGTCTTGGCCTTGGTTGTTCAATTGGATTTTGAGCTTTATTATATGAATGTTATGATGACTTTCTTACATGGATACACGATGAGATTTATATGTAGTAACCTAAGGGATTTGCAAAGAAAAGCAGGAAACACCTAGTATGCGAATTGAAGAAGAGTCTTTATGGGCTTAAGTAGGCATCTAGGAAGTGGTACCATAAGTTTGATACTTTTATGCATTCGTAGGGGTATTCCCACAATGATATGGATCCATGTTTATATAAGAAGAAGGTGTGTGATAGTAGCCTTATTATCTTGGTGCTTTATGTTCATGATATGCCTTAATTGGGAGTACTCATGCTGAGTTGAATGCTTCAAGACATAGCTCAAAAAGAGCTTTGAGATAAAGGACATGGGATAAGCCTCACATACACTTGGTATGCGCATTACATGCAATTGCTCTGAGGGACCTCTCAACTTGTCCCACAAGAAATACATACACATAGTACTTGAGCAATTCCATATGTAGGATGGTAAGCCTATTGACTATCCTTTACCTTCTCGTGTGAAGATTAGTCAAGTTGATTGTTCACAACTAGATGATAAAAGGGTTGAGATGGCCAAGGTTCCATATGCATCTGCAATGGAAAATTTGATGTATGCCATGATAGCCACTCGTTCAAACAGAGCATTTGTGATGGTAGTTGTGGTATGCTATATGGCTACACCTAATATGCGAAATTGAAATGCCGTAAAGGATATCATGGGATATTTGAAAAGCCACTGCAAATATGTGCATTTTCTACAGTAGCCAAGACACAAAAGTCATGGATTATATTGACTCAAATTATGCATGACATTTAGATAGTAGGAAATCCACCTCTAGATATGTCTTTATCTATGCTAGAGGTGCTATCGTGTAGGATGAGATGACGTCTTTTCGCATCCTATTGTACTCTATGTATATGTACTTTTTTTCTTTTTCTTTCACTCCTTATTGAGATACATTCGCCTTTAAGTGTGGGAGATTATTGAGGGTAAATGCACCTATGTCTAGCCACCCATATTTACTCACTATACATTATACATGCACACATGTACAGTGCACATGACAAGTTGCAATCATTGTCACGTTATTCTTTATTTTTTCAATGACTATTGAATAAGGAAGAGCCAGTCACACATGACTATTGGAGTTTTCATATGTCGTATCTCTCTCTTGCTCTCTTACTTCATCTACCATGACTATTGCTTCACTCTTGCTTCCGCTTATGTGCTTCCACTCAAACTCTATCTTTCAATCATCTTGTATTATTATAAGATGTGCACAAGCTACAATCCTCATTCTCAAGTTCTTGTCATGTTCATATCACTATCTACCTTTGAGGGTATTGTTTGTAATGGCTATACTTACTTTAGAATATCTTTGTACCACTTTTTTAATAGCCTTTGTAATAAAGGATAGACCAAACCTCCATATAATGTTTTTAAAAAGTCATTTTGCACTTTGTAAGATGTAATAGTTTAGGTGATTTACATACAAATTATCAACATAATGTTTTTCATTTGAAAAATGTGTATAATGATGTGCACATATATATATATGTAAAAAAAGTCGTTAACCTCTAACAAAATATTCAAGCAATTCATATCTAACTATTGCACAATGTGAGTTACTCTTGCAAAATATGCACAACAAAGATATTCACAACACATGTATATAGGTCAATAAACATACATAGGTCTAAGTCAATCAAAATCACATAAGATGAATCATGGAGTCTACATAAATATAAGCTACCAAGATCCATATATGCTCGTAAGTCTATACCACAAGAATTTTCATCCCTATGGTTCAATATCTTGATGTTTAAGATCTCATGTTAACTTGTGTATTTACTCATTGTTCAACATATAATGTTCAACAACTAATGCATGCATCACTACAAGATATAGATAATCAAAGTCTCTCCAAAGAACACATTCAAAACAATAATATAAAGTCACAATATATATAAATATCTTCACAAAATATCCAAGCTATGCATTATCTTCTCTTTTTTCAAAAATTTGTATAGAGTAGATAATTCAATTTTATTTGTTGTTAATATGAAAACCTTGTCCTATGAGCTCTGCAATCCTTGATGTGCAAGCTTTGTTGTATAATTGCACAAAGTTCAGAGCTTTATGAAAGTCTTGTCCATGTAATGTCTATTCTATAGTTTTAAGAACTATAGCATAGTAAACAAAGTTCTGGAAGTGCAAGGCCATATAGTTTATATAACCCTTCATTTAATTATTAATTATAGTATTGAAATATTTGAGCGTTTGTGCTTACACACTTTTGCCGATATCGATTCAATCCTCTATTTTGGCTTTTCAAGCCCATTTGCTAAATGTAGCAGATAACAAGAACTTTATCAAACATAGCTTACTTTGAAATACAAGTTAACATTAGATATTTGGCTAGCTCTTGAAGAATTTCAACTTAGCAAATATGATCCTAATGGTGCTATACATGTTCAGCCCTCCAACTCCATCAAGGTTCAACAATTATCCATAACTTCATTGTCAATACTATAGGCACCTATATCGTGTGATCACTCCCATGAAAGTTAAATATCCCTTTGTGTCGTTTCTTCGAATCTTCCAAATGAATTTTTCACATATTCTCTCCTAATCAAGTAAAGCTTCAAAAGTAGTAATGTCACATTGTGGAAATTGTTACATGACACGACTTTATTGATAGACCACACAATAAGTTACCCTCGCATGATGCTTTAAGTCGGAATTTGGCAACTCTTTCCACACAAATCTTGTTGCATATGAGATTCAACCAAACACAAATACAACTTTAAGTTGGATGTTGGCAACTTTCCATGCAAATCTTGTTGGATATGATATTTAAGCGAACACAAATATACCTTTCTCCAGAGCACTTGAAAAGACTACAATATGCACGAATATTCCTATGCTGAAAAAGAAAGGATCATTGGTTAAACCCCCTTCCATTTCTCCAACCATCAAAAGGGCATGTGATGTTTCTAAGGTGACCCTTCCATTGTCTCTTGACAAGTATGCACAAAAGTATGAATACTTTTCAAATATAGATAATAGAATGATAAAAACCTACGCACTTGCCATGCGCACACGTGCTAATACCTTTGCATTGAATATATTAACAATGTAGGTTATGTAAGATTTTGCAATGGATGATTCTCAATCTCCACCTTGTCACACAATTCAGAACATTCCTTCGAATACAATCCAGCATGGGAAGTGACTCAAACTCTGCAGGAACGTTATAAAATCCAACCCAAATGCACAAAGGCAAGTACACATAGGATAGTCACACCTTATAAACTTCACTCAAATGCACAGAGGCAAGTGCACATAGAATAGCCACACCTTATAAACATGAAGGCTTTCCTCAAATATACGTCTTGCTTCATGCTTTGTTACATAAATCCGTTCTTTTACAGAACTTTGCAGCAATATATATAAAGCAAGAGCAGCTAAGTGTACATTGTATCATGCCTTAAAACAAAACAAATATCAATGACAACTAAAAGAGCTTGATAATAGTCAATTGGCTTGTATGGATTTTGCTTCTTGAATCCAGTACTACTGATGAAACTTACGCCAAAACGTTAAGCCAACATGCATATTTAATGCATCAAGCTAAAAAGGAAAGGCAAGTGCATATCTGATGCATAGAGAGAATATTGGTTGTGGTGCTTCAGAAGAGACACCCTTACGCATATATCTTTAAACATAAAGGGAATCTCTTCCCTTCATATGGCTACCTCTCTGCAAAATATGCTACGGGCAGATTGTCCGTCTCAACAAAGGTCAGGCATTTGTATCTCATGTCTAATGACATCCTCTACATCTGCTGCAATCAAATAAGTTTTCAGAATTCAATGATAGATGGCCACATTTCTGCTAAAATTGCATCTAGACCAACATGGACTATTAACCCCCTCAAATGAGTTAATTGATTGAGAAATTGCACTTTCAGAAACCAAGGCCTCACTTGTACAACATGTAACTGGTCCGACAAAGCACCATTTTTAAGTAAGAACCATTGATCGACATTATCAATGCATATAAGCATGCATCTGGTCTAGCATCTGACCAGAAATCAAGTACTGAATTTAGGCATTATTGATCAACATTATCAATGCATGCATCTAGCCTTGTATCCATCACCGGAGATTGAGCAAGTTCTGCTCATGTCTTCAAGATAAAGCTCACTGCTATGAGAGCTTAAGGATAAATCCTCCAACAGCCATTTTGCATCACATACTTTGCCCTCACAACTCTTCACCTCGAGATAGCTCGTCAATATCAAGCTCAACAGCCAGAATGGGTGAGTCATCCCGCTTTGCATCCTCACTTGCACAATTGCAGACATGAAATAACAAAGCTTCAGATAAACTACACAAACTTTTTGCAGTAGACGGAAAACATTTACAAGCATGTATGGAATAGTATTCTACCTATTATTAATATATCCATGGTCAGATGATGAGCTATAAGCATAGATCACTCTTCCTAAAATATTTTTCATGGGCAAAGGCCCAAACCATCTGCTATCCTTAGCTACCTGCCATACAAAAAACAAGCATGCCTTAAGAACCTCTCTTCTTCCTCTCATGCATCCTGAAATGTAGCATGACTGTCAGAGAGAGAACAAACCACCACCTCTCTTTTTAGTAAGCTGTTTTCTTCTTTACTCCATAACATTGTATTCTAGCCCCTCAAAATCAAATATTCAGCTCAGAGATCGTCAACAATGAGAATGGATACAAGTGTTCATCTGACTTAAGGACAGTTCCCGTACTGAGCAATGTAAAAATGATCCTCACTAGAAAAATCCCTGGGAAACCCACCACCTTTAGCAACTGCCTAGATGGAAAAGATGATAAAAGAAGAGACCTGTTTGAAATACAACTACATCCATGAGGCAACTGAAACAGCAAAGATCTTTCATATATGACCATGTTTCTTCCAATGTATCACCCAAGCATTGATGGCTACCACAGAAATGGCCATCCACCAGGGCTGAACACGAGTGACAGAGACTTCATCTGCCATCAGAGTGCACCTAGGGTAGATCCAACAATGACATCAATTAAGACTACCTAGCTGAAGAGACATCCATGCCTGCTCCAAGGTAAAGCACAGACTTGTACATCATCCCAATGTCAGCAAGCATCCACTAGGATAGAACATGAAAATACAATGACCAAAGAAGTCTAGTCAAATGTCCAAGCAAGGATAAATCATCCTGAGACAATACTTCTTTATGAGCATTCCAACCAAAAATGCTCACGAACCCTCAAGATAATGTGCTGAACAGATCCATCCAACTAATCTACATGTGATCTGCTAGAGCTTGTGGGAGGGCCTAATATATACAAAGATCAAAAGGAATACTATCATCTTAATCAGTAGGACGGAAGTGACAGATAATTCAGTGTTCTTGATAATATTAAATTGGCGTAAACCGCATGGGAGAGGTACAAGACAAACTATATGGGGAAGAGCTTGCTCCCATCACAGGAAGGTTAATCCATGTGTCTCTCAGTAGAAGATACCAGGCAACAACTTGTCTTAAAAAAGGCAACATGCTTGCTTTACAACAAGGTCCTTCAAGTCTTTGTATTGAATGTCCACGGCACAGCCTCAACCAAGCCTGATTCTTCCACAAGGACACATCAGATCCCAAGTATCACAACAAAATTACAGAACAGTCCCAGTCAAAACAAAGGAAAAAGAAACATTGATGATGAAGATGAAACAACTTCATGGCCACAGAACACCTCACTTATTCTTATTAAGGTTACGGATGTGACTGCTATAGACCAGCAATCATTATTGAGAAATGTCAAGATACAGACTTTAAAGAAAATGACTTCCTCTAGTTAAGGATAGAGAGAACAATGGTAAGAAGTGTTGGGACTAATCCTGATGTTAAGCTAGCTCCCAAATTTGATGGCCCTTCCAATCACTAGAAATATCAATGACAATGGTTTTCAGTTAGATTTACCACCGGGTTCACCACATTGGAAAACTCGCAGCACATTGTATAGTTCTTGCACACATGCCTATAAGCCAAGTTCTAGAAATCCCTTCATTATTCAATTATCCAACTCGACGACAAATGGAAAGCCTGCAATTAATCCTCATCAATCCAGTCGGCCCATGATTTCTATTGAAAAGTTTAGCATACCTCCTTTCCTAACCATTTTGTTTTCCATCGAGCCTTGTCAAACTTAAGCAAAACTCAATCATGCTCTTTTCACTACACAGCTTTCCCACAATTAGAAGTAGCCTTATTGCACTCAGTTGAGCCTAGCTGTCCTCACAAGACCAACTGTGATCATGCAATATATAAATGGAGCTAGTCAATGGTCAAAATGGCTAAGACTCAAAAATATGAGAGATGAACACCCAAAAGCAGTGAAATATTAAATGTGTATGTGCAATGGTAGACTACATACAGTTAGAAATATTGGTGGATAACACTATGTAAATGCCTCTTAAAATCAAATAGGCACATGACAAGGATAGAAGTGAATGTACATAGTCTGTAAGTCTATGCTGCAAAAATGCAATGTGAATGTACATAGTCTGTAAGTCTATGCTGCAAAAATGCAATGCATCACCCCTCAAAATAATCTATTAGGCAGCACTAAGTTTTGTTAGAAAACTGTTGTCAAATGATTCCTTCCTCATAAACACAACTGAAATGTAGAACAAAAAAATTGTGTCTAATTAAGTAATGTATAAACTATTGTTTTCCCTGCTACTCCCAACATTAAATCTTCCATAAGCATACCATTTCTAATAGTACATAGTTGTCTCTAGGCATAAAATATGCCATTAAGCCACCTCCACCCTATCACAAGTGTTCCCTCGTGTTAGGCACCTTGGAACTGCCAGCTTATAGTGTGATTCATGAATGATGCATGGACAGTCTCTCATCATGGGTTCATTGGGCATTCATCAGCAATGGTGGTCCATTTAGACATAAGTGCTGGGTCTAGAAGGATGTAACCGGCATCAAGGGAAACATGAGATCATGAATATTGAAACATAAAATCCAAGGAAAGTCCTCGTATAAACCACAGGCCCTACGAGGTCAACATGCCACAGCTTCCATGACATAGCATCAAGCAGTAAGAAAAAGGACTGGGAACCATGTTTGCTAAACTGCCTGTAGATAGTTTCATATGTGCCATGCCCTTGAACTCGAGCCTGGAAACCCTACAGAT
Organism: Lygodium microphyllum; assembly: GCF_053477565.2. Classification (NCBI taxonomy): domain Eukaryota; kingdom Viridiplantae; phylum Streptophyta; class Polypodiopsida; order Schizaeales; family Lygodiaceae; genus Lygodium; species Lygodium microphyllum. Next base: position 105,392,403 of record NC_141150.1, on the reverse strand, counting down.
TACTTAATCAAAGGATTTCCTTTAGTAACCCTAAGGTGGATTCATTGGCCATGAATTCCAAGCTCCAAAGTCCACAGTTATCGAGCTTCTGAGTTCTTGGAAGATTGGACTCTCCTCTCACCTCACAATCATGGCTGTGATTTAGAGCAAACTGCTGCTTGGATCAAGCACCTATAGCTCCTACGAACTTCAACTTCAAATCGCCTCTCAGACCTGAGATCTATCGCAAACCTGTGTTTCCTACTCTTGTTAAACAGTCAAACCCCTGTAGTTACATCAATTGGAATGTAACATGCCTTTATGTCTGAAGGAGGCAAACAATGAAGGCAGGAAGTCAATAAAGTTATAGCTTGCAGCTGACTGGGAAAGCCCATGATAAGATATTTCAATATTTTTTTGATGCCCATGGCACTGACCTAGGTAAGATGTTTAAACACAATCTGCCTACCAACTGGGTGGTGAGCAATGGTGAGACCAGTTTGAAAGAAAGTTAAATCAGAGTTTGCATATTGAAAGTATGGCTTTGTATGGTTGTACACAGCGATCATCTCAAACCATTACTAGAGGTGTTTACAGAGAAGAATGCTATGTGCATATGCAACGTACTTAATCGAAAGTTAAATCAGAGTTTGCATATTCAAAGTATGGCTTTGTATGGTTGTAGACAGCGATCATCTCAAACCATTACTAGAGGTGTTTACAGAGAAGAATGCTATGTGCGTATGCAACGTACTTAATCTCTCTGTTTCATATGTCTACAAACATTTCAACAAAGCACACAACAGTTCTATGTTAAGACAACTTAAGAGAATTCACGTCTATTAATACCTTCAGGCTCATAGACTCATTGTCACAAAGAACCCAACTTAAGAGAATTCACGTCTATTAATACCTTCAGGCTCATGGACTCATTGTCACAAAGAACCCAACAAGATCCCTTTTCTAGAACAAAAGGCCTATCATTTGGATCACTTGACTCTATCTCATCACCTTCAACAGCAGCCACCCTGCGTACGCGTTCTTCTTGTGGATCGGAGGGATCTTTGTGAAGAACCACATCCCCTACAAAAACGTTCCTGCTGACTACAGTTCAGATTTAGTATTCCGTGTTGAAAAGAAGTTCCCTTCAAGAGAGAGAAAGTTAACAGAAAAAAACAATCCAGTACTAGCACTTAGGTTCCAGCAATAAAATGACTAGAAGCTCGTCCAATATAGAAGCTTCCCAAACACCCTCATGAAATTCAAAAGCCAATTACAAAACACAAGATATTAACCTCCAAAAATCAGTAATTCATTTGCATGTACTTGTAACACAAGATCTTGAGCTATAACCAAAAAGAAGATCCTCCTGAGCTTTACAGAAGGCTCAGGATTATTATGTGAAACTGATTGTAACCATTTGTGAACCAGACCAGAATGCCTTGTACCATAATACAAAGGTTTGAAGCTAATCCAACATTTACCACAGCACATCAAAGTCATGTCAGTTTGTTTTGAGATTGTTTGCTTTTAAGATGCCCTCATGGTTCTGTCTTGTTCGAAAGGAAAACTCCTCATTTTAGTTAAGTAGAAATACACATACACACTCTTTCTTCCCCATGAAACCGCTGCTCTTATATCATCAATGTATACATGCAATAGACTTCATGGCAAAGTCTATTCTAAAGAATCCCTAGTGGTCAGCAGACACAAGCAGCATAGGGTGGGGAAACTTTGAAACAGAAGTCATAATAGCAATCTTTGAGAAGGAATAAGCAGAAATTCCATGTAATTAATAGGCAGGACAGAAGAGGAGAACACAGTGAAGTAAGTAAGAGAAGGGAGGGCGGGGGGAGGGGAAGCAAAACAGTGTGGGTGTCGTAAAATTTTCCACTTGGCATTCCAAATCCCTATTAAAAAAGGAAATGTTTTGGACCCAAGGGAAATGCGACCTGGTGCTGTTTGGGACAAAAGAATGTGTGTTTGGGGATTTCCTGACCTGTTTCCAAGGCTTAGGCACTTCCAACAGGCGTTCTAGGGTCTTTTTAGCTTCTATGTCAGCAAGCTCTCACATAAGAAGCCACAACTCTGATCATAATGCACATTTGTTTTCCAATGAAAATTTCCAAAGGTATGCCATCTTGTGTGGCATATAAAGCACCCTTCATATCACATATGAATCATGATTATTAGGTCCAAAGAGCAGTTCCGAATCACAGGGATTTTTTCAAGGTAGCATGTGCTAGAATAAAGAATATGAAGCTACCAGAGATGTCCTTATTACCTAGGTGTTGATATCCTTTTTTATCTTAGCAGTTAGTCATTCAATCAGTCAATCAGTCAATCAGTCAATCTATAAATGACACATTCTCTGTTTTGTGATTGTAATATGAACAAGTCCCAATGTAAAGTTATCCAAATCATAAGACAAAAAACCAAACTCCAAGTTAGCCACTGTGAGACTTCCAAGTATTCGAAATCTTATTTATCTTAAGAGAAAAGAATTACTCTGCTAACAAATCTCCTTGGGCAGAATCTCCAGAGTACAAAATTAGCCCTCTCAAAAAATAAAAATATACAGCAAACAGGGGACGTCTATTACAGGGTCTGAATGAATAACCAATCAGGAGGTCTATAATGCCAAACCATGCATAAATCAAAATGAAAGAAGGTCCCACAATGCCAAATCCTGAGAAAAGTATTTCTCCTCCTCATAGTCTCTAAGTCACTGCATAGCCTCTCCACATCCTGTGCAGAGTATGGACAATCTTTGTAATCCTGGGGAGAGTCTTTGCAATGGATATGTCCTGCAAATCTATAGCATGATTACATATAGCAGTCCAAATAAACCAATTAATGATAACAGATACAAGCTCCCATCTGTGACAGTGCCTCTTGGTCCACTCTAACTGCAATTAATCTGGTGTGGCTATCCTACTCAAGAGCTGACTAAAGATGAGAAAAGAATGGCTACCCTAAACATATTCATAACCACAAGCTGGGCCTCTATCTATGACCCAAGCAACAGTCCCCATGTGACTATCATAGTCTTTGTTGTGCCATGAAAAATCATCTTGAAGGCTTTCCATACCTCTTGAGCCTTGAAGCAATCCCATATATAGTATCTCTGCATCTTCTTTGGCTCTCCAGATCTAGCACAGGTGATTGGATCCCTATGTCTGGAGTCTATTTGAAGGATCACTTGGTACATCGTAAATCAAGAACCACAGTATTGTCAGACTTCATTGGGGTTCTCTTTCATGGAATAAACTTATCTTTGCTATATAGACGTCCTCAGATCGAAACGACAATAATAGCATAACAAGGTACTCATATTGCTGACTTGAGCATTCAGTCTCTTTGATAAGCATGGGTAGCCTTCATGGGGAGAAATACAATCATGATTCTTGCAGCATTTGCAATAGATGTAACTCTGGCTCCTTCCCCATGAGGGATCATTCACAATCCCTTGGAGTTCCTAAGCAGTTTGCCTACACAGCATCCTCCAAACCACAGATTGTAGATCTAATGAGGTTCTTGCCCGAGGATTGAGAGGTGCTGCACATGGCACGTTGAGGCTGGACCTAGTCTACAAGCTGTCAAAAGACCAATAATCAATGTGCAAGATTATGTGAAGCTTGTGTGCAATGATGATGGACAAAACATTCCAACTAAAACTGCAATATTAAGCAAAGCTTCAGCATTACACACAAAACTAAAAGTTTTAAAAGAAAATGTCCATGGAAGAGCCACACATAACAAAGGTAAAACAAAACAAAAAAAAATTGCATTAATGTTGGTTTTAGCCATTCCATTTGGGGAACCTTTGGACACTTAGAAATTTGGATGAGTCCTCTGAATGCTGCTTGTCCACATGGCTTGACTACCTGCACACCTATTTACCTTCCAATTCCAAAACTCACCTATACATCTAGTTAATTTCTCATTCCAACAATTTACCTGCACCTACTATGTGATTAAAAACATTGCATAAAGTAATTGAAGTACAAAAATCAATAATAGAAACATATATACCTAAAACAAGGGAAAGGTATTTTCCGAATAAGTACTGTCTCTTCTTGTGCTGACAACGTAGGTGCCATCTCCTCTCCTTTCACCTTTTTAATTATAGTCATGCGCTCTTGAAAAGTGTCTTTCAAGAACCTATTAAGGAGCTCCCTCCCAGAAATTTGGCCAACCTCATAGCTCTGATTGTAGAAGCACATTTACTTAGACTTGCACTTCAGAAAAACAAATAAACAGACAGAAAAATTTTGTAGTGAAACAAAACTGCTTGTCATCTATTCAAAACAATGGTAGGTCTATGCACAACAGCTACTCACTTGATAGAAAACAATAGTATGTTGATGCGCAACAGCTACTAACAATAGCAGAAAATTAATAAGTAAATTTAGGAGAATTCAAGAGCAGACCATCAGATAGCATTCTATGCAGCACGCAGAATATACTCTTGTAAGTTATAAAACTAGTGAACTCTTTGAACTCGCCAAGCAAATGCTACAATAAACAAGGCTACAAGTAAAATAAGAAATATTGGCACAAAGCTTAATAGTGAAACAAGAATGCATAGTTGTCAGGTACAGTGATACCATACGTTATGATAAAATACCGTACTAAATGGTACCTTGAGATTTTATAAGGTACAGTATAATATAAGTACGAAAAAGAAATTGATTATTTTTTATTAAAGATGATACAACAAATTTTTTAAGTCTAAATAGCAATGCGATTAGGGTATATAAGACCAATACTCGTGCATAACACATATGCCGCATGTGCAACATACGCTACAACTTACAAGTACATAGATAGGAGTGGATACATCTAGATGAATGACCATACATATTAGAGAAGTGTAGGCGAGCAAGAGAGAGAGAGAGAGAGAGAGAGAGAGAGAGAGAGAGAGAGTGTGTGTGTGTGTGTGTGTGTGCGTGAATACTTATAGGTGTGTCCACCAATGCTAATAAGGTGAACTCATTACTAAGGAATGATTGTCTCAAGGCACATTTACCACCAAGAAGTTAAAGAAAAACCTTGTGTCAAAGCATTTCAATAGCATCTGTTGTGATCGTTGAGAAAACTCATGCCAAAGGAATTGGTTATTCAAGACAATGATCACCATTTTCTTGCTCAATGATGGGTACAATCCAAAACAGGGGGAGGGCGATGTGGTCAAAAAGGCTCTGTTTTGTCATACGAATACGTATGGTGTTGTATCGTACAGATTATACCATACAAATCAGTCTCTACTATGTACGGGGACAGCCCTGCAAGAATGATTAAGCTTCAACACACCTAAATTCTATTCTACGAAAGTAATGAACCAAAATAGTGCCAGCAAGTCTTATTTCATGTTGTCATCTCTTAGTTGTGAGCTTTGTCAAACTTGGACGGAGCCGGAGGAGCTCTAACTGTTCTCAGCCCTTTCTTTTGTCTGCATTTCAGTGCATTACAGTCTTAGACAATTTTTTGGGTGTGTTCACACTGGCTACCACCTATCCAGGTCAATGCATTACACTTTTACAGATTTTTTATGCTTCCCTGCCTGCGTTCACACATTTGGAACTGGCAATCAGTTTTTGTGCAGGCAGCTGCATTAATTGCAGCCACCAGACAGCAATTGGCCCATTCTCCCTTGCCATCAGTGATATATGACAGCAATTGGCCAGTTTGGGGCTACTCCTGCTATTGTCTTTGCAGAGTTCCTCTATTCTTGTGTTTTCTCTTTTCTCTTGTGTTGTGCAGTCTATTACAGCAATCTTCTATGCTTCCATTGCCACATCCACTTCTAACATGGTATTAGACATTTGAGTTTGGCCTCTGAGTGCTGTTTTCTACTGTGGACAATCTGCCATCATGCCTTTCTACTGCTGATCAGCCTCCTACTATGTATTGCTGTCTAGGCAACCTGTCCCTGCTCAAAATCAGAATGATTTTCAGCCCCTATTCCCTGTGTTCAATAATCAGCTGCCTCCATTTTTTATTTTCTGCATTATTTTATTGCTGACAACTGCAGTTAATGCTTTTCTTGTCTACATTTTATCTTACAGCCGCTGCATTTTCAACATTTAATGCCTCTACAGACTGGGTGACAGCATTTTCAGCCTTCTAACAGTGTGTATTGACTATAATCAACCTGACTTTTCCAAATTTTGCAATCGTTTTCTAATCAACTCCTCTTTACACTACATGTGAACTCCTAAGAGTGCAGTTTGTGCTCTGTTTGGTTGTATTCTCTCTCTATCTCTCTTCTTTTCTTTACCTTCTCCTCCTATCCTCTCCAAATGGCACCTCCTATTGTTCTACCAATGATAAACTTCATGGCCCTGATTACTTAACATGGAGTGTTGTTATGAAAGCATGGTTTGTGCACTGCAGAAGCAATTATGGTATGTCGTTTATGGTGCTAGTGAGCGTCCCCCAACCACCTACTCCTATCTATACTATCTCTTATTTTCACATCTCGCAAACCTGCCACCAAATCTGGCATTGCAAACGTGGCACATATTCCAAAGTTCAAAGCTCAAAAGATAAGAATATTTCTATTTGGAAAAAAATCTATTTCTACATATCCGTAACCTCCCTTTTTTTTCTCGTAATATCTATAACCTCTCTCTCTCTCTCTCTCTCTCTCTCTCTCTCTCTCTCTCTCTCCACATGGTGGGTGGTGCTAGGCGGTGCATTCTCTGTACACTCCACATGGGGTGCATTCAACTGCTGATCAACCTAAGGCCTCTGTCAATGAACTCCGTGGCTAGTGCTACAAATCACTAACAATTTGGAGTAGCATTTGGCCAGTTGGTGGTTTCATTTGTGCAAGTCCTGGGTGAAAAATCAAGGGGCAATTGGCCCGAATTGATTGCTAATGTTGCTACAACAAAGAGGCTTTTGGAACAGCAAAGGAGATTGTGAATCTCAACTTGTACTCATTCCATTAGCAATCAAGTTAAAGAAATACCGAAAATGGCACCAGTTTTGGGGCCAATAGGATATCTGATATCCGAGATGATTAAGGTAATTTGTGCATTACAAGTTATATTCATTTGTTAATTGCTGTAGTTAAGTGCTTAATCAAGGAATTGCCGCCCTTTCCAAGAAGAAAGGTTGGTTTCACCATTGACACTTACTAGCTGATTAACTATTCTAAGGCCAAACTGACATCAACTAATATCCAAATGTCAAAAGTGGTACAGCAATGGAAGCATAGACAAGTGCTGAAATAGATTGCTGAAGACAAGACAAAAGAGAAAGAAAACAGAAGAGCAATGCAAAGAAAGAGAACTTAGAGATGTGCTCGGAAAATGGAATCCATATACCAAACATGAGAATGACGCGTACAACAACGAATCTCTCGCTCCAAGGCACTAGTACTGGCTCCCTCTCTCCATAGAATTTGTAGGTGATGATGTGACTAAATGAGGAGGGAGCCAGATATATAAAGAAGAAAATAATGCCAAAATAGCAGCAAGACTTCCAACATTTAATGCTGGTCGGCCAACATAAAATGCCCCGAATAAGCATCATAATAACCATAATAAAATACCTAAATAACCTAGCCATGCCCGACATAGGTCAACTCACACATGAGCTATCTAGACTGCTAATACCTGTCACAAACATGCCATGATCAAGTGTGCAGATTAATTCTTGCTCATGCCATATGAATCCACACCCCATACGAACGCACCCTTAACAGGACATCCTCGAGCCAACCAAGCGAACCCACTGTGAAGGAAATTGCCAGGGTTTGCACTGAGGAGAGAGAGTGTACGGCCACAACAAAAACACAAAGAGACAAACATAGACACAGACACAAAGGGCAAAACTCAAACCCTAAACACAAAACTCAAAACTCAAACACAAACACAAGAAGGGAGAGAGAGAACACAACTCTGAAGTGAATGAATCCTGTAAATGAATGTAAGAGTGTACAGTGTGCTCAAGGGCAAAGCAATGTCGGAGTGTGATGTCCACCGAAGACGGATCCCAAGTCTATGACCACCAGTAGGAGTGCTGAATAGTGAATGGCAGCAGGCTGGTCACTAAAACGCAGCAGTTTGGAGGCTGGAAACTAGTAAATGCAGCAGTGTACCACTAATCGGAGGCTGGAAACTGTGCACAGTCTGCTGTAAACAGCAGGCTGAAACAATGTCTAAGAGTGTCAAGGCTTGCAATGCTGAAAACACAGGCTGGCTGACCCTAGAGATGATAGACAGCTGGCTGACCCTAGAGATGATAGACAGCTGGCTGACCCTAGAGATGATAGACAGCAGGCTGAACAGCAGTCTGGGACAATCTGGAGCAATCGCCAGCAGCTGAGAGTTGTCGCCTACAGCAATGGACAGGCTGAAGATAACGTGGCAGAACACAGGTTGGCTGACCCTAGAGATGATAGACAGCAGGCTGAACAGCAGTCTAGGACAAACTGAAGCAATCGCCAGCAGCTGAGAGTTGTCGCCTACAGCAATGGACACGCTGTAGATAATGTGGCTGCAGTCGATGATGGCTGGACAGCAGATGGAGGCAGGTTGCAGGCTGGAAACTGGGTGCTAACAGCAACAAAGAGTGTGTGGGCTGGTGTAACTTGCAAACAAGGATGATAGCTGAATGGGGGCAGCCTGTCTATTAATAGATGTGGAAGGGCGCCCCAAAAATTAGGGTTTCCACTAAACTCTCTCGAACCGCTCCCCATTTTAGGGTTTCCACTGAACTCTCTCAAATCACTCCCCGTTTTAGGGTGTTACTCTAAAAGAGCATTTTTAGTCTGTTTTAGGGCTGTTTAAGAGGCTAATCAACAAGTAATGCATATTTTAGCTCAACACCCACCCTTGCCATGTCATCATGGAACCTTTAGAAGATATGCCATGTCATCGCTTGCATCATCGATGATGTTATCATAGAACATTCTAGAAGATCTTTAGCCGCTCTCCAACACCTACACAAGGAGAGGCTCACCATAGAGCTCCCCAATCTTGCCAATGCCAGTCTTGGAAGCTCAAGGAGTCGAGATCTCCAAGTAAGTAACTTCAAATTCCAATTCTAGTCCTTGTCTAGTCATGGTATCTAGTCTTGTCTTATCTTCCATTATACTCTTGTTATCTTGTCACCTTGTAATCTCATAGTATGGGATCTTGTCTAGTATTGTCTTGTATCTTGTTCATCCCCGTCGAGGGAGATCTTGTAATTCTGATATCTTGTATCCATACGTACGGTTCCGGTTTGTGGGATCCTTCATATCCTATTGAGTCATCTTGTCTATACCTACAGTCCCGAGTTGTGGGATTTTTCGTATCTTGTTAAGTTATCATTGTACCTAGTGCCCCTACATGGAATTATCTTGTAATCAGAATTCTTGTAACAAATCTTACATCTAGTCTAGTCTCGCAAGCGCAATCTAGTGCTCCCATAACGCCTTGGAAAAGCCAAGATCTTCACAACGATTGATCTATGAGGGGCTTACAATCTTGTACGGATCAGAGAAGGAGATGAAAGAAAGACAGTCTTCTTCACAAGGTAAGGTCACTTCGAGTATGTTGTTATACCATTCGGTCAATGTTCCTACAGTGTTTCAACATATGATAAATAATATCTTCCGAGAGCATCTAGATGATTTTGTAGTTATATAATTGCATAATATCTTGATATTCTCAAAAGATCCAAAGGAGCATGAGTATCATGTAAAATTAGTTTTGGAAAAGCCCAGAGGAAAACGACTATATGTAAAACTTGAGAAGTGTTTTTTCCATCAGATTAGAAGTGGAATTCTTGGGGTACAATGTCTCCCAGAGAGGAATCTTCATGGACCCAAAGAAGATTGAGACTATTCTTGACTAACTGACACCCACATGTGTCGGTGATGTCCAATGTTTCTTTGGCTTTGCCAACTTCTACATAATATTTATCAAGGATTACTCAAAGATAGTCACACCACTCACCAAACTCACAGGAAACTCAAAGTTCTCATGGATCCCAGAAGTCGAGAAGGCCTTCCAGACCCTGAAGACCGCTTTCACCACTGTCCCAATCCTAGTCCGCCCAGATCCTACCAAGCCATTTTTCTTGGAGACCAATGCAACAAACTATGCCTTAGGAGCCATCTTGTCCCAACATGGAGATGATGGTCATACGCATCCAATGGCATTCCACTCAAGGACGTTCTCCTCTCCAGAGATAAACTATGAGATCCATGACAAAGAACACCTTGCCATTGTAGAGGAGCCATCTTGTCCCAGCATGGAGATTATGGTCATATGCATCCAGTGGCATTCCACTCAAGGACGTTCTCCTCTCCAGAGATAAACTATGAGATCCATGACAAAGAACACCTTGCCATTGTAGATACCTTTGATACTTGGCATCATAATCTAGAGGGTGCAGCCCATAAAGTTATCGTCTATACAAATCACAAAAATCTAGAATACTTCATGACAACCCGCATCCTCAATCGAAAGCAACCCCACTAAATGACTTTTTATCCAGGTTTAACTTTGTCATTACCTATCGTCTAGGACGCCAACAATGCCAATCACATGCTTTATCAAGAAGATCCTACCTAGCACCTAAGAAGGGAGAAGAAGATTTTGTTTAGCAATGACCAATGCTACTCAAGCCAGAGCACCTCTAGCTAGCAGCCATCTCCAGTTGCCACCAAGACAACCCTACCTTGATCTAGTTAATCCATAAAGTCCTGTCACATGATGATTTGGCCAACAATATCAAGAGAAAAAATCAAGAGGGAAAAGGAAATGAAATTTATGAAACTAATCAATTGTAATACTATAAAGATCTACTTTACATCCCTCTAAGAAAGCCGACGTTGGAGGGGTTTTAGTCGAAAGGTTGTATCTACTAGGAATCAAAGAGAGAAGAAAGTAGAGAATAGAAGATAGAAGAGAAGAAAAAGAATAGGCAAAAGGTACAGAAGATAAAGACAAAGCTCAATAATTCAAAGCACCATGTATTGATAAAACCTGAGAAGATAAACAAAATATTTGTCTAGGACTACTCGAAAGCAATCGCCAAGCATTAGATTTCCTAGAGCTCCTTGGTAGACTAAAAACATGCACTAAATACTAGCTTCTTCTCTACTACTCAAATGGCAAATCTGATGGTTTCATTGGCTTTGAAATGGGGGTAAAACCCCTAGATGTCTGCTCAAAATTCTCCCAAATCACTCCTCCTTCCCATTTGGAGTGCTGTTTGCTGCCTAAAAACTGCGATCGTGCGCTACATAAATTTAAAAGCCTCTCTTTTTATATGAGATCTTCTAAAGCTAGCTGAAAAGCAACTTGCTTTTTGCACGACACCCTATTCTAGAAGTTTACTATACCTTTTGAGGATATTTAGAAGAAATACTGTCCAAAATATCAAAAAATAGGATAAAATTCTCCAAAAATCTCGTATTTTTAAACCATCCATACTATGGACACTAACACTAATGACTAATATAACATTGACTCTCTAAATTAATAGGAAAGCCATATGATGATGCACTCCAAGGTTTTTCACACTGTGTCTACGTAGCGGCACAACATCGAGACTCCAAGTACTCCAACAACACCATGACACCCCAACAGCAAGACACTTTGGAGTTAATAAAACCTTAGAGCTCATTTCGAGAGATTTTTTATGGCCCCAAACGTGGAAAGAAGTTAAAATATATAAAATCATGTGATACCTACAACAAGGCCAAGGTACCTCATCACAAACCACATGGCCTCCTGTAATCCTTGCCCATTCCAACGTGACCCTAGTCTTCCTTGTCCATGAATTTCATAACAGATCTTTCCAAATCAAACAAATATGACTCTATTCTTGTTGTGGTAGTTAGGTTTACAAAAATGGCACATTTCATCCCTACTACCAAGACCATCACAAGCGTAGCTACCGTTACTTCCTCAAATACATTTTCAAATTACATGGACCCCCAGACGACATCATTAGCGATCGAAGTTCCCAATTCATATCTAATTTTTGAAAGAGTCTTTACAATCTCCTTAGAGTCCAAGTTAAGTTATCCATAGTCAATCATCCACAAACTGATGGTCAAACAGAACGGGTAAATCAAGTCTTGGAACAATATCTCCGTTGCACCATCAACTACCATCAGAATGATTGGTTTGAGCTCTTACCCTTTGCAAAGTTTGCTTATAATAATAGTATCCATGCTGCCAGAGTGCAGCGATGCGGAAGCGTAGGACAAAGACTAAGAGAGAGAGAACACAGAGAGAAGAGAGAGAGAGAGAAAAGGAGACAGTGTAAACGCAGAAAATCTGCGGTGTAGTATGCTGTATAAGAGTGTAGAAATACACAAGGGGGCAGAGGAAATATCTACGTATGTCTCCGACTTAATGACCTCGATCTCTGTCAGCCCGAGCACAGTCTATCTCAGCCAACAGATCTTCAAGATCAGAATCTGAAATCACTAAAGAGTGAATAATGAAGTGTGCCACAAGAACCGACTATTAAATAGCCAAGAAATAATTAAAAAACAGCATCAGGTCAGCTGCATTAAACTGTAGTAAATATTGTCCGACTACAGCAACCTATCCGACTGCAGGTGCTGACATGGCACTAATGTCCACTTTGTCCAAGAAATGACTGGCTAACACCCCCTCTCAAATCCTGGATGGGTAAAAAGACTAAGGAATCTGGAATGCTGCCGAAGAACAGCTTGGGGAAGCGCCTTCATGAACAAATCTGCAAGATTATCCCCAGTCTTGCAGTACTCCACATCAATGGTCCCATCCAAAAGCTTCTCCTGAATGAAGTGATACTAGATCTCAATGTGCTTCGTCCAGGCATGGAATACAAGATTCCGTACCAAGGCAATGCAACTCTCATTGTTGCACCGAAGAAGAGTAGGACAAGTCTGGGGGCAACCAAGCTCCTCCAACAATCTCCGAAGCCACACAACCTCACATGTGGTGAAAGACGCAGCCTAATACTCTGCCTCAGTAGAAGAAAGGGCTACCGTGGACTGCTTCTTGCTACTCCAAGAGATAACACCTGTACCCAAGATAAAACAGTAGCCTATAGTAGACCGTCGGTGGTCCACATTGCCAGCCCAATCCGAGTCACTCCAACCTGCAAGAACCAGATCTAAAGCATCTGTACCTGCCAGATAAGAAATCCCTAAGTCAGAGGTCCCCCTCAAATACCGAAGAATCCTCAAGGCAACCTACCAATGCAACTGTTTGGGTTCGTCATGAACCCTGCCAAAAGATCCACAGCAAAACAAAGATCAACACAAGTGTTGAGAAGCCAAATCAAGGATCCAATCAACTGACGGTAGCGTGAAGCATCCATCACGAGAGAATCTGAGTGTGACTCGGATCCATAGTAGTAATGGGCCGATAAGTCTCCATCTCGAAAGTCACCAAGAGCTCCTAAATGTACCTTTGCTAAGAGATGAAAATCCCCCTCTAAGACTGATAAATCTCGTGATCCAAGAAGAAATGAAGAAGCCCCAAATCCGTCATCTCGAATGCCTGATGTAAAGTTGTCTTGGTCTCTCGGACCTTCTGTGCATATCCCCTATCAAAATCAAATCATCAACATACAACACAAACAACACACGACCAACTGCGGAAGTGTACACATAAAGCTGCGGATCGGCCTTGGAGCGCCGATATCCCAACTTCGACTGAAGAAACGAGTTAATCTTCTCGTTCCATGCATGCGGAGCCTGCTTAAGGTGTGACGACGACCTCTCGGTGCTGTCTTTGGGTAGGCAACACCCACCCTATGGAGCCTGCCTCATGAGGGATCACCCTCTAATCGGTAGCCCCACAGCAATGCGGAAGCGTTTTTGGAGGTAACACGGAACGCGACACGGAACGCGTCACGGAAAACCGCAGGTAACACGTAACGGGCAAGGTAACACGACACGGAAATGAGGTAACTCGATTTGTATATTATGAAGTGCAACGGAGGCACGAGAATAATTACAAGAAGCCAAGAAGGCTAGAGGGACGAGAAAATCACAGACAGAGGGTGGACGCTATCAACGTGCATACCACGACGCCATCATGTGGGTGAGGGAGGAGTACTACCCTCATACACACCTCTCCTTAAAAGAACGACGCCCTCGTGTTCAATGTGCAAATGAATGGACTTGCACGCAGAGCGGTGTGTTGAGACTCAAAAGTTCGGGGGTCTAAACATGTCTCACTATCAAGACAGCCAGTGTCTGCCCGCTAGACCTAACCTATGACCACAAACTTGGGGGTCTTTGTCGACTCAATATCAAGCCGACCAGTGTCTTCCCACTAGGTGCCATGCCCACTGACTCAATTACAGGTGTGGAGACATGGTCTTATTGACTCAAAGATGATCATCCACTGACTCAATTTACATTTGTGGAATGATCCCAACCTGGCTGACTAGGAAGAGAAAAATAATATTGGAAACACATCAATTCAACCATCTGCTGACCAGATTTACAATCACAGAATGGAGAATAACCAAGTTAAAACAAGTTGTGTTCACTTGAAATAACTGAAGGTCCTGACAGTATGAGTGTGCAGAAACTGTCAGTGGACTGAAGAGGCGAGGCGCGTAACTCAGCTGGGAGTGTGCCACGCCATGAATGCAAGGGCCCATGAAGAGGCGCCCTGAGGTTGATGGCCCCAATTGGCCAAATCTGTCAATCCAGTCTGAAAGTGTTTGCGCGAGGTGCGCTGTGATGGCGCACCTCCCCTTAAAAGAACTTGGGCCAGGTAAGCCCAAACTTTCTGATTATGGCCCCAATTGGCCTGATTTGTCAATCCTTGGATCATCTGGAAAAGAAGGCCCCAATTGGCCTGATCTGTCAATCCTTTGTTCAGATAGTAGGTGCGTTGTGATGACGCACCTCCCCTTAAAAATAATTGGGCCAGGTAAGCCCAATATTTTCGAGTATGCCGCCGTCTTGCGAAGGTAGCATTTTTGGTGGTGCATAAAGCACCCAATAAAGGGGGGATAGCCGTTCCTTTATACTCGTGGCGACGCGAGTCTTCAGCCCTCGTCTTGGCAGCTACATCGCCAATTAACCGAGCAGCAGCCGTTCTTTTATACTCGTGGCGACGCGAGTTTGCAGCTCTTGTAATGACGCCTCCAGCGCCAAGTGCAATAGGACTTGCCGTTCGTTTATACTCGTGGCGACGCGAGTTTCCAATCCTTAGAATGACGCATAAAGCGTCCAGTGAAGAGGAACTAGCCGTTCGTTTATACTCGTGGCACCGCGAGTGTTGGACTGCTCTCCTCGCAGCTTGCACATAAGCCATTCTTTTATACTCCTGGCGACGGGAGATCTTTATCCTTCGAAGATGTACTCGATTCAAGTACCAAATAGTAACTGGATAAATGGCCGTTCGTTTAGGCTCCTGGCGCAGGGAGCTTGGTGTCTTTTCAGGCTGAACCTGAGAAGTGCCCGTTTCTTTATTCTCCCGCGGCAAGGAGTCTTCATGAGACCAAGTGCCCGTTTCTTTATTCTCCCGCGGCAAGGAGTCTTCCAGATAAGATGTGCCCGTTCGTTTATTCTCCCGCGGCAAGGAGTCTTCAAGGTAAGATGTGCCCGTTCGTTTATTCTCCCGCGGCAAGGAGTCTTCAAGGTAAAATGTGCCCGTTCGTTTATTCTCCCGCGGCAAGGAGTCTTCAACATAATGTGAAGCAAAGTTGTCCGTTTCTTTATCCTCCTGGCACAGGGAGTCTATGAACAGATCTTCAATAAGCATAGCCATTCGTTTACCCTCCTGGCAGAAGGAGTCTTCGAAAAGATAATCAATATGCATAGCCATTTCTTTATCCTCCGGGCACAAGGAGTCTTCATTTTGACATGTGGCCATTCGTTTACCCTCCTGGCGCGAGGAGCGTTCGAAAATATCATCAATCTGCATAGCCATTTCTTTATCCTCCCGGCGCAAGGAGTCTTCAACAAACTCTTTGGCCGTTCGTTTATCCTCCCGGCTAAAGGAGTCTTCCACACAAACTGTTACCGTTCGTTTATCCTCCCGGTATAAGGAGTCTTCAACATAAACTGTTACCGTTCGTTTATCCTCCCGGTATAAGGAGTCTTCCACATAACCTGTGGCCGTTCGTTTATCCTCCCGGCTAAAGGAGTCTTCCACATAACCTGCGGCCGTTCGTTTATCCTCCCGGCTAAAGGAGTCTTCAACATCCAGGATGGCCGTTTCTTTATTCTCCCGGCGAAAGGAGTCTTCACAAGAAGATGTCGCCGTTTCTTTATTCTCCCGGCCAAAGGAGTCGTTTAATTGTAGCTCATGGTGAAGGACCGTATCTTTATCCTCCTGGGTCAAGGAGTGAAGAAATGTGTCCTCAATCTCTTCTATGGCCCGTTCTTTATCCTCCTGGGTCAAGGAGTCAAGGAATGTGTTCTCAATCTCATATAACGGATACTCTTCAAACCCGAACATGACCTCCAGCAGCCCGACAATACCAACGGGAGGGTCACCAATCCGCGAACTCGCATCCGGCTCCGTCTGGCCCCTTTTTCCCTTGAGGGCTTCACCCCATCGCGGCATAAACTGGTCCATGTCGGTCTCCTTCCACAGTAGGATTTCATCATCTGAACTTGGGAGCTCGGTTTCTGCCTTCACCTCTTCGAACCTGACGATGGCCTCCAGCAGCCCGATGCTACCAAAGGGAGGGTCACCAATCCGCGAACTCGCATCCGGCTCCGTATGGCCCCTTTTTCCTTGGCGGGCTTCACCCCATCGCGGCATAAACTGGTCCATGTCGGTCTGTTGTGAGGATATACAGACCGCTCTCCCTTGCTGACGACTATATTCCTGATCTGCTTCTTCTTCTTCTTCTTCTTCTTCTTCTTCTTCTTCGTCTTCTTCTTCTTCTTCTTCTTCTTCTTCTTGTCTTCTGGCCGTTCGTTTATTCTCCCGGCTCAAGGAGTCTTCAAGGATGTTCGCGTGGAATGTGGCCGTTCGTTTATCCTCCCGGCTCAAGGAGTCTCCACCTTGCGATC
Organism: Lygodium microphyllum; assembly: GCF_053477565.2. Classification (NCBI taxonomy): domain Eukaryota; kingdom Viridiplantae; phylum Streptophyta; class Polypodiopsida; order Schizaeales; family Lygodiaceae; genus Lygodium; species Lygodium microphyllum. Next base: position 105,375,425 of record NC_141150.1, on the reverse strand, counting down.
TGGCCGTTCGTTTATCCTCCCGGCTCAAGGAGTCTTCATTCTGTGATCTGGCCGTTCGTTTATCCTCCCGGCTCAAGGAGTCTTCATATTGTGGTCTGGCCGTTCGTTTATCCTCCCGGCTCAAGGAGTCTTCATTTTGTGATCTGGCCGTTCGTTTATCCTCCCGGCTCAAGGAGTCTTCATTTTGTGGTCTGGCCGTTCGTTTATGCTCCCGGCTCAAGGAGTCTTCAAATCTAAATGGAACATGCGAGTACGAAATCGACTGCATGCCATAGGGAGAGAAAAATGGTTGGGGATGGGCTAAAATTGCCTCATCGACGACATTGCATTGTTCCAGTATCAATCCATCTGATAATAGATGCGACTCTGAGGTCGTCTTTTCTTCAGCACATTCTTCTATCAAGACGTCATGAAATAAATAACTAGGCCCAAAGGCCACTGGTAAGCATACTGGAGGTTGATGGACCACGGTTTCCTTTATACTCGTCCGTTCCACTACGAGTTCTTCAGGCTGATCTTCTGTCTCTGAATCCGACCCAGAGGTCGCTTGCCATTCATAATAGTCTTCGATTAGCACTCCATCTACCATGTAACTAGGCATACTGGCCCCTTGTATGTAAACTGGAGGCTTCTGGGCCACGGTTTTGTTTATACTCGCCCGTGCCGCTACGAGTTCTTCATGCTGCTTCTGCATAGATGACTCACTGTCGACGACTGATTCATAAAAATTTTCACTTTGGTGTTTTTCGGCCTCAAAACCAGTTTTTTCGGCTTCTTTCTGCTCAAATCGCCGTTTTTCGGCCTGAAAACGAGTTTTTTCGGCTTCTTTTTGCTCAAATCGCCGTTTTTCGGCCTGAAAACCAGTTTTTTCCACTTTTTTCACATAAAAATTCTGATTTTGCCGTTTTTTAGGCTCATTTTTGGACCAGTGAGTCAAAATTTTGTGTTTTTCAGCATAAAACTGCTTATTTTGCAGTTTTTCGGCCTCTTTTTCAGGCCTATCCACACTTTTGTGCTCATTTTTCACTTTTTCTGCACCTTTCTTCTTTTTACCCATCCTACTTTGCCCAGGCTCACTCACCCGGGGGTACATTACGCACCAGCCGAGGAGTTTGCTCTGATACCAAGTGTGACGACGACCTCTCGGTGCCGTCTTTGGGTAGGCAACACCCACCCTATGGAGCCTGCCTCATGAGGGATCACCCTCTAATCGGTAGCCCCACAGCAATGCGGAAGCGTTTTTGGAGGTAACACGGAACGCGTCACGGAAAACCGCAGGTAACACGTAACGGGCAAGGTAACACGACACGGAAATGAGGTAACTCGATTTGTATATTATGAAGTGCAACGGAGGCACGAGAATAATTACAAGAAGCCAAGAAGGCTAGAGGGACGAGAAAATCACAGACAGAGGGTGGACGCTATCAACGTGCATACCACGACGCCATCATGTGGGTGAGGGAGGAGTACTACCCTCATATAAGGCCATACAAGGCCTTCTTCAACCTGTAAACTTTTCCATCCGAGGATCCAAAGCCAGGAGGCTGCTCAACATAGATCTCCTCCTGCAAATCACCATTCAGAAAAGCCGACTTCACATCCAACTGATAAACAGGCCATCTCCTATGGCCAGCCAAGGCAAGAACAGCTCGAATAGTCGCCATACGAGTAGTGGGGGCAAAAGTATCATGGAAATCAATGCCTGGGCGCTGAGTAAAACCTTTAGTAACAAGGCCAGCCTTGTGCTTATCCAAAGAACCATCGCTAAGGTACTTGGTCTTGAAGACCCACTTAACACCAATCACCTTCTTGTGAGAGGGACGAGGCACAAGAGACCAAGTGCCATTCCTCTCAATATCCTCCAACTCAGCTTCCATGGCCTTCTGCCAATGATCCGACTGCAAAGCCTCCTTCATGGAATTGGGCTCTCGATCCTGCATAACACGGGTCAATAAACAATAGTTGGAGCAAACAAGCTCCGAAGAATGTGCCTGGTTCCTCCATGACCTCCGTGGTCCATCCTAGGGTTCCCACTCCTCAGGGACCTCCTTGATCCCTGAATCTCGGAGGGTGTCACGGGCCCAACGAGGAGGACCTCTCCCCGTCGCTCTCCATCTGCTGAAGACTCGGGAACCTCCACCGACGAAAGCTCCTCAGGAGTGGCCGGTGGAAGAGAAGACTCTGAATCCGAAGAAGAATCTCCATCAAGAGGCTCTAGCTCCAAAGAAACCGTCTCGAGAGCCCAACTCTCCCCTAGATCTCCAAGGACGGGTGCTCCTCACCCCCCTCTGTGGCCGGTACTTCCACGAACCGCACATCTCGGCTTGTGTAGACATCCTGCTTAATGGGATCAAACAAACGATAACCTTAGAATTGGGAGCTATAGCCAACAAAAACCTGTCGTTGCGAAGCCGCCTCGAACTTATCACGCTGCGTCTTCGGAATGTGCACATAAGCGTCACACCCAAAGATCCTGAAATAAGAGACATCACGCTTAGTCCCAAAGTAAGCCTCAAAAGGTATCATCCTATCAACGGCCGAAGTGGGAGATTGATTAAGGATGTGAACTGCGGTAGCCACTGCCTCGGCCCACAGAGACTGAGGTGTCTGTCGGTGCTCCATCATGATACGTGCCATCTCGATCACACTTCGGTTCTTCCGCTCCAAAATGTCATTCTCTTGGGGAGTGTTGGTGTTAGCAAACTCTTGGTGAATGCCCCTATCTGCACAAAAACAAGCAAACGCATTAGACATAAATTCAACTCCCTTGTCTGAACGCAAGGTCTTCATTCGGCGTCCAGAATGGTTCGCCTCGAAGAGAACCCAATCCTTGAAATGAGAGAAAGCCTCCGACTTCAAAGTCAAGAAATAGGCCCAAGTCATCCTACTATAGTCATCTACGATCAACATGAAGTACAAGCCCCGCTTCAGGGACTCGGTCCTCATCGGGCCACAAAAATCCGTAGATACAAGCTCCATGGGTGAAGTAGACCGCCTAGAAGCTTTATTAGAAATCGCATCCCAATGCAGTTTCCCATGAATACAGGAGACGCATGGCTGATGGCTCACCACTATGCCCGGCAAGCCTCGGACAAAGAACCCTCGCGACGCCTTCCGAAGGTACTCGTAGTTCAAGTGGCCAAACCGAGTATGCCATAGCTCGGACTGTGTCTAAGAAGTAAGAAGAAGAGAAGTAAGAGCTGAAGAAGACTTCAATTTGTAGACTCCATGCTCCTCATACCTACAGAGAGAATCTTTCTCGATCCATGATCAAGGACTCGAACAGTATCACTGTCAAACTCCACCAAGAGGCCAAGAGCACAAATCTTATGAACCGAAAGTAAATGATACCCCAATCCTAGCACATGCGACACCTCAGAGGTGTGGGTACCACCACGTCCGTCTGGAATAAGCTGCATCTCACCCCGCGCAGCAATAGACACAGAAAAGTTGTTGCCAATGAGAATCTATGTACGCGAAGATCGCAAATGGACAACACCAACGGAAGGAGTCATGTCCCGTGAGGCACCGCTGTCCACAATCCACTCTCGAGCCTAGGGAGCTGTCATCGCAACATCAAAAGTTGTCAGTGTAGAGTCCTCAATGACTACTAAGCGTAGAAAAGCAGCTGATGAGGGTGCAGCCACCGCTCCAAAGTCCTTCGTGTCCTTCTTCTTGGTATCCTTCTTGTCTTTGTCGGGGCAATCCTTCTTCTAGTGACTGGTCTTGCCACAAATATGGCAAGTTGATTCCTTCTCCTTGTTCTTCTTGGATTTGTTGTCCTCCTTCTTCTTCTTTTGGTCCTTCCCCTTCTTCTGAGAGGCTTGACCAACCAATGCCTTCGATTTGGAAGCATTCTGTCCCTTCAATTGTTCCTCCTGGTCCAAGACCATAGGAACCAACTCTTCCCACCGAAGAGTCGACTCCCGCTCTGAAGCAATAAGAGCGGTATAAGAAGTACCAAATCGTGGCGGCAACTGGGATAGTAAGGTGATCGCCATGTCTTCGGAGGAAATAGGCATCCCCGCATTTTGAACCTGCATTTGAAGCTGTCAAAGCTTATTGATGTGTTCCCGAAGCGAATAAGACTTATTCACAAACAAAGTCCACATCTGCACCTCCAAAGAAACCCTCTTCATCAGGGTCATCCGATTGTACGTCTAATCGAGCTCCAGCCATATCTCACGAGCCACCGTCAAGTGCTCGATGTGAGCTATCACGACTCTGGTGCAAGACAGAAACAGAAAAGATCGAATCCTGGCATTCACTTTGTCCCAATGAGACTGGGCCTTGGTCAACTCTGCACGAGCATTGGAAGAGGGTTTGCACTCATCCCTCACCGAGGGCCTGTTAATCTCCTCCATCACCAATTCCGTCAAATCATAAGCCTCTAAAATGGCCAACATCATCACCCGCCAGATGCGGTAATTGTCACCATCAAGCTTTTGATCCGTTGGAAGAGCCGATAGGATAGACACCTTCCTGTCCATGATCGCCTAGAACTCCAAATCAGTCTCTGAAGACATGTTAACCTGCAATACCTGCACAAACGCAAAAGCAACCCCCTCTAACTGTGAAAACGCAGCCTTCTAGGACTGATTCCTCCACTTCCCAAACCTTCTTTACCCACCGGAGGCGATGAAAAGGTAAAATCTGCAATGGAAAGCCTCAATCGCAGCCTTACTCACCTTCGAACAGCAATAACCTGCAGCAAATTCACCGATTAGACTCCTTTCTCGATGCCCACGCTCGCTTCAGCCTTGATCCAATGCACAGCCCTCTCGCTCGCCCTCGAAACCTGGAAACGCAGCCTCATGTCCCGCTGAAATCGCCTCTTCAGATAGGTTCAGCCCTCAGTCAGTCCATCTTCACCGCTCTGATACAATGAAAGAGTGCAACGATGCGGAAGCGTAGAACAAAGACTGAGAGAGAGAACACAGAGAGAAGAGAGAGAGAGAAACGCAAACAGTGTAAACGCAGAAAATCTGCAGTGTAGTATGTTGTATAAGAGTGCAGAAATACACAAGGGGGCAAAGGAAATATCTGCGTATGTCGCCAACTTGATGACCTAGATCTCCGTCAGTCCAAGCACAGTCTGTCTCAGCCAACAGATCTTCAAGATCAAAATCTGAAATCACTGAAGAGTGAATAATGAAGTGTGCCACAAGAACCAGCTATTAAATAGCCAGGAAATAATTAAAAAACAGCATCAGGTCGGCTGCATTAAATACAGCCGACTGCAGTAAGTACTGTCCGACTGCAGGTGTTGACATGGCACCTGCTGACGTGGCACTGATGTTCACTCTGTCCAAGAAATGACTAGCTAACACATGCATCTACCAAGCAAACTCATTTCTTTAAAAGATATGGCCAGCATCCAAGGATGGACGTGCATCTCTCCAATCAAGTCAAGAACCTTACTGCCCGAGATAAAGCTCCAACACCTAGCAGACATACGCCAAGAACTTAAGCAACAAATCCAAAAGGCTCAAAATCAGTACAGGCACTATGCGGACCAGCATCATCTCCAACATCCAGCATACATAGTCGGTGATAAAGTATAGTTACTGAAACATAACTTCCAGACAATAAGGCCCTCCACCAAGCTAGACTTCCAAAGATTTGGGACCTTCACTATCATAGCCCAAATCAACCCAGTTGCTTACTGACTCCAACTCCCCAGCACCATGAAGATCCACCCAATCTTCCATGTTTCCTTGCTCAAGCCATACCATAGCTCACCACTAAGGGGGAAGAGATCTAATCCCCAACCACTTGTCCAGATTGAATATCATAAAGAATTTGAGGTCGACCATGTCTTAGACTCCAGGATCTCCCAAGGTTGACTGGAATACCTTGTTCACTGGAAAGGATACGACATCAATGATCGCACTTTGAAACCTGCAAAATATCTCTTTTGAGCATCTCTCAAAGCTTAAAAATTTCACAAGAGAAGTCCAACAAAACTTGGACCAAACCACCAAGCCGCTCCTCGTGGAACTCGTCATTAGAGGAGGAGGTGATGTCATGGACATGCCATGATCAAGCGTACGGACTAATTCTTGCTCATGCCATATAAACCACCAAGCCGCTCCTTATGGAACTCGTCATTAGAGGAGGAGGTGATGTCATGGACATGCCATGATCAAGCGTATGGACTAGTTCTTGCTCATGCCATATAAATCCACACCCTATGCGAACACACCCTTAACAGGACATCCTCGAGCAAACCATGCGAACCCACCCTTGCCATGTCATCATGGAACCTTCTAGAAGATATGCCATGTCATCACCTATATCATCAGTGATGTCATCATGGAACATTCTAGAACATCTTTAGCCACTCTCCAACACCTATAAAAGGAGAGGCTCGCCATAGAGCCCCTCAGTCTTGTTAATGCCACTCTTGGGAGCTCAAGGAGTCGACACCTCCAAGTAACTTCAAGTTCCAGTTCTAGGTCCATAACTATTTCGGCACATTTTTGTGGGGGTTTGGGGCAGCATCTAGCAAAAAGGCATGGCTCGAAAGAGTGACCAGCGAAGGGCCACCATATGAGTCTTCGTATCAAGAATAGCTCCACCACCCGTCAAGAATTCCTACATGCAAAGAATCCTTCTTCCACAACATGAAGCAGACATGCTTCGTGAGGACATTCAGAGTGGCAATAGTGCAAGGCAAAAGTGGGAGAAAGTAAGGGAGCATCGATAGCATGATGGACTGCACAACTTTGAGAGATGTACATGGAAGGGCCAAGCCTAGAGTTTCCAATAGACAAATTTCGCCTCTATTTTTTGTGAAATCCAATCCAACAAAACTTTAGGCTGAACATCAACCCCCAAGGGATACCCCATGTGTCTAACAACACTGCCACGATCAACCCCTACGATCCCAAGGACTAAAGGTTAGGTTCAATGCAGTTGACAAGGGAGGAGTTCTCAACATTGACACAAAGACCAAAAGCATGACCAAAGAGATCCCAAACATTTAATGCCTTACGGAGATTATCACTTTCTGCATTAAGGATCATGAAGGTGTCATAGACCAAAGACTGTGCAATAAACCAGATAGCTGCCCAAAGGCCACCGTATGAGATAACATATTAAGTACCGGATGAGTTGCCAAAGCATCATTCAAAGGGCAGACCTGTCTGACCAAGCACTGAAGGGGAATGGGATCGATGATACCACCATTTAACATCACTAGGGAGGATGCATCAATACTAAACATGTATATCAACTAGGATAAAACATAGCCCAAATCCCATGATATGCATAAGTTCTGAAATAAAGGACCAATCCAGATAATCAAATGCCTTTTCCAAGTCTAGCTTGAGTAAGACCACTTTCTAACTAGAATGCTTGGCATAGTCAATCCCCATTTGTACATTCAATACATTATGCAATATAGTCTTGCCCTTGATGAATCCATAAAGATTGGGGTGCACAATGTCAAGAAGGCACTTGTGAAGACTTTAGAGGATATTTTATACATTGACCCCATTAGAGAGATGGGTCTCCAATGTTTCAATATAAAGGGAGAAGGCATTTTCAGGATCAGTCTAATGACTCCGTCCTTCCATGATGTTGGTATAAGCCCTATTTCCCAGACCTACTGGCACATGGTGATCAAGGGTCCTTCCTTAAGCATTGTGGGTACCAAAGCAAATGCCCCAGGACACACTTCCCATGTCATCGAGTACACTTGAAGATTGCTTTTGAATGCCCAACCGACCAAGCACAATTTGGGCATGTATGTTTAAAATCCCCCTTATTGTAAATATTTCCCACATGTAAGTACACTAACAGAAGTGGGCTGAATTTATCATTAAGACTGATCATCAATGTTCAAGATCCTTCTAGACTCACAATAGATTTCAAGAAAAACAATTTGGACAAATCAATGTTTCATATTTTTAAATTGCCCCCACTCCAAGGCAGCCACATGGGGTGCATAAAGGGACGGGACTGGGGGGCAGGGAGCAAGGAGGAATTGCCGTCACTAATGACTATACAGTCACATGGGATGGGATGTGGGACTGAAACTTGAAATCCCCCCAATCTTCAAGTCCAAAAATGACCGTCACTTGTGACTGCGCTCCAGTCACTTACGATTATGCTGCAGGGAATGTGCCTTGTGAACACGAATGCTATCATCGTGCAGATTCGATGTATGCTGAGTCTACTGGAAACACAACAGTACGACATTTTACAAAGTCAGGAAGACACTGGCAAACACCACTCGCGATTATCCATCCCCAACTTCCTGGAGAATTTACGATAAACAAGCTAGTGCCTGTGCAGGGGACCTTGAGGCCTAATGAATTACCGTGTCTGATTTCAAAGAGCGGTTGCTTGCATTCAAAATCAGATGGTCAGATGGTCCGATTCTGAAACAGTGAATGCATCGGAGTCATAAAAACAAACCGGAAGACGAACCTTGAGACCGGAGGCAAGGGAATCACGTGCTTTGCTGAAGAGGTAGCGCAGGCGGTAAAAGGAAGAAGACATTGATGGAGCACACAGTCTGCGCTCTCAGAGCTCCGACGATCTCTTTACCTTACGCCTCCCAGCGCCCATGTCTTGAAGTTGACTCGATATGAAATGACACATCAGTGCTTCCTGAAGTCACATAAGAGGTTTTTTACATTTTCCCAGAGGGGAAAAGGAGCCTGATATGACGCGAAATGATGTATCTATATCTATGTGTATCTTTTCTTCTACATCTATAAATCTTATATCTATATAAGATTTCCCGAGGCCGTCACCGAACCTAACTTTGCATGTCCAAGCCTACATGGTAAATATACAATTTTTCTCACAATTATTTACTTTTAGGATTTTTCTCAAATCCATATTATCTATTATTGTAAGATTTATCGAGGCTGTCATCCAACCTAACTTTGCAGGTCCAAGCCTACAATTTTTCGAGCCTACATGGTAGATCTACAATTTTTCTCACGATTGTTTATATTTATGATCTCTCTCTCTCTCTCTCTCTCTCTCTCTCTCTCTCTCTCTCTCTCTCTCTCTCTCTCTCTCTCTCTCTCCCTGTGTGTTTACATTCCATTGCATCAGACCATTAGGTCCTCAAAGAAAGTGACGAAAGACTATTAGGACTATGTCACAAAGAGAAAATCACAGTGCTAGTGTAGAGCGAACAATGGCCAGCCAGTGGGCAGCAAAATCAAGAAGAACCAGGTCAGTTGATATCATAGAAGAAATTTGCCATAACACTAAACTTCGAATACGAGTCACATGACCATGGATGTCTAAGACCGAATTAAAAAGAAAGGCATTCCGAGTTCGTCAAATATGCCACAAGGCAGTCCATCTAAGGAACTGGAACAGGCAGGAATAATCATAATGCAAAGATGGCATGGAGGGCAGCTTTCCCATAATCCATGACCGGGCTATTATTTGAAGCTAAGTCGTCGCAAGCCAGACGCGAGAAATAAAACACCAGATCTATCGCGCTACTGGACAAGAGGCAAAAAAGATGAAGCGATGTTTCATCAAATGTAGTGCAAAATACACAACGACCAATAGAGATCTTTCGGGCACGCAGCACCTCTCCAGTTGGAAGACCACCAATCAACTGTCTCCACAAGAAGACTTTCCCCTGATAGGGAATCTTAGACTTCCAAAGCTAAAGGAATCTTTCTTGCCACTTCTTTTTACCGTCCCTAATATGCCATAATGTATTCACCTTTGTAATGACCCATCTCTTGGCCTCCACCATCTGATGGTATATCTGGTTATAGCATACCTCTTCTCAAAATCATCCAGAATCACAAACTTCCAGTCATGCCATGGATACAATGGCTGTAGCGTTGGTAAAGGAGAAAACCTCTGAAGTGTGACTTGTATGGATGACCAGATATCACAATATCCACGGGGTACTTGAAAGTGTTGATGAATACGCCGAAAAGAGTAAAGACAGGACTGCCCAAGAATAACACCATCAAAAACTGTCTACAACCCCAAACGAGCCATCCGATTAAGCTTGAGTCTATGCAAATCTTTGTCCGGCCAATCCAACAACCTAGAGGAGGCTAAGACCTCTTCTTGCAGTGAATTCGCCTCCTTGTGAATCTCAAGAGGGTGCCAAACTGAAAAACGTAAGATCTCCTGCCATGATGCAATCAAATGAGAAAGGAGAAAAGACTGGGTGCTCTTAATTGGCCTCAAGGAGTTGAGCACATGCCATTAGGCGGCACAATATAACCGTATTACCATGAGATGCCAGCCTTTGAGGTAGGTTGCTTGCTCTCTCTCTCTCTCTCCTCTCTCTCTCTCTCTCTCTCTCTCTCTCTCTCTCTCTCTCTCTCTCTCTCTCTCTCTCTCTCTCTCTCTCTCTCTCTCTCTCTCTCTCTCTCTCTCTCTCATGTCAGTCTGGGTGGGTTGTGTTGTCCGCCAGGAGGGGGGCATATCGTTAAGGGGGGGGGTGGGGGTGGGGGGGTGGGTGCATCGTGGAGGGAGGCACGTCATTAGCCAGATAGAGGGGGGGGTCATCAGCCAGGAGGGGAGGTGCATGCGTTGTGTCATCGCCCCCAAAGAGCCGCCTGTTAGGCAAGAGAAGGGGGAACACGTCAAGTTAGGATGCAACGTCGCCCATTTGCCCCCCCTCCAATGTAAATGTGTCAATTTAATGTTAGAAATCTTAGTTATTGAACTTTCCATAAATGTATTTTAAACATTTAGTTGTTAATCTAGGGGTAAACAATGTTTCTTAGTTTCTAAGGTTCAAGGTTCAAGAGAGAGGGAGGGAGGGAGAGAGAGAATTTGTTATTACATATTTGTTTTATATATATATATATATATATATATATAGACTTATTTTATTAGTTTAGTATTTATTATCATTATTAGTGGAGAGAGAGATTGTTATTGTATTTGTTTATTAGCGAAGAATTTATTGTTGGGGGTGAGAGAGAGAGAGAGAGAGAAATTGTTATTATATATTTGTTTAGTGAATTATTTTGTTGGTTTAGTATTTATATAGATATAGATTTTTATTATTAATATTATTAGTTATTAGTTTATGTTTATAATAATTTATGTTGTGTATAAAGTGGTGTACAAATTAGTTGAGTTGAGAGAGAGAGAGAGAGAGAGAGAGAGAGAGAGTGAGTGAGTGAGTGTGTGTGTGTGTGTGTGTGTGTGTGTGTGTGTGTGTGTGTGTGTGTGTGTGTGTGTGTGTGTGTGTGTGTGTGTGTGTGTGTGTGTTTTGTGTATTAATAGTTTATCATCATAATAGTTATTATTAGCAAGTTTATGTTAGTAAGCTTGTGTATATATGTTAGTAAGTTTATGTTGTTATTAAAGAGAGAGAGAGAGAGAGAGAGAGAGAGAGAGAGAGAGAGAGATTATTAATTATTGGTTAATTATTAGTTTTATTGATCGATCATTGATTGATTAATTAATTGAATTTATCGGTAGGTTGGTTTGTTAGTAGCTTTTGATTAAAGCTTTGCTTGATGTTGCTCTTTATGCATGTTTTGGTCTTTCAAGTAGTTTTTTACGATTGTTTAGGTTGGTGGTCTCTCTCCTTCAATTAGTGTTGATTTGGTATAGTTTTTTTAATAGTGTTGATTTGTTATTAATTAATCTTGTGGCAGCTATTTTGTTTGTTTTGTGTGTGTGTGTGTGTGTTTGGTTCATTAGTAGTCTATCATTGTTAGTAAGCTTGCGTATGTATGTTAGTAAGTTTATGTTGTTATGAGAGAGAGAGAGAGAGAGAGAGAGAGAGAGAAATGATTAATTATTGGTTAATTATTAGTTTTATTGATCGATTATTAATTAATTATTTAAATTTATTGGTAGGTTGGTTTGTTAGTAGCCTTTGATTAAAGCTTTGGTTGATGTTGCTCTTTGTGCATGTTTTGGTCTTTTAGGAGGTTTTTTTACCATTGTTGTCCATGTTCGTGGTCTCTCTCCTTCAATATGGTGTTATGCTATATATGTTTGGTTTATTAGTAGTTTATCATCATAATTATTATTATTAGCAAGTTTATGTTAGTAAGGTTGCACATGTATGTTAGTAAGTTTATGTTTGTTATGAGAGAGAGAGAGAGAGAGAGAGAGAGAGAAGCGGGGAGGGAAATTATTAATTATTGGTTAATTATTAGTTTTATTGATCCATTATTGATTAATTAATTGAATATTACTTAATTATGGACTCTCTTTCTCTTAACGCAAGTGTGAGAATATATATATATATATATATATATGTATATATATATATATATATATATGTATATATATATATATATATATATATATATATAGGTTTTATTGATTTAATTAATTGATGGATAAATCAGGTATGGGAGAGAAGAGGGTGCGAGGGAGAGAAAATTTGATTGATTAATTTAGTTATGGACTCTCTCTCTCTCTCTCTCTCTCTCTCTCTCTCTCTCTCTCTCTCTCTCTCTCTCTCTCTCTCTCTCTCTCTCTCTCTCTCTCTCTCTCTCTCTCTCTCAGCTTTTGAAATAGTGGAGTTTTTAATATTGGATTTATATAGAGAGCACCTACCCACACACTTTAAATATGAGGATCTACATTAGATTAGGATAAACATTTTAAGATATGCACTTCAAGACACGGAATGGAAGATATCAACAATATGTGGATTTAAATCTATGTTTATTTTATTATCTTCTAGACTGATTTTAAGACATGGAGTGGATGATTTTGTACTCAAATCTCTCTCTCTCTCTCTCTCTCTGCTTTTGCAATAGTGGAGTTTTCAATGTCAGATTGATGTAGAGAATACCTACCTACGCACTTTAAAATATGAGGATCTACATTAGGTTAGAATAAACATTTTAAGATATGCATTTTAAGACATGGAGTGCAAGATATCAATATTTTAAGATATCAACAATATGGGGATTTAAATCTATGTTTATTTTATTATCTTCTACATTAATTTAAAGACATGGAATGGAAGATTATGTACTAATTTTAAGATATGTATTACCTTTGTATTATATTGTCAATCCCTGTAGGTACTGGGATGGAGCCTTATATCTTGAACTCCAAAGTAGGGACTACAAATTTCTATACATGTGTTCTTCATGGATAATCAAGTATCAAGCAATGACTTTCTAGGGAAAGATATTGTGTGGTGTGCACCCTTGGACCATAGGGGTCCATCTTATACATGCGAATGAGATTAGGCAATGAGGCTATTTGTCCTGGAGAAAAAGCCTCATTCAAATTGAAAAGTTGGCTCATTGATATTTCTAGTGTTTAGTGCACCACGGGCTAAGTAATAATGCTATTTATTCATGACTTTCATTATTGAGAGATAGATCCATCCTTTACTACATGGAAATTTGCTTGAAATACTCCAATTGCACCTTGAAGACATGTGCATGACCTGTATATAAGTTAGTGAAAGAGCCACTTGAGTTCTGTGTGTGAGATAAATAGATTGAAACCTCACTCCAAATGTTGCTTGCTATAGCAAATCCTATTAGAATCAATCTTATGACCTATATGTAAGTTAGTGAAAGAGCCACTTGAGTTTTGTGTGTGAGATAAATAGATTGGAACCTCACTCCAAATGTTGCTTACTATAGCAAATCCTATCATGATCAATCATATGGTCTAGAGCACATATGTTTCAAATTTAATGCATTGGAAGGCTAATCTAATGCCATCTAGGATTTTTTCAAGTTTCTAAATTTTAAGAATAGTTGATATGCACCTCAATGTCAATGCATCTATTTTGCATAGCATGGAGGCTTTTGTAGCAAACAAAGACATGTCTGCAGAGCAAGAAATGCTATGTGATGCACTGCCATTGTGCAAATGAATACATGCAAGGTGAAAGAGGTTACAAGGAAGAAGGCAATTCGTTGTGCACTCAAGCATGTTGGAGGGTATGATAGTTTTGTTGGGTTCTTGAGAATCATTCATCGCTTGGACGGGATTAAGAAGCAAGTGAAGACACTATTTCGGCGTCAAAGAGCTTCAATTTCTCTTAGTGAGAACGTTGGTAGCCGTCTACAAAGGATTGAGAGAATATTGGAGGAAAAATATGAAGAGAACCTTGGTGATGGAGTGAGGATACCGGATGAGTTAGAAGAAATGAAGGGCTATATAGGGGATATATATGACCATATCTAAAAATATTGGCCACATGCTGGATCCTTGGATGATCATGATGAGAAAATGAAAGATCTTATTGACAATGCAGGTCGTATAGAGGATGGAGAATATGAGTTAATTGTTCATAAAAATGAGAGCCTGGTCACACCTGGGAACATTGCCCTTGATGTGCAATTTACTTCTTTGGAAGTTTGTCTTAATAGGTTTTTGGCAATGTTGACCCGGATGAATCCCCGCGTAGGCTCACCCCCTTACACTAAAGAACATTTCCCTTGATGTGCAACTTGCTTCTTTCAAAGTTTATCTTGATAGGTTTTTAGCAATGTTAAATTGGATGAATCACCGCATAAGCACATCCTTGGATCCATGGTTTGCATGGTATATATATAACCTCTACAAGACTTATTTGATTGATGAAAATCTCCATTTTGAAATGCATTGTCTATCTTTTTCAGATTATAAAACTTTTTTAGAACCACTTAAATAGTTTCTTTTTCCATATTTTACCTTGATATTCTTTTGGTTTCGAGCCTCAAACACCTTTGGATCTACAACACCTTTGATCCTTTGGCAAGCCCTACGTACGGATGTAGATGGATGAACATCCATTGGCAAGGCTTGGAGAGAGAGAGAGAGAGAGAGAGAGAGAGAGAGAGTGTGTGTGTGTGTGTGTGTGTGTGTGAGAGAGAGAGAGGGGGGAGAGTAGACAATGCTTGGTTGGCCTTTATTGAGTGTTGTGTAAACATGTGCTCACTCATGGCAATATACACATTTTCTTATGCATGTTGGACCTAATGCATGTCTATTATTTTTCTTTCAAGTTTTGAATATGCTCAAGACTAGCATATCTTCAAGTTTGAGTGGTGCTTGCTAGGTCTTTGGTGACGAGAGTCGTGTGCAAATGTGGATGAATGGATATCCGTTAGAGAGAGGGGGCTTATTAGTTGGCCTTTGGTGAGCACCATGTATGCATGTGTTCATGCATGGCCACTTATGCATGTGCTCATGCATGACTATTCTTTTATCTTCGAGTCTAGGTCACCTTCGATTTAGGGTTTTTGATTGTAAATGCATTTATCGATTGTATCTTGAATAGCTTTGAGATTTCTCTATTGGAACTCTTATACTCTCTTGAAAGTTTTGTGTAGTCATCATGGAACAAAGCAATGCCATGGACGATGTTCCAGACATAGTGCATTCAACTCCATTGATTGCAGTCGATTCTGTGGAATTAAAAAAAAACAGCCACCATGACATCATCTCTTCGACACTTGCCTGCTTGGAGTCATTTACATGGGTATGAGAGATAGTTCTAATTGCATCCATTGGCAAGGCAGAGAGAGAGAGAGAGAGAGAGAGAGAGAGAGAGAGAGAGAGAGAGAGAGAGTGTGTGTGTGTGTGTGTGTGTGTGTGTGTGTGAGTGAGAGAAAGGGGGGAGATTAGACAATGCTTGGCTGGCCTTTATTGAGCATTGTGTATGCATGTGCATGAGCATGGCCATATATGCATATTCTTATGCATGTTGGACCTAATGCATGTCTATTCTTTCGCTTTTGAGTCTCGAATATGCTCGAGACTAGCATATCTTCAAGTTTGAGTGGTGCTTGCTAGGCCTTCGGTGATGAGAGTCGTGTGCAAATGTGGATGAATGGACATCCATTAGAGAGAGGCGGGTTACTAGTTGGCCTTTGGCAAGCACCATGTATGCATGTGCTCATGCATGGCTACTTATACATGTGCTCATACGTGACAATTATTTTATCTTTGAGTCTAAGTCACTTTCGATTTAGGGTTTATGATTGCAAATGTGTTTATCGATCTGATCTTGAATAGCTTTGAGATTTCTCTATTGGAACTCTTATACTCTCTTGAAATTTTTGTGTAATCATCATTGAACAAAGCAATGCCATAGATGATGTTCCAGACATAGTGCATTCAATTCCATTGAATGCAATTGATTCAACAGAATTAAAGAAAATGGCCATGACATCGTCTCTTCGATGCTTGCCGACTTTGGAGTCGTTTTAATGAGTATGGTAGATAGTTCTAATTGTATTTACGTCAAGGTGTTGTGCACTTTTATTGGAGATAATTATTTGTATATGTTGTTGTAGCCAAATGTGGAGTCTAATAGAGTTAGTAAAGTTAGTGTGCGAAAAATGAAAGAAGTGACAAGGCAACAGGGAACGCATGTTGTAAAATCTACAAGAACAACAAGGGTTCGAAGGAACACAAAGATTGCTTTAAGTTCTTCAGACTTTAAATGTCTTGAGACCAAGATGAATGAGCAGATGGAAATGCACACGAGTTTATGTACACGTGTCGATCATGCAATTCCTTAAGGAAGTGTTTTGATACATCTAGTTAAAATTCTGATTGTGCATGCAATGGGATTGCGATGCCTTGAAGCAAGAGGTTGTGCATTCAACTATTTGTTAATGTGGTTTTGGATGTTAACCCAAGTGGGGAGTGTTTGATGATTTCATGGCTAGGTCTGAGATGATTGATTGCCATGGAAATGAAAGGGATGTTTTCCCTAGCAATTGTTACTATGCTGGTTGCTTCAGCTATGGTTGATTTCCTAAAGGAATAATTAAGGAAGGATGGCACTAGCTATCCCCCGCAAGCTGCCAAACCCTAACCAAGGGGGTTATGCATCCGCACCGGGAATGTGGACCGAACCCATCGCGAGAGGCCCCTCTGTGGAAATCACTTGGCGTAGGAGGATGCTTGGGTGCCATTGGGGGCTCTGGCTGCTGTAAATCCCAATGCCTCCAGGCCCTACACAAGTGTTCTACGTGACTCGAGACGGGATCTCGAGGTCTTGATACTAGTTACAAGGCAGAATCTTGGAAGGATAAACCTTCAAGTTTTATTGCCAGAAGATGGAAGGATTTTTCTGCAGAGGCAAAAAGGAGCACTTAATTCTCCTTTATGGGTAGGAGACACACATTAATCTGAAGATAAGTTAAGGAAGTGTTTGATCTTGTTTTATCTTGTCTTTGTGTCTGTGGCCTAAATTACGTAAAGGAACCTGTGACTAACAAGTTAATTAAGGAAGCTGCTTTTATGTTTCAAGCATAATGTGGTAGGTAATTAGATAACTAAAACAACCCTCGAGGGAAGCGTGGTGGATGTGACCAATGGGTCTATCCTATGGAAGGGTGGTCTCGGTTAGCCGAGAGCTTTCCTCAAAGGAAAGGTTAATAAGAAATGTTAGGAAAAAGTCAGTCTATGACCTTAGACAATGTTGACTAGGAATCCAGACTTCAGGTCGATCTTAGCGGGAACGGCCCAATAAGTTCCGTTGCAGGGCAGACTCGAGAGACCCTAGTTGGCAAACCCCGGATCATTCCTTGGGAGTGCCGGGCGGCATCTTCTAGATATATCTCTCGATGGACTGCTAAGAGGTATCCCATGATTTGAGGATCAGGCACGTTACATTTCTGTACCAATACATGCCAAACTTGGCTCTTCTAATAAGCATAATTCGTACCATCAAGCTTAGTGATGTTGAAGATAGCACTATCAATGGAAGAAGATGCCATAGTGCAATCCAAAATGGTGCAGACAGTTCAAAATTGCTTGTTGTTTTCTGCTGTAAACAGTCAAAATACCACTAAAACCAAGGCAAAATGACCACGAATTGATACCATCAAAAGTACATAAAACCAGGATGATTCAACATGAAAATTCCATTTCAGTCCATGCATAACTGCTTGGTGTAATAAATTATAGCCAAGTACAATGAGAGTAAACTGTAGGCGAAATGAATGCACCAAGTCAACCACTAACTATCAAAGCATAACCAGCATCAAGCGGGCATAAAGCTGGCACACCCCCTATGTATAAGGCAAAGCGTACACAACACTGGCAAGACCTGACACAAAGAGGTGTATGCTCAGAGAGTGCAAAGCCCAAATCAACCCAAGTACACCTATGAGAACCGCATCATATCAACCATGCAACATCCAAGTGAAGATCCCAGTCTCAAGTATCCGAATGCTCAAGTAGCATTAACCACCTGCTCAATGTCTAAAGCATATCAAGATGCTCCCATTGGCACAAAAGTCGTAAATATCAAACAAAGAAGCTCAACAAGGGCATATGATAGCATCAGTGCCAAAAGATCCAAGATCAAGCATCAATAAGACCTCATGAGCATATAGGCCATGTAGCATCCATACATAACATCTATAGACATCAAATACATCCAAACTGTAACTCTGGCAAGTCAAGAAATAGCCAAAGTAAGCTTTCAACAATCAAATGTCAAGCCAAAGAAAGGCTCAGTAGCATCCAACTCCAAATAATGTAACGGGCATGTAGTAGTGGCATAGGCCAAGCATGTCAAGACCAGTCAGACATAAGCAATGTACATGCCATAAGTATATTAGAGATGAAGATCCAAATGTTATGCAAAGCAAGCTCAAGCTCAACCAATGATTCGAGAGAAAATCCAAGCTCTATGTTGATCCCCGAGAGTCACTACATCAATATATACATCCAAGACATAGCTCGAATCTAGGCATATCCAAATATAAGCAAATAAGATTCAACCTTGAATATTCTAGTAGCAAATAAATGTCCAAAATTGAGCAAATAGTGGCTCAATCCAAGCTCAAAACCATAGACAAACCATAGGCATACTTTTCCATATGTATAGGCACCAACTGGCATAATCGGGCATCAAATGACTATGTAGCATGAGCGTAAAGTGTAATGACAGAGGGATGACTTGATTTGGGCTGGTGTAAAGCAGTCAATGACTGAGTAAATTCAGCCCCAAAACCATCTCACATCATAGGCATACATTCCCCTAGCATTAGGGGCACATTTGGGATCAACCGAGCAACCAATGTCAATGCCAACCAAGCATAAACATAAAGTTATAGGTGCACTTGCCTGGTGAGAATTGTGTGGTGTTTCGAGATATTGACAATATGTAAGATGTTATACAAAATGAAGATATTAAGAAAACCACTCTTATAGAGTGGTTTGCATGCAATCGTATTCATCCAAAGGCTCGAGCTATTCGCTATCAAGACTTCCCACTGTATTGGGTGTGGAATGCATAGCGGAAGGTGTGGATGAAGAGAAAGCATGGAAATACATGTGGTCAACTATACTTTGTGCCGCCTACATGTGGTGAGCATTATTATTTATGAATGCTCTTAATAGTGTCTCATAGATGTACATCTTTTGAGGATTTGCGTACTATTGGCAATGTGATGTACAATACTTTTAAGGAAGCTTGCATTGCAAAGGGCATATTAGAGGGTGATGATGAGTGTGCTATGTGCTTGGAAGAAGCTGCCTCTGTGTAGATTGGTGCCCAGTTACGTGCTTTGTTTGCTGTAATTTTGGTCTTTTGTGAGCTTGCTCAGCCTGGTCAGCTTTGGGATGGGT
Source organism: Lygodium microphyllum (assembly GCF_053477565.2). Lineage (NCBI taxonomy): Eukaryota > Viridiplantae > Streptophyta > Polypodiopsida > Schizaeales > Lygodiaceae > Lygodium > Lygodium microphyllum. The sequence goes on along the minus strand of NC_141150.1, from coordinate 105,355,898 downwards.
TTACGGTGCCAATTGTAGAGGATATTTTGTATAAATTGTAGCTAGTGCATGCACATGTATCTTTTGCAATTCTACACCAAGAGGCATCAAACAAGGTTTTATTGCATCTTCAAGACATTTTATGACAGCATGAGTGAAGATTGTCTGACTTTGATGGATTGCCAGAACCTCATCGAATAGATTCTTAGTTGTGTACTAACCCTCTTTTAGAAGATGAATATACATATGATATATTGGAGCAATGTAGAGTTTGTCTTTCTATGGAGGCAATGTTGAATGACGGACAAAGAGTTGCATATAATGCAGTTATGGATGCTATTGGTGCAAACTTTGGGGATGTTTTTTTTTTGGATGGTCTCGGTGGTCTGGGAAGACATTTCTTTCTCGGTGGTTTGGGAAGACATTTCTTTATAAGTGTTTGCTTGCTAGGCTATGCAGTGATCGTCATATAGCATTGGCAATGGCATCATCTGGCATTGTTGCTTTGCCTCTACATGGTGATTGTACCGTTCACTCGAGGTTTAAAATTCCATTGGATCTAAGTAATTGATCCACCTATAATATTCCTATTTAGAGCAATCTTGCTCAACTATTGAGATAGCCGAGCCTTATTTTGTGGGATGAGGCTCCCATGATGTACATGTATGTATTTGAGGCAATTGATAGAACTTTAAGGGATATTATGAATTGTGATAAACCATTTGGTAAAAATGTCACTTTACTTGGAGGTGATTTTAGACAGATCCTACCTGTCGTGATGGAGGGCTCCCGTGATGATATTGTTAATGCAACACTACATTACTCTCATTTATGGCAGTGTGTTAAGGTGCTAAGGCTATCTAGGAATATGCAGATATCAATCGTTGGTGATGTAATGGATAACAGGTTTATTGGTTGGATTCAAGGGACAAGGGATGGAGTGGGTATTATAGAGAATTGTGATAAGTTACATATTCCATGTGTCATGGTATCAAAATGACAAAAGGACACTCTATTGAAACCTTGGTTGATAGTGTGTATAGTGAAGTATCCACAGTGAAAGACTTTCGAGCATATTCTAGTGAGCGTGCTATACTTGCAATAGCGTGGAATATAGAGGTGGCTTCTTTGAATCATCATGCATTGCAATTGATGCCTAGAGAGGTTATATAGTACTATAGTCTGGATTTGATTGCAGAGATGGATGATAGCTTATTTTTGTACTCTGTAGAGTATTTAAATACACTAGATCTTGGAGGTGGGTTTCCTCCCCATCTATTGCTGCTAAAGATGGATGCACCTATTATTCTGCTTAGGAACTTAAATATGGGAAAAGGTTTGTGTAATGGTACATGGTTGATATGTAAGGCATTCAATAGAAAGGTGATAGATGCTGAGATAATAACATGAATAAATGTAGGGGAATGAGTTTTCATTCCTAGGATCACTTTTATTCCTAGCACTTTGCGATTTCTGTTTACTATGAGGTGGAGGCAGTTTCCTATTCTATTGGCATTTGCTATGACGATCATAAGTCATAGGGTCATACTTTGTTTGTCACTGGTCTTTACTTGAAGACACTAGTATTTACACATGGACAATTGTATGTTGCATTTTCAAGGGTAAAATCCTCATGTGGTGTGAGAGTCTTGCTGGATGAAAATGGGAGCATTGTGAATGTCACAATGAACATTGTATATAAGGATGTACTCCAGAAGATACAATAAGGTGTATTACTTTTTTGCAAGGATGCATACAAATATGTGCTTTTTTTAGGGTGGAATGATATGCTTGCATTTTTGCAAGGATGTATCCATTGAAATTTGACAGCTTCGTAGTCATTGCTTGGCTCATATGTGAAATGGCCTTTATGCCACATTCGGTTGGTATATACTCAGTAGTAATTGATTATTTGCTACACTATATTTAAGAGTTTACTCAACTTTTGCAGATGCCTACTCCAAGTTGGGGCTATTATCTAGCTTTTGAGCATCAGAAGGAACTGCAATGTATCTTGTGTGTAGTAACAACACATGATATTATAAGAAGAATGCTTGTAAGGGTTTTTGAGCATTTATATGATGATGTTAATATATAGATTTTACTTCTAGTTTTTATTGAGGTGGTGCATTGTGGATATACTTAGTGTTTTTGAGTGCATATGGGTGAAGCTGAACATGGTAAGAGGTTTTGACGATCTCACACTGATAGAGTACCAAGGGGGTGGTCAATGTATGAATTTAAAGACCTTGGTTGCTTTGTGACACTACATCAAGCTATGACAATGCCTACTGAGTGGTTTGCAGGTGTTAGGCCAGGTATTGTTATTCTAAAGTTAAGTAATCTTTGTTAATTGTTAGATGTAGTTACGTTTACATTGTGGTTTTCTAAAATTTTAGGTGCAAGAAAGAGAGGAAAGACTATCATGTCCCCTATACCATCACCAATGCAAGGAGTGGCAATAGGACTTGCTTCACCTAACCATGTTATGTTGGAGAATGGATTTTTTCCTAGTGATTCCTCAAAGAAAAGAAAGTTTTATTTAGGCTCCACGTGAAATTTTTGACTTTTTTTGTTTGCATTGGGGCCCTTTTTGTAGCATTTGGATACAAATGCATAGGCACAATCAAGGAGAGACACTTTGTGGTTTGCTGACGCTTGACTTTGTAGTGCAACGTTATTGGCATAGTCACTTGAACAAACTTTGGTTTCAGGCTCTACTTCACCTATGTGTATTATTAATATTGAGAGTTTGTTTGTAATGCTTGTATACACTTAGACTTTGTGGTGTATTTCATGTATCTTTTATTTGTGTTCATTTTAGCATAGAAATGTTATTTGTAATTGTGACATCCAAGGATAATATAGAGGTACTTCTAACTATTGCGCAAAGCAAGTATGGAGACAAATTTACAAGTTTGGTGCATGGCCATTACACATATATGTGAGTGTTTGTACACCTAGATACAAATGCATGTTTAGCCTTTTATACATGCATATATGAGAGAGAGGGAGAGAGAGAGTGTGTGTGTGTGAAAAGAGGGGGGAGAGATATAAAAAGGGTGAGAGATAGAGGGGTTTAAGCTATAGGAGAGGGATAAGAAAGGGGAGGGAGGAAGGGGTGAAAAAGGGGGCAAAAGGAAGACATAGAGGTTGCAAAGGGAGGAGAGAGAGAGAGAGAGAGAGAGAGAGAGAGAGAGAGAGAGAGAGAGAGAGAGAGAGAGAGAGAGAGAGAGAGAGAGAGAGAGAGAGAGAGAGAGAGAGAGAGAGAGAGAGAGAGAGAGAGAGAGAGAGAGAGAGAGAGAGAGAGAGAGAGAGAGAGAGAGGTAACATATATGCGAGAAAATTCACAAAGAGGAGAGGTGTGAAAAAGGGTGGGGACAGAGAGAGATTGGCAACAAGTAGTGAGATAGATTCAAAAAAGAGAGAAAATAGTGAGCACTCATGTGAGCTCTTACACTCGAGGACACAACATAAGAATATGTGTTCATGTTATGGTTGTGCGATTGTATAGATCTTAAAATTGTATACATGTTATAGTTGTGCAATGGAAGCAAATTATATGGTGTTTTTACACTCAAGGATGGCAAAGTTACTATAGTGGTATAGCATTCTGTGCAAGGAGTTGGTAGACTAAGCAAAGTAGCATTATAGTAGTGTTTTTTAACAAAGTCTCAAAGTATTACAAGGCAAAGTGGTGTCATGGAGAATGTTGTGTGATGTATACATATCATGAAGTCTAGGTATGTTGTGTATGTCAATATTTGATCATGAATCTTATAAGCATATAAGAGAAGACACATGACCATGGATATACCCAACTGTATACATTTGCACAATTATTTCTATAATTATTAAGCTTTGCATGTTTTACCACCTTGATTTACATGACTAAGTTTTTGCACATATATATGGGGGGAGAGAGAGAGAGAGAGAGAGAGAGAGAGAGAGAGAGAGAGAGAGAGAGAGAGAGAGAGAGAGAGAGAGAGAGAGAGAGAGAGAGAGAGAGAGAGAGAGAGAGAGAGAGAGAGAGAGAGAGAGAGAGAGAGAGAGAGAGAGAGAGAGAGAGAGAGAGAGAGAGAGAGAGCACAACATAGGTGCACCTATTTTTACACTACAATTGTGTAGATACATGAATACACATGCTCCTATGACATTGATAGATATGGAAATAAATACATGTGCCGCACCAGACACATGTAACACCCATATGTACACATATTGATGGAAACCTATGCAAGTGTGTAAGTGCAAGTAATGAAACGCAATCACATGTAAAGCCTATGAATCCATGCTCTCCCATATAAAACATTATAAACGCATGTCCATATACACACTTGCACACATGCTTGTGTACAAAGTGTGAGTATGCATTGATGAATATATGGTTTGTGTTTTAGAGGGAGTTAGAGAGTATTGTAGTAAAAAAGGTAACACACATGGAATTTAAAAAGTAGATCACAGATCAATTTATTTATAATTTTCATCACATCAACCTTTACATACAACACCCTTTAAGACAAGCAATAACTAATAAGATGAGAGAGAAAAAGAGAAAGTAGTGAGAGATAATAATGAGGGGGAAGAAGGGAGATAGAGTGTGCTTGAGTAGGAAGTAGTTTGTGTGTGTGTGTGTGTGCACATGCGTGAGAGAAGGGGGGATTGCACCTCCACACTTGGTGAGAAACTTAACATCAATGCCTTGTACGGGTCTAGTGTGGAGTGCTATATATATTTCTAGAAGCAAGTTGTAAATTTGTAATATAAAATTTGTAGGGAATGTCATTTAGAGAGAGATAGATAGAGGTTGCACATCCTTGCTAGATAGGCGGATAATGCAAATTCAGGGTTTGGGGATGCTTCGTAGGTGTTTTAATGTGATGGTTTGTGTACTAGGATTTAGGGTCTAGCATGGACTTAGGCTCTAGCATTGGATTTAGGGTTTAGAGAAATGTATTTAGAATCTAGCATGGATTTAGGTTTAAGTAAAAGGTACATGGAGAGAGAAGGGTGGACAGAGAGAGAGAGAGGCAGGGAGGGGACTAGGGTTAAACACCATTGTCTTAAAAATGTCCTAATGATATGTGCTTGTAGATCCACCTAAAGATGTAGGGCTACTCCTTAGTCTCCCAGACCAAGGGGGCTAACTATAGGTGCAATACTAGATAATGTTTCTAGTCCACTAAAGCTCCATGATTCTTGCTTTTCTTTCTACACATAGCTATCATGAGCATTATCATCATCTAATACATCACCGGTTGATGTATACCAACTACTCATCTCATAAAAAATAGCGTCCCTGCTTCCTCTGAACTCATATGGACTTCTTGCCCGTAAAGCAATCTTCAAGGGTCATCCCATGAATTGCAGCTATGGGAGTGCACATAATATAAACATGATATGAACTGCTTCAGACAAAAAATGATTTTGCATATTCTTTTCATCCATCAATGCTCATGCAACTTCTGCAAGATTCCTATTTTTTCTTTCTGCAACCCCATGTTGCTATGGGATATATCTACAAGTAAACTATCTCTTTATCTCATGAGACCTCAAGAAGCCACTAAACTCATTAGAGAGGTACTCTCCCCCTCCATGTGATCTCAAGCATCTAATTTTCAAGCATGTTTCTATTTCAACAGTTGTCTTGAAAGATTTGAAGTGCTCAAATACATCACTCTTTTTCTTCATCAAGTATACCCATAGCTTCCTTGAAAAATCATCAATAAATGTGACAAAAGTATTTGTTTCCACCAAGAGATACATTCTGTGTAGGCCCCCGAACATCTATATGTACAACATCAAGTATATTTCTACTCACATCTCTATAATGTGAAAAGGGTTGTCTTGCCTGCTTATGAAACTGGCATGCTTCACACACTTTATGAAATTTTGCAACTCTAAAAGCAGGCAACCTTATAAGCAATCCTTTGGATTGCATTAATTTCAACCCCTTTGCACATTTGCATATCCAATATGTTTATCCCATATTTCAATGTCTACAACCACTCCTTTTCCTTTAGCATACATAGCAGCATTCATTGCAAGAATTCCAGCATCTAAAGTGAACATGCAACTAACTCTGCTTCATTCCAACCTAATTAAAGTCTTCTACAAAATAACATTTTGCATTAAATCGAACCTACAACCCTTGCTCTACATTTGGCCAATAGACACTAAATTCCTTGTGATTAATGGCACATAAATTGCTTGTGATTGATAGCACATGTAATACATCTGTTAGACTCTTCGTCTAACCATCATGCAAGGACAAGGAAACCTTTCCAACATGTAAAATTGGGTGGCATGAATCATCACCTATTTACACATAACCCAGATTTTGTAAGTCATGCATCTCTCCAAACCATTCAACATGATTGGTCATATGATTAGATGCACCTAGATCAACATACCATACATCATCATGTGTCCCCTTTTCTGTAACAGCATTTATCATATGTTACATAACAAACAGATGCTTATTTTTGTCTTCATTTTATCGTGAAGACCATAGTTTCCTTGTTGCAATTTACCACTGCATATATCATCCTTCTTAGCATAACAATTGACTGCAATATGACATCTTTTGCTATAATAATAGCAAACAATGTAGAATTTCTAGAACCTCTGTGCTGCCATCCACCTCTTCCTCTAGAGCTCCCCCTACCTCTAAAGTTTCCATGACCTCTTGAAACTTGCATTTCACTAAATTGTTGATTTAACCTATTTTGCTAGTTATCATCACCAACATGTCCCATACCATTGCCTGTTATAGAATGCTTGGACCTGTTCACTATTTCTTTCAGATGAGTCACCTTGCATATTGATCTCTTCGGTAATCATGAGAGAGACTAACTCATCAAAATCTGGAAATGGCTTTCATACATATACAGAAGTAACAAATGATTTCTAAGCCTTCTCATTGTTGAGGCCACCCAAAGTAGATGAAACTAAATCATCATCAAGCATTGTATCAATCATTGCTAAAGCATTTGCAATGCTCCTTACCTTCAAAACATACTCATTGACAGACATTTTCCTTTCTTCAAGATTTTCAACTCTTTACTTGAGTTGAATCTTTCATGCCTTTGTATTTACTGAAAATATGCTCTCAAATATTGTCTAAGCTACATGTGAAGTTTCTGAATTCCTAATACATCCCACCATAGTATTATCAATGATTGTAGATAGCCAATATATCACCTTTTTGTCTTTTGAATTCCATCCTTTCCACATCTTTAATTCATCTGGAATCGCAAGGATACTCACCTCTGGCTCCTTTTCTTCACCTAAAACAAACTCATAAAGGCTCTTTCCGATGAGGAAGTTTGTCACACAGAACTTGCATAAAGGGTAGTTATTCTTGTCCAACTTCTCAATTATGGGATTTCCATTGTTCTTTGCCATTATCACAAAAATGATACAGAACAACAAGCAAGTCTTCTACAACCTTTCACAACAAGTGCACAGTAATACACCAAGTAACATTTTTCACTAATTGCTCAGTATTGTAGTAGTACATGTAATCTGCAACCTGTTTATAGATAAAACTTATGTTTGCTTCCTGGCAAACACCTTAAAATTTATAGATTTGAAATCTGCAACTTGTGCACCCACTTTCAATTGATATAGTTGAAATTGTATACCTTGAAATTGTTATTCGCAACCTTGCGGTTCTAAAATGGACCTCGAGACGGCCTTAAATGCCCAAAAAAATAATGAAAAAGCCCTAAAGGTCCAATCTGCAAAATATACATTGCTATGCTCACACACCAAATCTCAAGTCTAAGATTTTCACTATGCTGCTCTACTTTCGGTGCCTCCACATACATTATCCAAGAGAAAGAGTGGAAGAATGAGAGACCTTACTATACCAATTGCTTGTTTGCTCAAATCCTTGCTTCTTCTCCATCACTTCAGCCTTCAAAGCCAATCTCTCTGAATGGCACCGCTCTAACACCATGGCAAGAATTAGGTGGTGGGGAGACTTGCTTGAGCTGCTGCACCAACCTGTTAGAAAAATGACTATAACTTGGGCTAGGAAACTCCGATTCCAATTTTTTTAAATTCAAATCAAAGCCAAGGATTCCCTCTAAACCATATACATAAGAGAAAGTACACTCAAGAATACAAGAAGAGAGATGGAGACCAAAATGTTTTCTTGTTGGTTTCTTCTTCTTCTTTCAACACAATACAATGTACACAAAGTATAGATAAGATACAACATAAAGAAAAGTGGCCTACTAAGTCAAAGAGTGCATAATTGACTATACTAATTGACTGATGCTACAACTATACCAGTTTTTGGTGGTTCAGAGAGTTTGAATGATGAGCTTGGTATTCCTTCAATTAGGACACCAGGTGTACAGAGAGCACATAGTAATCTAAAGGCTCCATTGAGTGATCCAGTGGTACGTTGGACTAGTAGGGTTAAATACCCTATTAAAAGATTTGGTTTTGAAGGTTATGTAGCTCGCCATTATGCTTATATGGTGAAGGTAGTTGAGGATGTCGAGCCCACTTGTTTTGAGAATGCTGTTGGAAATGCTCATCGGTATGCAACTATGGATGAGGAGATGGCACAATTAGAAGCCAATAAGACTTGGGATTTGGTACCCTTGCCTAAGGTTAAGAAAGCTATTGGCTATAAGTGGGTTTACAAAATCAAGCATAATGCAGATGGTTTGGTTAGCAGGTATAAGGCTAAGTTGTAAAAGGCTATCCTCAAACATATGGCATAGATCATGAAGAGACATTCAGTCGAGTTGCTAGACTGGCAACTGTTAGATGCGTGATTGCTTTGGTAGTAGCCATGGATGTTAAGAATGCCTTTTTGCATGATGAATTGCAAGAAGAGATATATATGGAGTAGCCATCATGTTATGAAGGTTTAGAGCATCCCATATATGTGTGCAAATTAAAGAAGGCACTCTATGGGTTGAACTAAGCACCTAAAGCATGGTCTGACAAGATTGTAAAATATTACACGGCGCAGCGAACAGAATCTGAGAAAGAGATAGAGAGTACACAACAGATAAGAGGAGAATCAGTAAATTCTTTAACTTCAAACAACTGATACAAAGATGGCTCTGTCCACCCGTGCGCTTCCACTGAGTGAAGCTTAGATGGCGATCTAGACAGAAGATAGGTGAAGAGTTTAAGGCTAGCTGGAACAACAACTCTGACTGGGTGAAAGATTAGTGTAAGATGGCTGCGAAGGGGTTTAGCTTTTATAGCCCGCGAAGGTCGTTAGGTCGGTCTGCTGACCGACCTACCATATGAGCCTCCACTAGTCGGCCAGGGAATATTCCAGGGAATATTCCCTTTACCATCGGGCCGGGGGCGCTGCCCCCGGACCCCCGCCAGGGGGGCCGCTGGCCCCCCTGGGACCCCCCAGCCAGGGGCCGCTTCCGCGGCCCCCGGACCCCACAATAGGGGCCCCTTTTAACTCCCTTACCACGCAACTCAATGCAATGTGCCTCGAGTTGCTACCAGCTTAACCACTCCATCTAACCCAAAGATTAGACCCACAACAGTCACCTTTTTGCCATCCGGTCACATAGACCTCATCTGATATACAAGTCAGGACTCAACCAATGTCCGGGCTCACATTTGGCTTCTCCTCATAATGGGGGCCTTACAACTTTGAGCACCATGGATCATTGGTAGCACCTAATGAGGGTGGGGCATTGATCATATCTAACACCCCCCCTCAATGTCCACCCATAGGTGAACTATCTCCTCGGCCCAATGCCGAGTCTCTGAAGATGAACTTGAAGCAGATCCTTCGTAAGTGCTTTGGTGAAGATATCTGCTCCATTCTCCTCTGTTGGACAGTAGACCAATTCCACTATCCCATCCTCCATCAAATCACGCACATAGTGATACTGGATCTCTATATGTTTGGTGCGTGCATGAAACACTGGATTTTTGGCAATGGCGATGCAACTCTGATTGTCACATCTCAGCACAGTTGGTTCTTCATCCTGCACTCCCATATGCCATAGAATCCTTCTCAACCATACGGCCTCACATGCAGCAAAACAAGCTGCCTTGTACTCTGCTTCGGTAGAAGACAATGCCACTGTTGGTTGCTTCTTACTAATCCAAGAGAAAATTCCTGAACCCAAAGAGAAACAATAACCAGAAACTGACTTCCTGGAATCAATGTCTCCTGCCCAATCTGAGTCACAGTTCCCCACAAGAGAAGTTCCGAAACTGTATGTGATACCATAGTCAAGAGTTTTCTTCAAGTATCTGAGCACCCGCATCCCAGCCTTCCAATGACTCTCATGAGGTTTGTTTGAGAACCTGCTCAAAACACCAACAGCAAAACTGATATCTGGTCTGGTGTTACACAAGTAGATTAGACTGCCGACCAACCTCCTATACCTCCCAATGTCTGCTAGTGCTGATGTATCCTCAACGGATAACTTTACATTCACCTCCATAGGTGTAGCTATCTCCTTGCACTCGGTCATGCCAAATGCCTTCAAGATCTCCCATGCATACTTCTTCTGAGAGATGAAGATCTTTCCTGGCTCTTGCCAGACTTCAATCCCCAAACAATAGTGCAGCAAGCCCAAGTCTGTCATTTCAAACTCAAAACTCAAAGCCTTTCGAGTTTGGTTGATCATATCTTCATAGTCACCTGTAATAAGAAGGTCGTCCACATATAGGACAATCACTACAGACTTTTTACCATCCCTGTAAACATACAAGTTAGCATCTGAGGCACATCTTTTGAAGTTTAGGTTTAAAAAGAACCTATCTATCCGCTGGTACCATGCTCTGGGGGCTTGTTTCAGCCCATACAATGCCTTCTTCAGTTTACACACTTTGTTCTCAGAATGGGGGGCCTCAAACCCTGGTGGCTGAGCCACGTACACCTCCTCCTTGAGGTCACCATTTAAGAACGCTGACTTAACATCCATTTGGTACACTGGCCACTTCTTGTAGGCAGCCACTGCAAGTACCGTGCGAATAGTGGTCATTCTGGCAGTTGGGGCAAATGACTCTTGAAAATCAAACCCTTCAACTTGTGAAAATCCTTGGGCAACCAGTCTAGCTTTGTACTTTTCTAAGGTACCATCAGCCTTGTACTTTACCTTCCAGATCCACTTGGTGCCAATAATCTTCCGCTTTGCTGGCCGATCCACTAGCTCCCAAGTGTCATTCTTCATTATGCTGTCATACTCCGCCTGCATAGCAGCCTTCCATGATGGATCTGCAAGTGCTTCTTCTAAGTCAGTTGGCTCCTTTACTTCTCTCATAATCTCAACCATCAAGGCCATGTTGACTATGTGAGCAGAAGCCCTCCTTTGCTCCTCTATTCTCTGAGACCTCCTTGGTCCGTCTGCCTTCTCCTCAACAGATGCAGGCATAGGATTATTGTGGTCATAGAGCTGCTTCACCCAGCGCGGCAATGGCTTTTCCGGTGGGGTGATGTCAGGTTGGTGAACTTTTTCCTCATCATCTGAAGATGATGCTTCCTCCTCCTTAAGGATAGGGATAGCTCTCGGGACAGGTTCATAGTGGACTACTTCTTCGCTTGATGATAAAGTGGAAGACCTTGCCTTCTCCTCCTCCACTGTATGCGGCTCCTCCTTGAACACCACATCACGGCTCGCGATGATCTTCTTTGCCTCTTGGTCATATAACTTGTAAGCCTTCTGCTCATCACTATAACCCAAGAAGATACATTTTCTGCTTTTTGGTTGTAACTTGTTTCTCTTCTCATCTGGAACATGTGCATAACATTCACATCCAAAAATTCTGAAATGTGAAACAGATGGTTTCTTACCAGTGTAAGCCTCATGAGGTGTTTTTCCCTTGAGAGCCTTTGTGTAGCTCCGATTTAGAATGTAGACTGCAGTATTAACAGCTTCAGCCCAAAAATGGTTAGGCAATCCCTTGCCCTTTAGCATGCATCTTGCCATCTCCACAATGGTACGATTCCTGCGTTCCACAACACCATTCTGCTGAGGTGTGTGAGGCGTCGTCAATTGACGCTTGATCCCTTTGCTCTTGCAAAAGCCTTCAAACTCCTTTGAGTTGAACTCACCACCACCATCTGTTCTAAATTTCTTCACACTTTTCCCTGTTTCATTCTCAACAAGTATTAGCCATTCTTTAAACTTACCAAAAGCTTGAGCCTTATCACGAAGGAAGTACACCCACATCTTCCTACTGTAGTCGTCGACAATCAACATAAAATAAGAAGATCCCCCCAAGGCCTGTGTAGGCATCTTACCACACAAGTCAGCATGCACCAACTCTAGAGGAGCATGTGCTCTATTCTTGCTTTCTTGTGGAAATGCCTTTCTCTGTTGCTTGCCCATCATACAAGCTTCACATGGTTCCTTCAATTCAGTTATTGTAGGTAGGTGAGCAACCATACCTTGCTTTTGCATCTCCTTCAATACTGCAAATCCGATGTGTCCAAACCTTTCATGCCAAAGCTTACTTGTGCCCACTCCAGCGGTGGCTGTAAGAGCACTTAGCTCATACAGGTTGTTCCTTCTTTCTCCTTTGCCAACAATTGTGCCAGCACTATCAATAATTTCTGCACCTGTCTTCTTGAACCTCACTGTGCCCGCAGCAGGGCATTTAGCATCATTTCCAACCGTCACAGTGATGGATTCTTGTAGAGGCTGCATAGAACTGTATAGACCTTTCTTGTTGGTCATGTGACGGGAGGCCCCACTATCCAACACCCAAGAGTCAGTGGTAGATTCTTCTTGCGCCGAGGAGCACACTTCCTCAATGGTCGCCATGAATAATTCCAACTCTGCTTCAGCCGTATTGGCTGTCTCTTTCCCTTTAGTTTTAAGGGTACCATTCTTTTCATCTGCCTTCTTGACACGACAATCTGCAATTGCATGTCCTTTCTTCTTACAGTAGAAGCACTCTCCTTGAAACTTCTTCTTGCCGCCCTTTTTCTTTTTGTCACCATCATTTTTGGTGGAGGAAACACCTTTGCCTTTTGCATTGGCAGAGAATGCAGCATCTCCATTGTTGCTTCCTTCTCGGGCTTTCAGCCTCAACTCCTCCTCCATTAATAATGCACAAAACTCCTCAAAAGTCAAAGCTTGAGGTCTCACCTGAGTATTAAGGGCAGTTACTAGTCCATCAAACTTTTGTGGACAAATCCGAAGACACCTCCGAGCTAGCTCTTCGCTAGTCTTTTGTATCCCAGCGCCAGCCATCTGGTCGCGCAGATTCTTAATCCGAGTGATGAATGCTTCAACCGTCTCTCCTTCAGCAAACTTCTCCGCTGCTAGTTGATTCTCCAAGTTTTGAATCCTTGTTTGGTTTCGTGTTTCATACTGACTCCTTAGTACATTCCAAGCCTCTGACGCTTTGGTTGTATGCTGAATCAGAGTCAAAACACTGTCAGAACAGCTTGTAACTAAGGCACACAATGCATCTGCATTCCTTCGTTTCCAAGCTCGTAGAAGATCTGCATTCGGAGGAATCATCACACTAGGATTTGATGGGTCGGGGGTAGGCTGTGGTTCTGCGTCAGTCCCCAGCACAGTCTCCAGAAGCTCATAAGAATCAAGGATAGTAGTAATTTTGAACTTCCACAAGGTGTAGTTTGTACCATCTAACTTGCCTTCGCTGAAGGTTGGTGGACGAATCCTCAGTGTTTGAATAGCCGGTACAGCAGCACCACCTCCTGCACCGCTTCCTGATGCGCCAGAACTGCTTCCCGGAGTCGACATCGTTTCTCTTTGCTGTTGAAGCCTTTGCCTCTTGCACGCTCTCCGATCTCTAGAGCCCCCTGGGCTCTGATACCATGTAAAATATTACACGGCGCAGCGAACAGAATCTGAGAAAGAGATAGAGAGTACACAACAGATAAGAGGAGAATCAGTAAATTCTTTAACTTCAAACAACTGATACAAAGATGGCTCTGTCCACCCGTGCGCTTCCACTGAGTGAAGCTTAGATGGCGATCTAGACAGAAGATAGGTGAAGAGTTTAAGGCTAGCTGGAACAACAACTCTGACTGGGTGAAAGATTAGTGTAAGATGGCTGCGAAGGGGTTTAGCTTTTATAGCCCGCGAAGGTCGTTAGGTCGGTCTGCTGACCGACCTACCATATGAGCCTCCACTAGTCGGCCAGGGAATATTCCAGGGAATATTCCCTTTACCATCGGGCCGGGGGCGCTGCCCCCGGACCCCCGCCAGGGGGGCCGCTGGCCCCCCTGGGACCCCCCAGCCAGGGGCCGCTTCCGCGGCCCCCGGACCCCACAATAGGGGCCCCTTTTAACTCCCTTACCACGCAACTCAATGCAATGTGCCTCGAGTTGCTACCAGCTTAACCACTCCATCTAACCCAAAGATTAGACCCACAACAGTCACCTTTTTGCCATCCGGTCACATAGACCTCATCTGATATACAAGTCAGGACTCAACCAATGTCCGGGCTCACATTTGGCTTCTCCTCATAATGGGGGCCTTACAACTTTGAGCACCATGGATCATTGGTAGCACCTAATGAGGGTGGGGCATTGATCATATCTAACAAAGATTAGAGAGTATCTTGTCAATATTGGCTTTTATATTTCTGATGATGGTAATCACGCACTTTATGTGAGAAAGGGAGATGCAGGTTTAGTCATTAGAGTCATCTATGTGGATGACTTGATTATTACAAGTAACAATGATAATGGGATTGTTGAAGTTAAGAACTTTTTGAAAAAAAAGTTTGAGGTGAAGGATTTGGGTGAGCTAAGATAGTTTCTTAGTATTGAGGTGATCAAATGTGATAATGGTATATAGCTATCCCAAAGGCAGTATAGCTTGGATATGTTATCTAGAAATGATATGACAACATGTAAGCCTCTTTCAGTACCATTGGAGCAAAATGTGAAGTTGAGTTTTGATGTTGGGGATGAGATAGAAGACCCTACTATGTTCAGGAGGATAGTAGGGAGTTTGATTTACATAACTATCACAAGGCCACAGACTTGAGCTATACTGTTGGCCTTGTTAGTCAGTTTATGTAGATGCCTAGAAAGCCTCATTTGGATGTATTTAGATGCATATTGTATGTGAAGCCCACTTTACATTATGGGTTTTTTTATGAGGCAAGTAAGGATATATAAGTGTTTGGATACACAGATGCAGATTAGGCTGGTAGCATGTCAAACAAAAGATCTACCAGTAAATTCATGTTTTTCCTTGGTAGTGCAGTAGTTACATGGAGAAGCAAAAAGCAACCTATAGTTGCTTTATCAAGTATATAGAGGTTGAGTATAGAGGTGCTATTATGGCAGCATGTGAGGTGGTATGGCTGCGAAAGTTATTGGGTGATTTGGATGTACAAGAAAATGGTCAAGTTGTTGTCATTTACTATGACAACATTAGTAGCATATAGCCAGCTAGGAACATAGTATTCCATATAGGATAAAACACATTGAGATGCATTACCACTTGAGAGAGAAGGTACTTGCAAGAGAGATTGACTTGGTATATGTCAGCACATAGAATTAGATAATTGACATTTTCACAAAGGCATTGGATGTAGAGAAGCTTCAAAAGTTTCAAAGCTTACTTGGAGTTGCAGAGATACAATTGAGCTTGAGGGGGAGTGTTGAGATGGCAAGCTCAACACGTGTGAACATTGATGTGATGGACTGCTTGTCTAGATGGGTCCACATGTCTACACTTAGTGTGTCGGTGTCATTATGATCCTTACATGGCAAATGACTTATCACTTATTATATTTAGTTTGTTGTACCTATCTACAACCGATATAGTTATAGCACCAGTCGATTAGTATAGTCAATTATGCACTGTTTGACTCAGCCATCTACTTTCCTTTATGTTGTATCTCATCTATACTTTGTGTACATTGTATCATGTGTGGAAGAAGAAGAAGAAATCGGCAATAAAACAATTTGGCCTCCATCTATATTCTTATGTTCTTGAGTGAGCTTCCTCTTATGTATATGGTGTGTTTTGGCACAACAGCTCAAGCAACTCCCCCCACCATGCGATTCTTGTCAAGCCCATCTCACGTGCATCACCACATCCAATATAGATGATAATCATTGATCACAAGAGTCAAAATATGAGTAGTCAAGAGGTGATAAATATTGCAAACAAGTGAGCAATTTCATTCCTTTTAGGGATATATGTCCAAGACAATGATGCCAAAGAGATACATGAGGAAGATCAATCATGGCCAAGGACATGATCAACAGATCTAGATATAAGTAAAGGATATAGGTTGCCAACCTTGGCACCTCTAGCAAAAACAAGACTATCATGGGTGATCTTCCATACAAAATCACCAAAAGAGGGATGTTAGCTATCATCATCTAATCAATTAGTTGAGATAAGGCTTTTAGTCAAAGTCAAGACATGGCAGACATCATGAAGCACAAAAGGAACCAATACAAAACTATACTCTAATATCACCTATACCAACAACATCCAATGTAGTGTCATCTTTCAGTCTAATAGACATTGTAACAATACTATAACTATGAAATCAATGATTATGCGGGGTAACATGGAATGAAGTCCCTAAATTAAGAAGATAACATTAAGAGTAAGAAGACGAAGCATCAGTCAACTGAGTAGCATCAAAGTGATGAAGCAACAACTATGTAATCATTAGAATTATACTCCAAGGCATTTACCTCCTCTATCTTTGTGCTAGACTTAGGCATAATCTAAGTGGACTTTGCATTTTTATGCACGTTTCCTTGCCTTTCTTATTACACATTTTATATCACTATGGCCTAATGTGACCATATTGCCCATAATAATGACATGCCAAAGAGGACTTACAACCGCATGACTTACTAGGAGACTACCCACAATACTTGGATTGAGATTTCTATAAGTCTCTACCACATTTATTATTCCCATTTCCATCATTTTTGCCTCTCACTAAAATTATATGAGAATTATGGGATGTATTAATACTCTTCCTATTCACTTCTTTTGTAAGTAAATCACTCTCTACATCATTGCATTTAAAACCACTTTCATAAGGATTAGCACTCATAGTAGTATGGAATGTATACTATGACTCAAGTAATGTGGCAACTAAGAATAAAGACTTTATGCTATCCTGAAACTAAATGCTTTGCGATATAAGTTGCCTGAAAATAGAGTGCTCGTTGAAATGAGTAGACACAGGGGTGCCCTCCTTCATGTGAAGATCCACAAGCTTCTTCAACTAATACAACTAAGATAAGTTAGTTGAAAATAGAGTGCTCATTGAAATGAGTAGACATAGGGGTGCCCTCCATCATTCAAAGGTCCACAAGCTTCTTCAACCAATACAACTAAGATGCAAGACTTTGTTTGTCATAAATATCATATATATTTTTCCATAAATCATATTTACCATTATCAGTCGAAATAACATTGAAGTACACATGTGTAACGTGCTCGCTTATGGACTATTCCAAGCACATTTTTAGTGGTCCATTGAGAACGAATCTAAGCGTTGCTGCCCGGTACTCCCATGGAATGTTCCGAGGTTTGTCGCCTAGGTTTTCTCAAGTTTGCCTCGCAACGGAATGTTTGCGGCCGAACCCACTAGGATCGACTTGAAATCTGAGCTCCTAGGGGGGTTAAGGTCTCCTGACAGTATTCTAGCGTCGAATTCTGGACATCCTACTTTACGTAGAGATACACAATCTGAAGCAGATCCATACTACACTTGGCTCAAAGAGAATGGGAAACGAGAGGGATGCGTCACTCAACCTCTCTGCTTGTGAGGCAGAATCCCATTCTACTCCCCTAAAATGGTATGAATCGGGTTCTAACTTAACCATACTAAACGTCAAACAATGGTAAAACCTTGTGAGAAGCCTCCTAGTTCTTTAGGACCACCTTGCCATAGGACAGACCCATCAGGGTTGTGCCCACCCACTTCCCTTGATAGCTTTAGTTTTTTAATTAGGTCCTATCACATTTATGTGTGACATTCAAAATCAACTTCCTTAATTAGGCCTTTTAGGGAACACGATTTGTTCGTGTAATTTACAGTAATGACACGAAAACAAAACAAGTAGTCCTTTTTACAAACAAGTTCCTTAACTTATCTTTACGTTAATCTTTGTCTCCTACCCATATAGGAGAAATTATATATTCCCTTCTGTCCAACAGAAGCACCCCTTTTGCCTTGCAGAAGTAACTGGTCCAAATTACATGGCACCACAATTTCCATCCAGTATCTAGAATAGGATCTTCCAAGCCCCAAAATGTTGGGCTCACGGCAGTCTACAACTTCCTTCTAGACTTGGCAGTCTACAACTCCCTTCTAGACTTGGCAAGGGGTGTCTAGAGCTTCGCTGACCCCAAGCGACCTAGGAGTGAGACATAACTTCTGTGGTTGGCCTTTTCACCACTCGACCTTCAGCCTATGAATCGAGCAGTCCTGTCTCGAGTTGAAATGCGGTGTGACCTTGGAGATGACCCACTCATGCAAAATGTCCTTTCTTAATTAATCCCATTAAGAATCAAGCACACTCAAGGCAATCAGCCCTATCATCATCTTCCAAGATAACATTCATTTATTCCCATGGCAACTTGTCACTATAGACCCCTGCCATGCACTTACCATCAAACACAAGCACTTGGAATAATCATCCAGATCACATTCCAACAATCAGTTTAATGCAAAAGCATTTAGGATGTTATTTGATCAATTAACAAAACAATGTAATCCCTTTTTAAATATTGCAGGAAAAGTCACAATAACCTTTCCATCGCGTATTTTCTCTCCCCCTTGGGATCAAAGAGCAATTCTATGTAAAATTTACCTAACACTCTTATTTTTGGCTAAGGCATATGTTAGGTTTTCAAACACTGATCATGACACAAGTTTTATTATTCACTTTCATTGATCAATAGCCCAGCCTTCTTCTCAAAAAGCATTGGTCTTTCCTTCGACTTAGGGTTTCCTAATCCCTAGAGTTCTTGCCTTTGAGGCTTGGAGATATTGTTGCATCCAGCCCAATTCCTGAATAGGATTGGCAAACATAGTCTTTATTGGACGGATCTCAAGGTATCGTAGTTTAATCCTAGTGATTGTATTGGACGGATCTCAAGGTATCTTAGTTTTAATCCTAGTGATTGTATTCGGATACAAGGGTTTGTGTGAACCTCAATGCGTCATATGAGTAAAAATCTTTGCTCGGTCATCTTTGGATACGGAAGAATTTCCTAAAATCCCCTACGAGTTCATTAACTATTGAAAAATAATTTAGGGTACTTGTTAAAAAGAACTCATGCGCATGCCAAGTGACATACCCTATGCCTCAATGAATAGCGAAGATGGAAATTAATACATGGATATTCGGATATGAATTATCCATACTCGACATTATATTCGTATTCGTCAAAATGCCCTGGCCAGTGGCTCCATTGTCGGATGCGGAATTACCATTGACACGAGTCTCCCTCCGTTTGGGGCCCATACTTTCGACTTATGAAACTCTCTCTCCCTCCTCCTCCTCCTTTTCTTCTTCTTCTTCTTCTCCTCTTCTTCTCCTCTTTCTCTCTCCCTTCTCTTCTTCTTCTTCTTCTTCTCCTCTCTCTCTCTCCCTCTTCTTCTTCTTCTTCTCTCTCTCTCCCTCTTCTTCTTCTCCTCTCTCTCTCTCTCTCCCTCTCTCTCTTCTTCTCCTCTCTCTCTCTCCCCCTTCCTCTCTTCTTCTCCTCTCTCTCTCCCTCTCGGCAGCCACAAGTTGAGGCCTCCTCCTAGCCTTCTTTTCTTGATGGTGGTGGTGGGGGGGGGGGGGGGTTTATAAGGTGTGTAGGGGGTTTATTATGAGGGGAAATGGATAGGAAGGGGGGAGTGAGGTGGCACACGTGTGCCCCTCCCCTCATCGATTTCACCATGAGCATCGTGATGATCATCGACTACATGCTTATCATCATCATCAGTAGCTCCATCGTTGTCCGCGCTATCTTCTTCCTCTTGTTCGCCGACTGTACTTCCTCTTTCTATTGGCGACGATAGAGGAGGGGTGGTAAAAAAATTTCGGTTAATCTTATTAGTAAGGGGGGGTTTTCCTTCGAAATGTCACAACATGTTTAGACAAAGATAGTATGATGGTAGAGTTATATGATTCATCAAGCTCATCCCAATGATATCTATCCCAATTTTCTAGCTTTATACCCTTGGCTTTCGATGGCTTAACCTACTTCTTTTGCACTAATACTTGCCATATTTGAGTCTTCCAATACTAGAAGTTGTTGCAATCAAACTTTTCTATGTTGAATATGTTATTGGAGGTATGTGAAGCAGCTGCCATTATGTCTACAAACCAAATAGAGTACATGATGCTATAATAAGTACAAAATAGCCCCAAAATTCAGCCAAAGAGAGTACAACAAGAAAGATATTGAGCTAATAAAACTACAATTCACAAGCAACAAGTAGTAAATTGCTCAAACAAAGCATCTTCTCTCAAAGAGACTACATAGAAACAATTTTTAGCATGGTTATCCATAAAACTACAATAAATGACCATAGATTTGTAGGCAAATGTCCAAAAAGAATGAGCTCTCATTGCTAGGGAGATCCAGGTATGAATTGGGATGTAAAATCAACTAGTAGTGTAGCAAATAAGTACCAAGAACTATCAAAATCTACAAGGTGTTAGATATATAAATGCATAAAACAATGCATATCAAGCACGCATCCACAATTGACAACGCTGACAATGATAGTTATAGGGTATCCAAGCTCAAAATCAAATTAGCACACACATAGACATGAATCTATGTAATAATGAAAAGTATTTACATAAATCATGTAAGCGTGAGAGAGTCTCCCAACAAACTCAAAAGGACCAAGCTCTACCATGTAAGTAAAGATGGCTCCAACTAGACGTGAGTCCGGATGCCCAAGAGCACAATAAAGCTTAGTACATCAAGTATATAGCATCTAGGTCCCCAAAGACACGGTTTAATACATTTGGGAGAGCATATACCAACAATAGGCCTTCAACCCATAAGTGAAGAATCACTGTGTTAATAAGCCATTGCCAAAATGCATTCAACTAAATTCAAATACAAATCTCTAAGCTCATCATAACCATATTCGAGCATATTCATCAATCCCAAGCGTTAATACATACATGTAGAATCCCTGAAGTGCTTGTAGGCATGTAATACACATAGGCCTTCATAGTGAATGCTTGTTGTCCAAACTTATTAAAGAAACCTTTAAATGTCAAGCTATTCAAGCTCTAAACAATCCAACAAGCTTGGCCAATTATGAAACCAACATGTGAACATAAAAATACCATCTCATAAGCATTTTGGAACTCAATGTATGCTATCCATAGGGTATTATAGTAGACCTATACCAAATTGTGCCAAACTATGAGACAATAGTCAAGCAAAAACTCTTCCAAGAGTGCTCAAGATTGAACCTTTTAATGTTAGGAAGTATGCCAAAGAGTTTCCAAGTAGCAGAAGACTGATCAATGCTTAAAGTAGGAGTTGTTAATGCAGAGATTGGGGGTTGAAAATTAGTGCAAAATGCACTGGTTGATCTTGGGCCTCCTTTAGCTATGATCAATGAACAATGCTCTATGGTGCCTTTGAAAGTTGGGAAACTTTATGGGAACAAGCTTTGCTGAAGGGGTAAGTCAATACATACCTTAGGAGTGAAGGGTTGGGGTAGCCATGAAAGCTTGAAGTGAAGCTCTCTTCTTAGGCTAATGCAGCTCTTCAATTGCTTGCTCTGATACTAGTTGAAATGTGGAGCAAGAGTGGAAGCAAGAGCCATGGAGGTTCAAGCAAAGCATAGAGAGATTGGTATGTGGAAACTCCAACAATCACAACGTGTGACTTGCCTTCCCTTATTCTATTGTTATAGTAAGAGTAAATAATAAAGTAACAATAATGGGTGGCCACCACCTACAGTGTAGCAGTGTGTAGGTGATGTATAAGTAAATATAGGTGGCTAGGCACATGTGGCATTTAAACCCCAACACTTAGCATATGAAATTTTGTAAAAAGAAGATAAGCCAATATTGGCAAAACTCTAAGATCTTGAGATGTAGCAAGATCTAGATTTTGCAAGTGGCTAAGAAGTATAGAGAGGCTTTTACTTCTAATAGCAAGACATTTAATCTTACTTAGAAATTCAATTTATGCTTGCTCACTAAAAGGAAAGGAGATTGTACATCTAGTTTCTTCTTCAAATTTGTTGAAGAGACAAGGAAATTTGAACTAAAAGTGGTATTTCTTCTGCTATTGTTAGGGACATTATTAAGGTGTTTTATAGATTCTCATTAGACATGGTTGGCATGCCCTTCCTATTGATCAAACTTACCATGTTGAAGTTGATGCATTTCATGAGTATCTTTCTAGCCTCATAGTGATGGGCCTTTTTCTAGTGATGACATTAATAATGTCATTATCTTAGAGGAAATGAATAAATCTCCTAGGAATTATGGTCTTCTAATTGTAAAGATATACAAGGCACATACAAATATATAATGAACTTAGAGCTCTTGTAAGATGTCTCAAAATGTTAATATAGGTAGCATTACTTTCTAAGTCTTCCAAGGTACAAGTCTATGAGAATTAGAGGCTTGCTAATATAGAGTGGTAGGAAAGGCTCTAGCTATACAAATCCATTTTGTGTTGGCTAAGGCAATCTAATGTAACCAATACATTTTTTGACAGTTAATGATGCCCTACTTGAAGGATCTAAGTTTATGATGGTTAACTTGGATCTTGATAGGGAGTATGATTTGTGTAGAAGGGACTTCATTATGCTTTTGCTCATAAGAAGATGGGTTTAGATAAGTGTCATGTAGGATTGCTAATGATCTCTCCTCCATGGCATGTAAAAGGATTTACTTGATTATATACTCACTTGAGTCTTTCTCACAAAAAAGATAAATGAAGTAGGGTTTTATTCATCCCTACTTAGAAATTTGGCCTAGGATTTTGACTCTGCTATTAGGTGCTTATTACTTTGACTTTCAATGGGTAGATATTTGTAGATGATACCAAAATTATATAAGAAGACCATCAAAGCCTCAACAAACTTTTCAAGTTGCATGCTATCTTTTCTACCATTAACCTCTAACATTATCATGTAGGAAATTGAAGTGCTTAGGCTGTATACAATATAGGGATGAATGTAATATTCTAGAGATTTTAAACTTTGTTAAGAAATCAAGCTTAATACTTGCAAAAGATCCACTATGCTAGCCATTTTGCATATGTGGCACTAGCATAGGCATTGGGTATCTTGGTTGATATGTGTTAATCGTTGTCTACTAACCAATCTATATTGTGATTACTAGAAGAAGAGGAAGAAGAATGGATGGATGTCCGAATGGATGGATGAATGAAAAATATTATTTTGCCTTTCATCTCTTTATTTTACAAGCAAATAAAAAAAGTGGATTTTCTTATTACATACTTCTGTAGACCTTTGCTTCTTAGGAAATTAGTAATGTTCAACTTCCAAATTTGATATTAGTTCTCAAGCTTCATAAAAAGCCAACTAGAATGGGTTTTTGTGAATTTTTAGTATGCATAACCAAAAGCTAAGACTTTGTAATTTATTGAGGAAATACCTACACATACTACCACAACAAAAAATGCAATCAAATCACTGCAAGTGTTTACCATGCATGAACCTTATAGATTATACTATTTGAAACTAGCGATAGATATCCAAAGTCCTTGAATATTTGGATAGTCAGCATAATACTAGAAAAATGACTATGATTGCACATAAAAGAAATTGCATGTCAGGGTCAAAATAGGGCCCAAAATGGCCTTAGATGGTCAATACAATGCTAGTAAATTATGAAGCTTCTTATTTTAAGATTTTCCATGCACTCTTCTCATCATGAATGATGTCTCAATCGAAGAGAATGGCCTCACTTGGCCTATCTACCTTCATCATAGTGCTTGCATATTAATGAGGAGAATGTTAAAATGACGGATCTAGAGCATGGCAAAAGCTATGGTGGATAGAATATGAAGGTTAGATTCATGTTGGCATAGACAATGAGTAGACAACTATTACACAAGTGAATTAGGTTCCAAGTTGGAAGCTTGGACTCATAAACACAATCTTGTGTAATGGACTGACAATGATACTAACTAAAAGAGGAAAGCATCATGATATATTACATTAAAAAAAGAGAGCAAGTACAATGCTTTATAGGGATAGACTAGGTTGCACTTTCCACCATTGTGCATATGGATTCCACATCGTGAGCCCACACTGCTCCATACAAAGAGGCTGAGCTGAGCATGATTGCAAATATCTCAACACCCCTCCTCAATCATAACGATAAAGAAAGCACTAATTGTATAGAGGCTATCATGAGTAGAACCTTGCTAAGTGTGGGATGCCGCAAACATGGTAAACGCCAGAGACTGTCGTAGAAAATGCTAAGTGTGGGTCCGAAAAGACATAGCTAACATCTAGGGGTTGTTACAAGGCCTCACTAAGTGTGTAGGGGCTATTATGCATGGGCTACATGAGTAGTTTACAAGCTTATGTCAGAAGCTTTAGGGCTAGGCAATACAAGGCTAAATTTTTTTATCAGAATAGGAGTAGAAGGATTGATGAGGTCTGGTGGTCTTCTTCTCTTTCTTCTTCTTTTTTTGCTCCATGGTCTTCTTCTTCTTTAACAGTAGATAGCTAGATAGGTTTTTTGAGACCTCTTCTTGGCATGAGAGAATTTCTCAGTGTGCTTGATCCTTTTGCAGAAGTCACATTGATCTTTCTTGCCCTTGTACCTATTACTAACATATAACATTTGTTCATCTTTAGAGGTGCTTGTTTCTTCTTTGGATTTTATCTTCTTTTCTTTTTCTAGCACAGAGGCCTTAATGTCAACTAGTTTAGGACTACGCATGTTGATTAATGTAGTTTGACACATTATTATAGTTAGGAGGAGGCATGCTTTTTAATAACACACCAATACAAATATCTTTATCCATCTTGAGATCAATTCCTACAAGCTGAGTTAGAAGAATTTCCATGTAGTTTAACTAAGTTGCAAGAGATGTGTTTGGTTTCATATTTAGGTTGAAAAATTCAATTAGCAATCCATACTTAGATGACTTTGATTGTGCTCCAAACAAAGTATCTAATATCTTCCATGTATCATTAGAGGTTTCATAGGTATTCACATGGTGGATGTAGTTGCCATCCAATTCCAGCTTAATGATGGCTTGTGCTTTGTCATCATTCTTCTGCCAAGTAGTTGCAAGGTCCGCATCTCCTGAGGCTTCTTCTCTTTGCCATTGGTAATGGCCCAAAGACCCTTATTCATTAAGATGAGCTTGATGTGGTTTTGCTAGGGGTGTGAAACTTGACCCCTTTGAATCGAACAGTTGGAGAGTCTTTACCCATGCTGGAGTAGCAAATCAACACCAAAACTCTCAGATTTGAGCAACAAAAGATTTAATTGTGTCAAGAGACACAAGTAATGTAGTGTCAAATAACACTTGATAAGTATCAATAGATACTATGCTTTCAAGCACTTGATGTTGAGTTTGATGCTTGGATTTCTCCCCTCCTTGCTGATTTGATGGGAAATGCTTGCTGGAAACTTCAATTCTTAGTTAGATCAGAGTGGTAGAAGATTGTTTTGAGTGGCAGGAGAGAGAAATTGAAGTAGAAGAGAAGCTTGAAGTTGTGGCTATGGCTGCCACAAGCTTGATTGAAGATACAAGTGAAAATGGAGTTGGAAGTAAAGTCATGAGCTGACTAGAAGTGAAGAGGAGCTAAGAGAGAGGTGAGATGAGCTAGGCCATGCCTGACTGAGCTCTGATACCATGTTAAAATGATGGATCTAGAGCATGGGAGAAGCTATGGTGGATAGAAGATGAAGGTTAGATTCATGTTGACATGGACAATGAGTAGACAAGTGTTACACAAGTGAATTACGTTCTAAGATGGAAGCTTGGACTCATAAACACAATCTTGTGTAATGGATTGACAATGACGCTAATTGAAAGAGGAAAGCATAATGATATATTGCATTAAAAAAAGAGAGCAAGTACAATGCTTTATAGGGATAGACTAGGCTACACTTTCCACCATTGTGCATATGGGATTCTGCATCCTGAGCCCACACTGCTCCATACAAAGAGGCTGAGTTGAGTGTGATTGCAAATATCTCAACAGAGAATTGGAAGCAATCTTGCCATAATATTTATTCCTTTGCTTGGTGGCCTCTTTCCTTGCTTGTTTCTTGTTAATCCTTTAGTCACACCTCCTCACTTGTAATGCAACCTCTGATACTATAATTGTTGAGGTTCTTCATCATACAACAAAAATTATTGACCTTAAATTGAAAAGAATTCAATTTTCAAAAGAGGAGAGAATCGAGAAAAGCATGCATGACACAAGATTGGGTACAATCTCCCCTCATGTAAGGGTGAGCATGTCCCCATGCATGTATTTGTGATTTGTATTAAGCTTTTATGCTAAAAAATATCATTAAAAAGCATATCCATTTGGGCCTTGCTTTCTTGGCATAAACTTCTTGCTCTTACTCTAATGTTTTCTAACTCCTATTCTAATAAATTTAGAATAAAGTTAACAAAATAATAATCAAGGTTTCTAGGCCTTATAAAATAATTGCATCCAAATAAATAAGTTGTATGTAAGTGCATACAATGTCCTGGCACTAATGAGCACCCAAAAATATAATAATTCCACTCTATGAAGCACTTCTCAAAATATTTAGTATGTGTAACTTCTTCCAATAATCTATTCACCATAACACAAAACACATTAGTTTCCTGGCTTCTATCTATTATGCACAATGCGACTAGTGTCACTTGCACACTATGCATAACAAGCCATTATCATGTAGACAAAGAAGACTTGCAACAATAAATATAAAATCACCTTATTTCTATAGCAATTTCTATTACATTGCATGGGGTTTAAAAAACAACTGTCCTAGTTGATAGAACAAACAAAACTTCACGAGTGATCAGCCACATGTTAGTGCTACCTCATGTGGTAAATTTTCACAATATCAATGAGGAAATCCAAAACAATTATGTACTGCCTCAATGTGGAGAATCTACATATACCCCTATGAAAGTAAGGCAATCATATGTTTTCATGAAACATTGCCTCATGCAATGCCATCAAGCATTAATGTGACCATGATGGTAGGCATTTACTAGATTGTCATAAGTCAAAGTTAGTGCTGTATTTTGGATCCACTGTGATTCTACTACAAAATGGTTTCTATATTTCACTAGATACTTATGATTTCTAATTCTAGTTGTGGTGTGGTCATTGTTAATAATAACTTTGGGTTCAAAAGTTTCTACGTTTTCTTTCAATAATGGAGGATTGTCTACAATGGGAGTCATTGTTGTATTCCTTTAAAAGATTTTAATGAACTTGAAAGTAGCTCTCCCATGAACAAAAACGAATACAAAAGGAGGGTAGAAGCATGCAAAATCTATGCACATGGTTACACCATTGATCTCAAAAGTTGAAACAAATCACAAAGCTCTCTCTTAACAAAATAAACAAAGACTCGTTATCTTCATCATCTTCCACTTCCATTGCACAAAAGAAAAGAGGGAAGAGAGAAGAAGGAAAATAGAAACTTTTACTTAGATAAGAGGGAGAAGAGAGAAGAGAGAGAAATTTTTGCACCATCCAAAAGGAGAATGTGAGAATCTTGGAATAAAGGAGAGAAAGAGGTACATAATCAGTCATGCGCTCCACCCCCAAAAGACACACAACCCTTCATATTTTTATTATTTCTTTGGATTCTTGATACATTTGTATTCATAAGGCTCTATCCTTTACATTTTAATTATTTTTAGCTCTTTATTACAAATGCATGCATGTACACTCATGTGTTTACCATTTATTTATGATAAATGTGGATGTGGCCCTCTTATGTGTAAGGGTGTACTTTAGTGCTTTTGAAAAAAAAAAAACCTTTACAAAAAATAAAAATATGGTGTATGTATGGACATTTCTGTGCCTTGTTTTTATGCTTCTTTTTGTGTCATCATTTTCTTCCACACTGAAATGTAAAGCATCCTCAGGCGAACCTTGTTAAAGAAGAACCATTTTCTAACACAAAATACTTTCAAATTTGCTAGTAAAACTACTTCAATTATGAGGCCTAGCCATGGTAGGATATAGGGACTCCAAAGCCATAACCACTAGAGTAAGGGAACTCTTGCCTCAATCATACTCCCACACTGAAAAGTTTGGCTACTCTTTAAGGGATATGGTTTGGTCTTGTACAGGGGATCATGAGAACAACATTCCCCAGCCCAATAGGGGAAGAAAGAAGACTCGAACATGTAGCACCAAAGAACTAGTGAAGTTTTATTGGCATTCTAATAGAGATTTACCTTTGTAAAAGGGTTTTATTTTTAATGTGAATAATACGATATGAAGGATTATGAAGCTTTAGAAAAATTATTTAGGTTTTATTTTGTTATGCTTATTTTTTTTAAAATTTTAAAAAAAGTAAAAAATGGATATGTTTTTTTAAAAGTATTGGTGTGCTAATTAAACTCTATCTCCTATGAGCATGTATATGAGAGGAGAGAAACAAAATCTAGGTTGCCATCACATGGAGGATGGAAAAGGGAGGTATAGAATGAGAAAGGATGGGGATGAAAGGGTTGGATAATGGTAATGCCTGAGGTGTTCTCTTTTGTTGTGACCTAATTTGTGTGTTTGTGATGATGCAATAAAGTTTGCACATAAAGGCATTTAGGAGAAGTGTAAGAGAAGAGATAAGGTGCCTAATTAGGTTGTTTTCTCAAGGTTAAAGTCCAAAGGTAATCTAATTACTATCTCTTATTTGTCTTGGAATCAATGTGGAGAAAAGACCTTAGAGAAGGATAAGCAATGTAAGGTTTTTTATTTGTTAATATATGATTAATTCTTATCTAAAATAAAGAGTTGCAAAACCCTATCTTCCTTGTTCTCTTTCCATTTTAGAGAGAGACCTTTCGTATTCTCCTTTTTTGCCATTGCTCTTTGTGGCCCCTTCTTTTGCTTCCTCTGTGTTAATGTCCTTTTTCTTAGCCTCAACGAATGCCAAACAATTATCCTTGCCATCATGATGGCATGCATGGTGTTGAATGTTGAAATGAGTAGATTTTTTGGTTGATTTTTGTTGTTTTTGAGGCCTAAATGAATGATTTTTGATGGATTTTGAGTGATGTTTGGTTGTTTTGGAAGTGTTTGAGCATGTTTTGGATGATATTGATTATGTTTTGGAAGCTCATGATAATTCTCAATATAAATATGAGGTTTTGTGATGTTCTAATAGGTTCTGTTGAGGTTCTAATTGGTTATGATACCTTCTGTTTAGCTTCTGTTTTGTTTTGATTTTCTTCTGTATGAAGCATGGATTGATGATTGATGAAGGTCGGGGTCTTTTGAAAGCTCAGTGAATGGTTTTTTGATGGTTTATAATGGTTTTAGTATGAGTTATGAGGTTCTGATATTTTCTATTGACCTTCTATAAAACCCTCTATTGAGCTTTTGTAAAGCCTATGTTCCTGCTCAGTTTCTGTTTTGTTATGTTATGTAGATCTTCTATAAGTGTTCTGTGGAATGTATGTGTGACTTTGGGAAAGTTTTCTAGCCTTGGAAAGAGGTGAATATAAGTTCAAAATAGCTCAAGGAAGTGGAAGAAGTAGCTGCTGAAGACTCAAGAGAAGATTGGAGTGAAGTGATAGAGTGAGCTATGAAGAGTCACTATAGTGGCTGTGGTGACCTTTCAACACCTCTTGGAAGGGGCATCCACGACCAAAGAAGAAGTATTATGATTGATTATTGAGCATTGTAGTGAGGAGATGATATACTATTGATTGAGAGAGAAAGAGAGAGTCAGAGATAGCCAATTCTATGCAAGACAATATATCTATCTATGAGAGACTGTGAGAGAAAACTATGAAGGCAAGGAAGATGAATCATATGTGATATTTTTCCATTCAAAGTGGTGTTTCTTTTGTGTTATCTTTGTCTATCAATGAAAAATATGAAGAGAATGATGAATTTTGTTGAAGATAGAACTGTGGGAGATATCTACTATGATGTTGCATGAAGATTTATTCTTTTCCTTGTTGTGATCACATAAAAAATGAAAGAAAGGCTTGTTAATGTTACAAGATATATTTTCTTGTAGTATAAACCCCTTTTCCTTGGTGTCTCTCTTGGGGCTCCATTTTTTGGTGCGCAATCGAGGAAATCTGCCATCAACAAGCATCAAAAGAGGCTGAAAATGAAGGAAATTACAGTGCCAAGAAGAGGAGAATTCAATGGATGTTTGCAATGTTCCTTCTTCCACTAAAGAGTTGGAGAATCTCATTACCAAAGCCACTTTCTACAAGAAGTTCACACCACAATGGTGGAAACATATTACCATCATGATGCAAGCTCTATGTGGTGGATGGGACCTGTTCGTAGATGCTCAACAACAAGATATGTGGGATGCTTGATGCTCTGACAATCTTCTATTTGTCCAATTAGCAACCCATTGGAAGTTGGTAGACAGAGCTTTCTTTACAACACACACTATTGAAACCATCAGAAGCTGGCATTACTACGATGATGGCACCACAACAATGCTTAGACGCATGAGCTTTGACACCTTCAGAACTGAATACCTTCCTCTATGCAGTGGGCGTGAAAGCAAAATTCAGAGACGTTGAAAAGAAAGAAGTAGAAGAAATGTTGGCAAGAGAGTCCTTCAGAGACTAAAGCCTTCTATTATCCTTGTGTGGAGCACTAACAACTTAGTAGAGCCAACCCCCTCATGAATTATGCCATAAGGAGACAAGCGCTAGAACGAGTCCAGAGGTATGTGAGAAGAGAGAAGGCAAGAATCAAGGCCGAGAATGAGCTTGCAACAAAAGCTTCCTTTGATGCCCTAAAAGCATTCTTTACAAAAGTCCCCATGGCGACTCAAGGTCCCCTTCCTAGTCAAATTCGTCTTGGACGGGCCAACAAATGTAGTCCCATTGCCAATTTTTAAGGGAGAGTATAATGAAGACCCTGATCTTCATGTAGCAGAGTTTATGGTAGCATGTGTGGCTAACAATGCCACAGCTCTTGGGCATTGGTTAGCAATATTCCCCGCCACTTTCAAGGGCACGGAGTTTTAGTGGTATGAGAGATAAGCAGCAAGAACTTTTGGCACATGGGACGACCTGAAGTTGGCCTTCCTCACTAAATTCAGACATGAAGGTTTTGAAGAGAGGATGCGAGAGGAGTTCATGAACCTAAGTCAATCCTCTGGAGAAAGAGTAGAAGCTTATGTCTCACGAATGGAATCCATCATGTAGAGATGGACTAGTCATCATTTGGGTGAAGGCATCCAGAAATGAGTGTTTCTCAGAGGCCTACAACTAGAAGTTTGCAAGTTTGTGGAATTGAGAAGACTAGTCAATCTGCAAGCTGTAGTGGAAGGTGAAAGTCTGTATGATGAAGTTGAAGTAAGGTTGTCAATGACCTCAAAATGAGGAGTTTTGTTTGACATAATGATTGTGGTACCCTTTGGACTGATCCATGAATCATGTCATATGCAAAGCCTTTATAAGAAAAGGATTAAGAAGAATAAGCCTTCCTTCAGCAGTGGCTCTTGTTGTCCAAAGTTACCCTTCCTTAAAGAAGATTATGACGATGCACCTTGCCAACAACTCCCGGCCCTATAGCTCAAACAGAACGCAGGAAGTTCCTATTATGTGATGGTCTTGGATGCATCTTCAGAAGATGAATTCTCGAGCCAAGAAATAATTTATCCCCAATCCAAACCCGAAACCTCAATGATACCTTTTCAGCCTCCTAACGAGCGAGCTAAGCCTTCATTAAAAGACAACAGTAGTTCTAGTGCATCATCAGAAGATGAGACCCCCCTCTTGAAGGAGTCAGACATTTACCCAGAAGCAATCCATGGGACATTTATCCGTGAAGTGGAAGGTGAAAGGCAATTGACATTCTTGGATGTTGATGGTACTGAACATCGCTTGAAAATGGGTCTAAATCTTCCAAAAGAAGAACTAGTGGTTTCGCGAGACCTACTAAAGGAGAACTTAGACATGTTTGCATGGTCGTATAAAGATCTAAAGGGGATTGATCCCATAATATAAAGAACTTAGACGTGTTTGCAAGGTTGTATAAAGATCTAAAGCAGATTGATCCCACAGTATGGCAACACCACATCGATCTAGAGCTTGATGCCAAACCTGTGAGGCAAAGATAGAGGCCCATGAATCCCAATTATTCTGCTCTGGTGAAGGCTAAATTATTGAAGCTCCTTGAAGCTGAGTTCATTTATCCTGTGGCTGATAGTGAATGGGTTTTTCCCATTGTGGCCGTACCTAAGAAGAACGGGAAACTTTGAATATATGTGGAATTTCGAAAGCTGAACTCGAAGTCGAAGAAGGATCATTTCCCTATCCCTTTCATAGACCAACTGTTGGACATAGTGGCAGGCCATCAACTCTATTCCCTCTTGGATGGATTAAGCGGATATAACCAAGTCCAAATCGCAGAAGAGGACCAATCCAAAACAACCTTCACAACATAATGGGGAACGTATGCTTACAGAGTGATGTCATTTGGACTTTGTAATGTTCCTACTACCTTTCAATGAGTGATGATGGTTGCCTTCCAAAACCATCTACATGATTTCATTGAGGTGTATCTCGATGACTTCTGTGTCTATAGCCTAATCCGTGAGTATTGGGGACACCTAGAGCAATGTTTTGATAGATGCCAAGAGTATGGGATTTCTCTCAACCTTGACAAATGTGTTTTTGGCGTCTTATCAGGAGTTTTGCTGGGCCACATTGTCTCTACACAAGGAATAGCAACAAATCCTACTAAGATTGAGAAGATTGCCGCCTTGACAGCCCTAACTAACCTTAAGAAATTGAGGGGATTCCTTCGCCATGTGGGCTATTACAGAAGGTTCATTGCACACTTTGCGACGAAGGAAACCCCTTTACATAAACTCCTAAGAAAAGATGCCGAGTTTACATGGACCACTGATTGTAACAAGGCATTTAATACCTTGAAGCAGTGTTTGATTGAAGTACCCATCCTGCAGTCTCCTGATTGGACGAAGGAGTTCCATGTTCACACTAATGCATCAGCTGAAGGCCTAGGTGTTGTCTTATGCCAAAAGGGCCTCTCTAAGTTAGATCAACCAATCTATTATGCAAGTCAGAAAGTAATCGACCGAGAGCGGAACTACATATTGACATAGCTTGAGTGTCTAGAAATGGTGTTTGCTTTGGAGAAGTTCCGACATTATCTGATATTGATGCATTTCAAATTCTATGTGGATCATGAAGCCCTTTTCTTCTTGATGAACAAGGCCGATGTGAAGGGAAGAATGATGAGATGGCTCCTTCTATTCCAAGAGTTTGACTTTGAAGTGGTTACCAAACTCGGTCGCTCTCATGTCCACTGATCACCTTTCGCAAATCCCTCAAAGTGATGATGGAGAAGAGAAAGATGATCTAAACCTTCATGATGCTTCATTATTTCTAATTGAAATAGTTACCCCATGATACACAGACATAGCCAACCTCCTAGCAACCCAACAATATCCCCCTGGCATCTCGAGTGAGAAGAAGAAGCTTCTGTTGGAATCATCTCCCTATATGCTGTTAGGTGGCGCTCTATACAAGAAAGGCAAGGATGAAGTCTTGCGAAGATGTGTTGTGGGAGAAGAACTTGGCATACTATTGAAAGCATGCCATGACGAGACACGTGGTGGACACTTTGTAGAAGAAGCAACAACCAAAAAGGCTTTATTTGCAGGATATTAGTACCAATCCTTCATAAGGATGCTTATGATTACTGCAAACGGTGTGATGATTGTCAGCGAATGGGAAAGTCTACCAAATCTAGTGCCATGCCCTTGCAACCCATTCTTTCCCTAAAGCCGTTCGAGAAGTGGAGGATTGATTTCGAGGGCCCCATTGATTCGCTAGCCAGAAGGAAGCAGAATAGATACATCTTGGTCTGTACAGACTATGTAGCAGAGTGGTGTGAAGCTAAAGCTCTAAAGCAAGACGATGGTAATAGCGTGGCCTTGTTCCTATACGAGAACATCATCATCCATTTTGGCAATCCCCTAGAGCTTGTAAGTGACCAAGGTATGCACTTCCTTAACAAGATTATGGAAGAATTGAAAGAACTGTATAAGATTCGCCATCGCAAGTCCACCCCCTATTACCCCAGAGACAATGGCCAAGTTGAAGTCACCAATCGCATCCTCTGCTCAATCTTGACAAGGACGATTACCACACATCGGTGTGATTGGGATGATTGACTTACAGAGGCCCTATGGGTGTACAAAACCTCCCATGAGGAAACTACAGGAGAAACTCCTTTTTAGTTGGTGTATGGAATATAAGCCGTCTTTCTTTTTGAACTCGAGCTACCCTCTCTGCGCGTGGCCATCAACAAATGCTTGTGAGATGATGAGTCCCTGCAACACCAAGCAAGCTTCAACAATGATGGATGGGTCCTTAGAAGGTACTTGCCATAAATCTGAATGGCTCGATCTAAGTCCAAACAGTTGATGTCTCTGATGATCCCTTTCTAATCAATGGCTATCGCCTGAAGAAGTACTTTCCTCCCTGGGGATCTTGACAATCACAGTCGACCCACCCTTTCCCTTTTGAGAGTCGCATTGTCCTTCTCCTTGTGCTACTGATAGCCATTACGCTCTTCTTTATGAGGCGGCATCCTTCTACTAGCCCCTCCCAGACACCTCCCATCCTTACTCTGTTCTCCTCTCGTCTGATCTAGCAGTGGTGGTGAGGATGGTCTTGACACATGGTATTTCTACCATTCTCTTTATTAAAGGAAAAAAAGAGGAAAAAAGATATATCACTCATGGGGGAAAAGCACTTAGGTCCCTGTCATGACGACCTATTCTTTGAGAAAAGGTGAAAACACCCTTGGGAGTAGGAAAGAAGAGAAAGAAAGAAAGAAAGAAAGAAAAAAACTACTAATGGGAGAAAAGGAAGCAATTCCTTGTCATAGCAGGCATTGTTCCAAGAAAAGGTGGTAAACACCCTTGGGTGGGAAGCTAGCTGTGGAAAAGGTGGTAACACCCCATAGTTCAGGATAGCTGACTCACTAACAAACCTTCTTCAGATACAATTTCAAGCCACCTCCCTTGGTGCGTTGTCTCTGCAACTTCATCAGTTCATTTGACTCCTTCAACAAACAATCTCTTTTCCACCCCCAATCGAAGTACCATACGTGTTGGCTGCCTCCCTGGGTACGCCTCATCTTCAACACCCTGATGACAATAATAGATGAAGCGATCTTGATCGACAAACAATTGAGTGATGTGAGCTTTCATCCTAACAGGATGGGCTGTGGGTATGGGCTACCCTCAGTATTTATCAACAGAGTGTGAGATAGAGGGTGGGGTGAGTAACCAGTCCTTGCCCTTTACCTTTAACAGAGAGGTGTGATGTGTGAATGGAGTGTTGTACGCACGGGTTGGGCCTCTGAATGCACAAAGCACTATTTGTTCATGTGCACTGTACTATAAGGTTCCCTGGCCTTCCTTCTTACACTGTATGCCAGCACAGGGCGGGATACATTGCTGCAGCATCAAATGCGCACGAGGCATACAACCTTTGCACAACCGATTGTGAGGATAACAATAATGGGTGTAAGGATCGGGTTGCCCTCCTGTATTCTCAAACATAACGTTAGTCAGAGGGGGGTTGAGCGTGACTGGTGTTTACTCAATCAATTATTGAGAGGTGAGGATTGAGGGACGTTAAGACAATTGAAGTCAAGTATGTTCTCGTTTCCCTATGCATGTACGTGATTGGTCTCTGCTATCACCACAGGACATGTCATCCTCTTTTGTACACTACACAACAAGGCTCCCTGGCCTTCCTACTTACACCTATGCTAAACGGGGTTGGACGTCCTAATGTACCATCAACTGTGTATCTTGGCATACTCCCTCTACACCATTCCCGTTGTCGATTCTTAACTCGGGTGTGAGATTTGGGTTCCAATCATGATTCACTCGAGTGATGTTAGTACTGGGGCAAGTGACTGTTCTTTCATTCCATTTGAGTGACTGTGAGCTGAGTGTAATATTCTTCTCTATCGACGGTTTCTCGAGATTCCCTCAACAAAGCTGCCTCCCTGGGTATTGCTATTGCGTGGTCCCTACCCCGCTAGATGTGTACGTGTTGCAAATACACCTTGGTCTCTCCTGCATCCAATTGCCACACACTATGCGACATCGACAGTCAACCTCGATTCTCTCCAACATGGACCAAGTTTTTCTAACCCTACACCTTGTGTTTATTAGTGATGGTCAAGTCTTAAGTGTGGGGATGTCAGCATTTGGTCTGATGTATGGTCCTAGGTCCTTGATATTCAGTTTATCCTTCTTGTTAAGGTTTTAGGTGTGGGGATGCATTCCTGCACATCTATGATGGATAACCGCTGCATATGCCTCGATTTGATCATGCCTCTATGCCATGACTTGCTTTTACCCTGATGGGGTCACTTTCCCACCCACCCTTTCACTTTCACCTCACTCTTGGGGTTGTTCCTTCTCTCTTTCCCTTTATCCCTTATTTTGAAGTTTTTTATGTGAACGCACCCTATGTTCACCAAAACCCCAATCCAACCTTCCAATCCTATTTGTCCCTTCAAATTGACCATTTTTCCTTTTTACCAATCCCTTTTCCGCCAGATAGTTCTTGAGTTATTAAATTTTAAACATTTTTTCGTCAATTGAACATGTTTCCATGTGAATGCATCCTTCTTGATTTGGAACACCAATATGACATGAGTGCCATGCCCTGCACCTTCCATATGACATTTTTCCTTTTTAGACACTGTCATTCTGATGCACGGTTCATCAGTTATTAATTTTTGCAGATTTTCGAGACATTTTCGTGCGTATTTTTTACATTGTTCCATGTGAACATGCCCTGTTTTCACCAAAATTCCCGTTCAATTTGACAATTGTGTTTAGTCAACCTTTTTCCACATTTTTTTATTTTTCTCCACTCTATTTTGCCCGCTAGATTTTTATTTATTAAAATTCTACTATGTTTTCGGGTGTCTTTTTTATGTTTTTCAGATGCGAACCCCTCCTAATTCCCTCGGACATGAGTTTTGCTGTGACCACCCTGTGAATCCCCTTCCCCCGGATATTTTTCCTTTTTACTGCCCTTCGTTCTGGTCCTCGGTTCTTTCTGTCTTACTTTTCGAGTCTGTTTTTTGGGTTTTTCCCATGTGAATGCATCCTATTTCAGTTCGGAACCGTGTTGAATGTTGAAATGACTAGATTTTATGATTGATTTTTGTTGTTTTTGAGGCATGAATGGTTGATTTTTGATGAATTTTGAGTGACATTTGGTTGTTTTGGAAGTATTTGAGAGTGTTTTGGATGATATTGATTATGTTTTGGAAGCTCATGATGATTCTCAATAGAAATATGAGGTTTTCTGATGTTCTGATAGGTTTTGTTGAGGTTCTGATTGGTTATAATACCTTCTATTTAGCTTCTACTTTGTTCTAATTTTCTTCTGTATTGTGAAGCATGGATTGATGATTGATGAAGGTTGGGGTCTTTTGAAAGCTCAGTGAATGGTTTTTTGATAGTTTGGAATGGTTTTAGTATGAGTTATGAGGTTCTGATGTTTTCTGTTGACCTTCTGTAACACTCTGTTGAGCTTCTGTAGAGCCTATGTTCCTGCTCTATTTTTGTTTTGTTGTGTTCTATAGATCTTCTGTAAGTGTTCTGTGGAATACATGTGTGACTTTGGGAAAGTTTTCTAGCCTTGGAAAGAGGTGAATGTAAGTTCAAAAGAGCTCAAGGAAGTGGAAGAAGTAGCTATTGAAGACTCAAGAGAAGATTGGAGTGGAGTGACAATAGTGAGCTATGAAGAGTCACTGTAGTGGCTCTGGTGACCTTTCATATCAAGCACACCTCTTGGAAGGGGCATCCACGACCAAAGGAGTATTATGAGTGATTATTGAGCATTGTAGTGAGGAGATGATGTACTATTGATTGAGAGAGAAAGAGAGAGTCAGAGATAGCAAATTCTATGCAAGACAATGTATCTATCTATGAGAGACTGTGAGAGAAAACTATGAAGGCAAGGAAGATGAATCATATGTGATATTTTTCCATTCAAAGTGGTATTTCTTTTGTGTTATCTTTGTCTATCAATGAAAAATATGAAGAATATGAAGAGAATAATGAATTTTGTTGAAGATAAAACTGTGGGAGATATCTACTATGATGTTGCGTGAAGATTTATTCTTTTCCTTGTTGTGATCACATAAAAAATGAAAGAAAATCTTGTTGATGTTACAAGATAGATTTTCTTGTAGTATAAATCCCTTTTCCTTGGTGTCTCTCTTGGGGTTCCACATGGGCAAGGGTTTTGCATTTTTCTATGGTGTTCCTCTTTTTTGGAGAGCACATTGATCCAACATCATGATACAAATTAGATGGGATGCAATCTCATGGATTCCTCCTTCTTGTTCTAGTTGTCCTCTTTTGGGTCCATTCAATCACATTTGCCGCTAGTGTGGTTTAGGGGGATTTGGCCTATGTGAATGGAGTAAAAGGCTCCCATGGATATATGGAGGAGGCCATGTGGCTAATGGAGAAGAGGAGAAGGTTGGGGTGAATAACCACCCTGCTTGCTAGTGCTGTTGGTCTTTGTCTTCTTCTTATTGTTCTTTTTCTATCTCTCTTATAGGAACTTTGTATTGATAGAGATATGGATGATAAAGAAGAAGGATCTCTATCCCCTTCCATCTTCTTCTTCTTCTATTTTCATTTACTCTTGCCACTGCAATGTCATAGTAGATTAAATCCCAAAGATTGAAGTTGAGACAACTCCAAGTTTCGAGTGTAGTAGAGTGAAGCATGCTTCATTGAGTCCTTTGGTGAATATATATGCAATCATCTGATCACTTGGACAATGTTCAATCATGATCGTGCCTTTCTTTACTTCATATCAAACATAATGATAATGCACTGCAATATGTTTAGATTTGTTATGTTGAGCATAGTCTTTAGCAAGACTAATAGCACTCTGGTTATCACATTGAAGTGGTGTGCTGGAGAGAGGGGGATAGCCAACATTTGATAGAACTTGTCGAAGCCATACTAACTCTCGAGCCGCTAAAGATGAAGCTACATATTCAGCCTCTATAGTAGTGGAAACAACAACACAACGTTGTTTCTTGCTAGTCCAAGAAACAAGACAAGCATTGATAAAGAAAAAATTTCCACTTGTAGAACGCATAGATAAGGGAGAGCTTGTCCAATCTAGATCTGTATAACCCAAAAGTTGAAGTGAATGTAGAGAATCAGAGTTTTGTTGGCATCCATAAACCAACCCAAAATCTTTAGTGACTTTCAAATACTTCAAAACTCATTTAGCTATAGTCCAATGTTTAAGGCATGGAGAACTAAGATGTTTTCCAAGAAAATTTGCAGCAAAAAGAATATCAAGGCAAGAATTTAAGCCAAAAAATTGAAGACGTCTAACAAGATTAGCATAAGGTTGATGTAATGTTGATTGTTCATCATTCCACAGAAAGTGAGAGTTTTTGGTAGAGCTCACAAGACAAGGAGTACTAGTAGGATGTGCAGAACCCAAACCAAACTTCTAAATAATATCTTCAATGAACTTTGTTTGACACAGTAATAAAACACCATTTTCTCGATATTGTTGAATTTGAATACCAAGACATGAGTGTATGTCTCCAAGATCAATCATGTCAAATGCAGAAGATAAAACCTTCTTTACTTGTTGAAGGAAGTTGAGATTGTTAGAAACAAGTATGGTATCATCCACATATAGAACAAGAATAACAAAACTATCATTGTAGCACTTGCATATAAGTTAGGATCTGAAGAACAAGAGAAAAAACCTTGTTTTGTAAGGAAGATATCAATCTTTTGATACCAAGCTTGTGAAGATTGTTTGAGACTATAGAGTGTTTGGTGAAGTCTGTAAGCAATATTTTCCTTATGTTTGACTACAAATCCCTATAGTTTCTCCAGGTATATCTCTTCCTTTAAATTACCATTAAGAAATGTAGTTATCATATCCATTTGATGAACCTCCAAATCAAACTCAACAACAAAAACTCACAAGACCCGAATGCTAGTAATATGAACAAGAGGTGAGAAAGTTTCTTGATAATCAACTCTTGCAATTTGTGAGAGACCTTTGGCAACTAGCCTTGCTTTGAATTTGTCAAATGTTCCATTTTCTTTTGTTTTAGTCTTTTAAACCCACTTACATTTAATAGTAATATGTCCAAGTGGTAACTTAGCTAGAACCCATGTACCTTTAGAGAGAAGAGATTCATGCTCAGCTTCCATGGCCTCTTGCCATTGTTCCTTTTGTGGGGATGACATGGCATCACTATAAGAGATAGGGTCCTCACAAATATTGAGAGCATTCTCAAGAATATCATCATCATAAACATGACAAGTACCATGCTCATTATCAATTGTAAGATCAACATAAAGATCAATGCCAAGGTCATCATCAGTAATAATAGGTGCACGTTATGAATCCTGATTTGAAGAGTTTATATTATCCCGTGAAGGAGTTTCATCATCATATAGAAAAGGAAAGAAGTGAATAATGTCTTTGTATCATCAACGTCCTCTAGTGACCACGTCTTCCCAACATCCTCTTGAGACTATGTGCTGCCCATAAGTTGCTCATTGAAAATAACATCACGACTTATGATTACCTTCTTGGAAGATGGATCATAAAACTTGCATCCCTTAGAAAAAGTTGTATATCCACTGAAAATAAGTTTCAAACCAAGAGGATTAAGTTTTTTGCAAGTCTCTTCGGGTACATGAATACAAGCAATACATCCAAAAGCTTAAAAATATGAAACTGAAGGAGTTTCACCTGTCCAAGTGGTAATTGATATTTTACCAAATGAAGGAGCAGTTGTAGGAAGATGATTTTTCACAAATACTGTTGTTAAGACTGCTTCAGCCTAGAAACATCGAGATAAGCTAGAATGAATGAGCATACATCGCATGGCATTGAGAATATTCATGTTTTTACGTTCACCAATACCATTCAATTGAGGAGTGTAGGGAACCGTATATTCATGATGAATACCTTGATTATTACAATAATCATCAAAATCATTTAAAATGTATTCTCCACAATTATCACTACGAAGTTTCTTAATGCAACGACTAGTATGAAGTTTTGCAACTTTTTGATATTGCTTAAAAGATAATAAAGCTTCTAATTTGTGTCGCAAGAGAAAAACAGTGGTGTATTTTGAGAAGTCATCAAATACCAATATTGAGATTTCAATGGAGGAAAAGGTCCACAAATATTAGTGTGAATAAGATCAAGCAAATCTCTAGAATGAGTTGTGGTGGAAATGGAAAAGGGTTTGTGAAAATACTTTTCAAGTGCACAATATTCACAAATACCCATATGAAGACGAGCTTTGAATTCCATACCTTGAACAAGGTCAATTTTCATGAAAAATCAAACGGTGGCGGATGGGCAAGCTAGAGTTTTCCTAGATGCATTTCGACATCAGGAATCCAACACAAGTCTCAGTTCGTCAATTGGAGGTCGTTTGACCCTCCATTTAATCCCCAGAAGGTTCGGCGCTATAAAGCAACTACCGGATCGGGAAGCCGTAAAGTGCATGCAAGAGGTCATCTTGATGGAGTTCGACGTCATGAAGCCGCATGTCCAATCAGATTGCAAATCGGAGTTCGCTTGGGCCTTCAAAATTGAAAAATCCACCAGACAGTGTAAACACAAAAAGATGAACCGGTTATTTTAATGTTTTAAACCTTAGGCTTAATAAAAGCCTTGAAACTAATGAAAAAACTATCGAACAGAGGGAAGCGTCAATGTGCCTTCTCATTTTTGCTCGTTGCCTCTCCGATTCAAACCCCTTTGGAGAGAGAGAGGGAGATTCTCAATCAGGGCAGGGAGAGGAGCAAGATGGCTTCAAACTTGCCCGTTTTAATGGAGGATTTAAAAATCTCATTTTTTAGTCTTTCTCTCTCCTGCAAGGGGCAATTTCTACGTGTGAAGAAGAATGAAGCCCTGTTGGTGAATGCTCGTCTAGCGTGGTACTGGATTGCTTCCAAACCGAAGGTGGGCTGAAGATGGCAGTGTGGAGGTGGGCTGAGCATCAAACAAGCCCTGATTTGTAGACCCGCAACAAGTTTCAAAACCCGAAATAATGAAAAATACAGAGTAATGACATTTTTACAAAGAAAATGGTTCTTTTTTCGCATTTGATGAGGTTAGCAATGTTCATATGGACTGAAAATTGATGGATATGTTGTTTGCTGTTGGTTTTAGCCTTTTATAATAAAAAACTCAGAAGATATACACTTAAATTGTAGGAAATAAATGGAAAAAACGTGAAAAGCATGGTTTTTAGAGTAAAAATGGGATTTTTGGGCTTAAAATGGAAAAAGCATGAAACAAAACACCAATAAAATCTATATGGTTGATGTTTAAAGACTCAAGAGCCACATATCTTAAATAATGCTAATTTTTTTCCATTTTTATTGATAAAAAATAAGAAAAAAAAGAAAAAAAGAAAAAAATACTCTTCAAAAGGGAAAAAAATAGGGAATGGACGAGAAAAATTATGGAAAATTATAGATGTGTCTGTGAGTGTATAATGAGGATAAAGCATGAGGGTTTGCCTTAGGTTATCCCCATTTATATGTTTTTGTGAGTATTTATTGCTTATTTCGTGGGAAATACACATGAAATTACCCTTTTACCTATCACCGCAAGCAAAACTCTAAACGGTAGGGAGAGAGGGGAGTTTGAGCGTTGAAATATAATATAAAATCTGATGTATTTGCTACATTATTAATACAAGATGACGTTAAGTTAAATAAAGGGAAGTACATCACGAGTGTAAGGCTCGGCGGTGTCTTCTCTCATCGCAGCAATTATGTGTTAGTGTATGGAAACATGAAAAGAATGGATTTGCACAATGCATGAGGCTATTTTTCAATTGTTTGAGCACTTAATCAAATATACATTTGCATCAAGCATCGTTAAATGGTAACAATTACAAGCTCCTGGATGCATATCACTTAGTTTCTTTAGGACTTGACCCACGTAGAGAGAGTGAGCAACCCGGATGTAGGTCTAGACGGTGGGTCAAAGGGGATGGATAAGTGCATTCCTGGAACGTTAAATATATTGGCACTAAGAGGGGAGTTTGTTTCGAATATGTCTATGTGTGGAAGCAGCGCATCGAGGGGCCAATCCCCAAGATGTATGAGAGCTGCAATAGGGCCACGACAATTAGCCGGTGGGGTGCCCTTGTGTCTGTGACATGTGGCATTTATTGCCGATATATGTATAATATCCCTCTGAGGAGATGGGGAAAGGAAACATTCGTTGGATTACAAACTATAAACACGTAGTGATTAGTGTTTAGGATAGTGTATCCCTTGACAGACGCTCCTGGCCCGCGAGGCCATGTGGTGTGGTGGGGTTGTCTGTTGAGGGCATGAGGTTCGGCTAGTGCCTTAGCGAGTGCCGGTCCATTTTAGGTTGAGCTAGCATCTAGGATCGTGAAGCTACTGGTGTGTGCGAGAGAGGAGGCAACTCATTTCGCCATCAAGGTAAGCTCACTACACTCGTAGGATTGATGGTGCATTGGCTAGGTGAGAGATAGCCATTAGAGCTCACTTGAAACGCTTGAAACAATAAGCAGTCCGTGGGTCTTGGCGGTTGAGCATGAGCTCTCTCTACATGCATGACTATGTAAGCAAACAAATCCCATTCTATTATGAATGTCATTTTATGCCTGTCATTTAGGTGCACTTGCACTTTGTTGATGGTTGAAATGACTTGATTTTTCGGCCGATTTTGGTCATTTTTAAGGACTCAATGATTGATTTTTGACGGATTTTGTATGTTGATTAGTTGTTTTGGAAGTGTTTGGGTATGTTTTGGATGAGGTTGATTAGGTTTGAGAAGCTCATAATGTTTCATAGTGGAGATAATATGTTCTGACATGTTCTATTGTTGATGTTTTGATAGTGTCAAATTGGTTCTATTGAGTTTGTTAAGCTTTGTTTTGCTCTATTTTCCTTATGTGTGAGAGATTGGAATAATGATTGATGGATTTTGAGAGTGTTTGGAAGCTTATTGGTTGATTCTTGATGGTTTTGAACGATCTAAGTTGAGCTAAAAGGTTTTCTAATGACCTCCTGTATGGTTCTGTAGACCCTTTGTTAACCGTCTGTAAAGCCTTTGTCTTTGTTCTGTTTTGTTCTGTATGCATTTGTAAGCATGATATGGGGTGAATTTGTAGCTTGGGGAAGTTTTTCAACCTTGGAAAGAGATGAATACAAGTTCAAAATAGCTCAAAGAAGTAGCTGTTGAAGACTCAAGTAAAGACTGAAGTGATAGTGATATTGTTGAGCTA
This sequence comes from Lygodium microphyllum, assembly GCF_053477565.2. Classification (NCBI taxonomy): domain Eukaryota; kingdom Viridiplantae; phylum Streptophyta; class Polypodiopsida; order Schizaeales; family Lygodiaceae; genus Lygodium; species Lygodium microphyllum. The sequence continues at coordinate 105,311,426 of NC_141150.1, read as the reverse complement.
CAATGGGACACTGTAGTGGCTATGGTGACCTTTCATATCAGACATACCTCTTGGGAGGTGTATCCACGACCAAAGAGTGGCTATTGATCATTATTCTTGATTATATCATTATACATTTGAGAGAGAGAGAGAGAGAGAGAGAGAGAGAGAGAGAGAGAGAGAGAGAGAGAGAGAGAGAGAGAGAGAGAGAGAGAGAGAGAGAGAGAGAGAGAGAGAGAGAGAGAGAGAGAGAGAGAGAGAGAGATATATATATATATATATATATATATATATATATGCAAAACAATGTATCTATGAGTAAGAGATTGTGAGAGAAAGCTATGAAACCTTTTGAAGAAGAATACTATGTGATGATTTCCATTCAAAGTGGTGTATTCTCTTGTATCTTTGTGGTTTCTTGATGAATTCAATGAAGAATATGAAGAGCATAATCAATTTTGTTCAAGTTAAAGCCATGGGAGAATTTTTCTATGAAGCTACATGAAGATATCTTGTTTTTGGTGTTCTTTTCCTTGTTGTGGTCACATCAAATATGAAGAACATGCTTGTTGATGATACACGATAGATTTTCCTGTAGTAGATTTCCTGTTTTCCTAGTGTTCCTCTTGGGAATCCATGCTTTTGGTGTGCAAACAGGGAAATACTACCATCAACAAGCATCATAAGGGGCTGAAAATGAAGGAAATGACATTGCCAAGAAAAGAAGAATTCAATTGATTCTTGCAAAGTTCCTTCTACCACTGAAAAATTAGAGATTCTCATTGCTAAATCCACTTTCTACAAGAGGTTCATCCCATAATGACGGAAACAAATTACCATAATGATGCAGTCTCTATGTGTGAACTATTTTCTCTCCTTGTTAGGTAATAGAGAGAATGGCCATCCATGGAAGATTTAGCATTCATTGAAGAGTTTTGTGAAATCATTAAGTGGAAAATTGTGAAGAAGCTTCAGGAGCCGTGGTCAATGGAGGTTCACAAAAATAAGAGGGAAAAGAGTTAGAATCTATTTGTGGATGCTCAATAACAGGATACATGGGACGCATGGTGCACTGACAACCAATTAGCAACCCACTGGAAGTTGGTGGATAGAGTGTTCTTCACAACATATATTGTTAAAATCATCAGAAGCTGGCATTACTATGATGATGGCACCACAATGATCCTTGGAAGAATGAGTTTTGATACCTTCAAGACCGAATATCTTCCCCTCTGCAGTGAAATGGAAGCTGAATTCAAAGACGTTGAAAAGAAGGAAGTAGAAGAAATGTTGGCCAGTCCTCCAGACACTGAAGCCCTTCTGATTCCTTTCTATGGAGTATAGACCAATTGGGTGGAGCTAACTCCCTGATGAATAACGTGATCAAGAGGCAAGCACTTGAATGAGTCCAGAGGTAGGTGAGAAGAGAGAAGGCAAAAAATAAAGCTGAGAACAAGCTAGTAGTAGAAGCCTCCTTTGACGCCCTAGTGACACTCTTTACAGAAGTCCCCATGGCAACTCGAGGTCCCCTTCCTAGTCAGATTCATCTTGGAAATATTGATGGTGACAGGCCAGCGAATGTAGTTCCATTGCCCATTTTTAAGGGAGAGTACAATGAAAACCCTGTAACGTGTCCACTGGAACCCTCTAGGACACGTCTTAGCAGTCCATCGGAAAGGTTGTCTAGAAAACTCCCCCCGGCACTCCCATGGAATGTTGCGGGTTTTGTCATCTAGGACTTTCCGCGTCTGCCACGTAACGGAAGCGTCCTGGCCTTTCCCACTTAGGATCGGCTGGAATTGTTGGTCATTTACTAACAGCGACTAGCGTCAGACCTGATCGAACTACTTTACGCAGAACGCCTGGTCTAAAGCGCATTCATGCTGCACTTGGTTCAAGGAGAATGGGAAACGAGAGGGATGCAAGGCTCGACCTCTCTGCCAAAAGGCATAGTCCCATTCCGTTCCCCTAAAACAGCCTGAATCGGGTAATCGGTACTTCCAAGTCATTGTTCTCCTTGCTTGTTTTGGTGATGACGATCATCCTCTATCCATCGAAGATCTTGAGAAAAGTTCCCGGCTAACCGGGACCACCCATCCGTAGGACGGACCCATGGTCCATCCTCCGCACTTTCCTCAGTTTGTTTTAGTTATGTAATTACCTACCACATTAGTTTGACATATAACAAACAGCTTCCTTGATTAACCCTGTTAAGCACTGGTTCCTTCACGTAATCTTATCACAGGACACAAAGAAAACAATGTCAAACAACTTCTTTGTTATCATTTAATCCTTTTATCTTTGCAATACAAGGAGTTCCCGCCCGTAGGCGCATTCATAATCCGCCCGAAGGCTATCCAGTAATCCTTCAGTGATTACTAACCCAAGTTTCCGCCCGTAGACTAGTATGCGGGCCTCGAGATCCAATCCCGAGTCACGTTAGTCTCTTGTGCAGGACCCGGAAGGCGAGGGATTTACAGCTAGAGCCCCCTCTGGCACCCAAGCGTCCTCCTGCTCCAAGTAGAACTCAACGGAGAGACCTCTCACGGCGGGTTCGGTCCACGTTCCCGGCGTGGTTAACAACCCCCTTGGTTAGGGTCAGGCAGGCAGTCGGGGGTAACTGAAGCTGCCTCTCCCTTCAGGCTTCAACCTGAAGTATTTAGATATGTTTTCCTCCTTTAGTTCATTGAGCAAACAATGCAAACAGTGCTTTTCTAATGGTTACAAGCACAAACAAATTCCAATGGTCGTTGTGGCTGGCAAACTGTCAAGGAGTGACTTCCTTTCCTCCGAATGCAATCCGCATTCGTTCCGGAATCAATTGCAACTTGGCAAGATTCCTATCATTCTTGGGTTAGGGTCATACCCTACCCATACTTTAGTGTTTAGTTGTGGTAGGTTCCAGCGACCATGTCGCTTTGGTTTATAGTCTGGTCATTTGCTTCAAGGCAAATACTTAACTTTCCTTCTCCTTGGCAAATTATTCCAAAAGTGAGTAACAGGATGATTAGACATCCTCCAAATCATTCCTAATTAGGTTGGCCCATGGTTCTAGAAATATGCAACTTCATCGGAGTTTCATCATGATCCTTAGGATAAAACCTTAGATCATTTCATACATGAACATCCAATTGCTTCGACATTTGTGAATGTGTGTAAGATCTTTAGATTCACGGTTCTTGTCTAAAGCTAGGTCGAATCATTATTGCACTAAACCCTAGTTAACACTTAGGATTCCTATCATATTGTCTCAGTCATGTCTATACGAACCCTTGTGGTTTGGATTACTTAGTCAATTCAACTAGGTTTGTCTTGCGACAAGGATGATCTTTCTAAAGTGGTAAACTAAATCTAACGGAGAACAATAGATACAATTCCACCAATACGCGTAAGCATGCGGTTTATTGTTTTCACGCAACACATAGTCCATGATAACTTTATCTTTCCTTGGTAAGGTAAAATGTTTGTTAATCTGTACGCTAACTTCCCTAGGTCCTACTAGGATTTACCAATTAATCATGCCTACTACTTGTAGTCCATTCTTTTGAATACTATGCTTTGACTCCTAAATGCAGCTCTTAACGATGGCATGACGACTACGCAATACACAACGTTCTCCTAGCTACGAAGTAGATAATGAAGTTTATACAAACTAGTGTTAATTTATTCCATCTTACAAGCTATTTACAAGTCCATCCGTTCACTTTGGTACTCTATTATTTCTTTCCGGATGATACCTTATGGTGCTAACCTTTTCCTATGAAATCATTACGAGAAGTATGTTGCCTAATGTGCAGTATATGCTTATTTCTACCAAATCTAAGACGAAAGATAATGCACTTAAATTCCATTTCCTTGCCTAAGTTTAGACTCATTACCTTGATAAGGTACCAAATCTACATGCAATTAGTCTTTTACTCGTTCAAATTCATGACAATTTTAATCTTACCTAATGTTCAAGAGATGTATTTCTTTCCAATTTCCGTATGCATATTAAGCGTAAAAATGCAATTCCTTTTTATGGGCTAAGCGCGCCTAATCTTTTCCTTATGCGGAAATAACTTGAAAGAACTTGGACTTGTGGAGTCGGGGAGATGTCCACTTGTACATTCGGAGATGAGCCTTCCGCGGTCGCACCTTGCGATCTTTTCGGGGCCATCGTAGTCGTAAATTCAACTTCCGATTCGTCTTAGTGGTCTACAGAGTGACGGCCCTCGGAATGCGGCCTTCCGACCTCTGCCTTTATCCTTGTAGACGGGAGATTTCCTTTTCGAGATGGTGCTTGCGACAAAGGCTTTAGGAGTCTTTCAAGAAACTCGAATCGGCTCGGAATTAGGACGGCTTGCGGCTTTAAAGTCTTTGCCAGAAGTCTTGTCGAAGGTTCTTGTGAGGTCTTTATGGCTTCACCGTCTCCTCTTAGAAGTCCCGGGGAGGGTGTGAAGGGACTTTCTTGGAAATGGGGGAAAAGGGGCCTTTTGGGGCAGGTGGTGGGAAAGGGGGTTATGGAGGCCCCCTCCTTAGAAGCTTCTAAGAAGCTTCCTGCTTCTACTCGCCACGTGGGGGGGGGTCGAGCTTCAGGCGGCGGTGGATGACGGTATGGCGGCAGCGACGGCGGCCTGGCGGCCTGGGCGGTAGCGACGGCAGCTGGCGACCCTCCTCACGGTGACCAGCACGATGGCGGCCCCTCCTCCTTCACACGGCTTCTCCCTCTCCCTCACGTCGTGACGGCCTTCCTTCTCTCCTCCCTCCACAGTCTCTTCTCTCAGCCTCCTCCTCCTTAGCACACCCCCTTGATGGGGGGTGTTTATATAGGAATGGGGGGTGGGGAAGAGGGTCTCCACCCACGTGGAGAGTTCCCTCATGCAATCTTCACTTGGCCATCCCTCCCTCCACACTCCCTCTCCTCCAGCCATGCATCGGCTGGGGGAAGGGATAATAGTAAATTTTTTTTCCTTAATTTAATTAAATTGCCCCTCCCAAGAGGGTGTTTTTGCGGGTCTTGCGGTTTTGATCTCCCGGTCTTGATTTACCAAAGCGGAGGACCCTATTTCACGCGCGCGGCTCACACATTACGCGGTCAATAATTTCAATGCAAGAGATACCCTTTGTGCAGGGTTTACACGGCGTGCGGAAGGTTAATATTTGCGGTACGGTTACGCGGAAATATTACATTCTCTCCCCCTTAGAAGAATCGAGATGTCCTCATCTCGAGATAAACTGGGGATATTGAAGATTGAGAGTGCTTTCATCCATCCAGGTAGCATCCTCTTCGGGGTAATCTTTCCACTGGACGAGGCATTCTCTCAAGGTTCTAGATCTCAACTGTCTCTCCCTGACATCTAAAATCTTTTCCGGCCTTAGTTCAAGGATTCCTTGACTAGGCATTACAATTTGTTGGTCATCAAGTACATGATTTGGGTTGGGTACATACTTTTTTAAGAGACTAATATGGAATACATTGTGAACTTTTAGGTTGTCAGGAAGTTGCAATTTATAAGCATTGGGTCCTAGGCACTTGAGGATTTTATACGGTCCACAGTACCTTGGACTTAGCTTCTTGCATTTACCTAGAGATAAAGAACTCTTCTTGGGGCGTACACGAATGAAGACCATGTCTCCTTCTTCAAAGATCCTCTCTTGGCGCTTCAAATCCGCATATGCCTTTTGTCTATCTTTGGCTGCTTGTATGTCTTGTCTTATTGACCTTATTTGGTCATCCATGTCCTCCAACATTTGTCTTGAGGCTTCCACTCTCAGGGTAGGATCAGAAAAATTTAGAGGACTTCGACAATCATGACCATACAATGCCTGAAAAGGAGTCATTTGAATGCTCTGCTGATAAGAAGCATTGTAGGAAAATTCTACTAATGGCAAGTATTGAATCCATCTCTTTGGCTCTCGACAGCAGTAAGCCCTAAGAATATCCTCAATGATTTGATTTACTCGCTCTGTTTGTCCATCTGTTTGGGGATGGTAGGCAGTGCTAAAACAGAGTTGGGTCCCAATGGCTTCAAAGATAGCTTTCCAGAAGTGAGAAGTGAAAAGAGAATCTCGATCGCTAATGATCCTTCTGGGTAACCCATGTAGCTTGAATATTTCCTTGATAAACACTCTTGCAATATCGGAAGCTTTATAGTTTGTCTTTACTGGAATCAGGTGTGCAACCTTAGTAAGCATGTCAACTACAACCATAATGGAGTTGTATCCTCCTTGGACTTGGGGTAAGCCCACCACAAAATCCATACTGATGAATTCCCATTTCATTTGGGGAATGTCAAGTGGTTGTAATTTTCCTGGCATCATGACATGTTCAGCCTTGATACGTTGGCAAGACAAACATTCAGTGACATATTTGAGGACGTCACCTTTGAGCCTCTCCCAATGATAGCTCTTCCTGACTGCATTAAGAGTCTTTGCATAGCCGGGATGTCCTGTGAAAGGGGAGTCATGAGCTTCCCACAATATCTTCTGCTTAAGTGACTGGCTTGCTGGTATGCATAGCCTTGTTCTATAGTAAATAAGTCCATTGTCAATAGAAAATTCATGATACTTTGCCTGTAACTTCGGATTCTGATCCTTGGCAGATATTTCTTTTATCATTGCTTGGTAAGCTAAGTCATGGCATGCTTCCTCTCTAGCTAATTCGAGCATAGGGTTGCTTGGCATAGATACCTTTGTAGCCAGAGATCTGGCCGTTGATGGATTCTGCAAGATTAGAGAGTTTAGGAATGCCTTGCGACTGAGTGCATCGGCAACCACATTCTCTTTCCCTGGTCGATACTTGATTTCAAAATCATATTCCTCCAATACTTCAATCCATCGACGTTGCCTCATGTTGAGCTCGTTCTGGGTAAAAATCCATTTGAGACTCTTATGATCGGTTACTAGAGTGAACTTGTTTCCCAACAAGTAGTGTCTCCAAAGCTTTAGAGCATGGATGACAGCTAACAACTCCAGGTCATGAGTGGCATAATTCTTTTCGTGACTCTTCAATTTCCTTGAAGAATACGCTACTGGATGACCTTCCTGCATAAGAACACACCCCAAGGCAAGAATGCTAGCATCAGTTACTACCTCGAACTCCTTACTGAGATCAGGAAGTCTCAGAATAGGTGCTGATACCAAACATTGCTTCAATTGGTCGAAACTATTTTGCTCGGGAGTTGACCATGTAATAGAAGTCTGCTTCTTTAGTAAGTCGGTAAGAGGTGCTGCAATCAAAGCATAGTTTTTGATAAAGATCCTATACCATCCTGTCAAGCCAAGAAAACTACGTATCTCTTTGACAGATACTGGTATTGGCCATTCAAGCACATCTCTGACTTTGGCCGGATCTACTGAAATTCCTTCTGATGATACGATGAATCCTAGATATTCAATCTGCCGTTTGAAGAATGCACACTTCTTCATTTTCGCATACAGCTTATGAGACCTCATTGTCTCCAACACAATCCGTAGTTGGGGTTCATGATCTTCTTCCTGTTTAGAATAGACTAAAATGTCGTCGAAGAAGACAAGCACGAAATCATCAAGATATGGCTTAAAAATATCCTGCATTAACCTATTGAAAGTGGCAGGTGCATTTGTAAGTCCGAATGACATAACCAAGAATTCAAAGTGCCCATATCTTGTATTGAAGGCCGTTTTTGGAATATCCTCATCCTTGATCCTGATTTGATAGTAGCCTGATCTGAGATCAATTTTGGAGAAGATCTTTGCACCTTGAAGGCGATCAAGAAGCTCATCTATTCTAGGAATAGGGTACTTGTTCTTGACTGTTGATTGATTCAACCCACGGTAATCAATACATAGTCGAAGTGTCCCATCTTTCTTTTTCTGGAATAGGACTGGAGCTCCCCATGGTGAATTGCTAGGCCTGATGTAGCCTTGGTTTAACAGTTGCTTGAGTTGCTCCTTCAACTCAATAGCCTCTGGAATGGACATTCTATAAGGTCTCTTTGCAATTGGCGCAGCTCCGGGTATTAGCCTTATCTCATGATCAACTTCTCTTGGAGGTGGAAGTTCAGTTAACTCCTCAGGGAATACGTCAGCATATTCTTTTAGCCAAGAGGGTCCCTCATGAGCCTCTTGCTTTTGATCCAACTTGTTGAGTTTGATCAAATAAACGGGTAATCCTTTCCTAACCCCTTTTATGATCCGCGATACCTTGGCTAGCTGGATTCTCGGCACTCCTGCCTCACCTTGAGTCGTAACAAACTCTCTGTCAGAGTTTCGAAAGGAAACTTGACCCTTTCCACAGTGGATGTGGGCGTCATTGGGCTTAAGCCAATCCATCCCGAGTAGACACTCATGGATGCCTAAGTTCATGACTCTGAATTTGACTGAGGTTTTCTTTCCTCCCAGATAGAACTCCTCCTTAGCAGTTTGCCTAGCACAAGTTACCTCACGACCGTTTGCCAATTCCACAAGCAGGGTAGGTGCTTCTACTGTGGCTATTTCTAATCTCTTAGCACACGCTGGTGAGATAAAGGAATGTGTGCTGCCACAATCAATCAAGGTTTTGAAACTTTTACCTTGATAGTCCGACGGCGTTTGAATTACCGAGAACTGGCGATTCGGGCCCTTCTTGTGTAAAGCGGCATGGACTGTTGCTCTTTCGAATTCCGCTTCCATAGTCGGGTCTTCCTCTTCTTCTGCATTACATCCTTGCCTATTGGTAATGCAGGCAGCTCTTCCTCTACCACGGGTGGCGGCTCCCTGCCCGCGGCCAGCACCTTGATGGTGTCCCTCGCTAAGCTTGGGGCAATCCCTTCTGAAGTGACCGAGTTCATTGCAGTGGAAACATCGGATGTTTCGGCCATTACCGTGAGTAGGAACAAAGTTGTTGACGCTATTTGTCCTTGCTTTCTTCCTTTGTCCCTGATTGTGGCCTTGAACTCTCTTAACCTGAGGTCTGAATGCTCCCCTGCTTGGATTGCTATAAGTCCAGCTCTTAATACTCCTTGGTTTAGCTTGCACTTCCTGAATTATGGGTGCTGCTCTAATGAGTGCATCTTGAAGATCTGATGGTCTCATAGATTCGAGACAAGTATTTACAGGTGGATTTAAGCCTGCGCAAAATTTGGACACCTGCTGTGTCTGTCCATTTGTGGCGCATATTTTAAGAGTGAGACAAACTTAGAGTAATATGCGTCAAGCGTGAGTCCTAACTGTTTTAGCTCATAGAACTCATTCATTTTCTGAGTACGATATGCGGGTGGCAAGTATCTCCCTTGCACGGCTTGCTTTAACTTCTCCCAGGTAACGGATCCCTCTGAAATCCCTTGATCCCTGCACCATTGTTTCCACCATAGTCTGGCTTCACCGGTGAGTTTTAATTTGGCTAGCATGGCCTGATTGGTAGGTGCAGTGCCAGCGGCTTCGAAGTAGTCCTCCATAGATTCAATCCAAATCTCAGCGTCTGACTGGACGAATCTGCCTCTCCCGTCAAACTCGGGTGGCTTAATCTGTTTGAGGAGGAACTTCTTCTCCTGGATCACAGTCGTACTTGTCGTAGGGGGTGAATTTGGAACTTGTACCTGGGTTTGCGCCTGGATAAAAGTTTTCTTAATATTATTATATGATAATTGACATTAACTTATCTTTAGTTCAACTATTTCGTAACTCATGAAGCAACTTAACTTTTTGCAACAACTTTGATGCACAATCGGATAGTGATAAAAGAAGTCCTTATTTATATTTATATGGCGTAGCCTCATACAACAACTCGAGCGATGATAATCCAATCATTACATTTAGTTTGGGGAAAACAATATAGTATTGGATTTGTCTACAGGAACTGTGTAGTAGTAGGGTTTTGGGTCATGTATCTTTAGGAATCGATAATTCATCAGAAGTTCGGGATATCCTTTCCGCTGGAAACCATACTTCCCATGGCGGCCCAATACCTTAACTCTATCAGCTGGAATTACACGGGTTACTTCCTCATAAACATATGAGTTTAATTCAACTCTACGACCTCGAATATGCAAAGTCGAATTCACGTGAGCTTCCACAAAAATGAACAGCTTCACGACTTTCAAATCTTCCAACCATTTGATCCTCTTCAGGTTGGTCTGTAGATAAGTGAACCGGTGGGCAGCTATGTAGTAGATTCCTGAAGACCCAGTCCATCTTCGCTCTATATATAGAGGTGATGGGTTATAAATCTGCTCCAAGATGTTCATCATTTCAATTCTCTGCCTATAATGCAGAGAATGCATTGCAGTCATGAACATGATCCGGAACACCAAGAACTTATTCCACGCCTCGTAATTCTGCAAGACAGTATTGAAGATGAGAAAATGTTTGGATAGGAACAATTTCTTTACTTCACTTCTAATGAAATCTTATGAAAACAATTCCATTATAAGTCGGCTCTGATACCAACTGTAACGTGTCCACTGGAACCCTCTAGGACACGTCTTAGCAGTCCATCGGAAAGGTTGTCTAGAAAACTCCGCCCGGCACTCCCATGGAATGTTGCGGGTTTTGTCATCTAGGACTTTCCGCGTCTGCCACGTAACGGAAGCGTCCTGGCCTTTCCCACTTAGGATCGGCTGGAATTGTTGGTCATTTACTAACAGCGATTAGCGTCAGACCTGATCGAACTACTTTACGCAGAACGCCTGGTCTGAAGCGGATTCATGCTGCACTTGGTTCAAGGAGAATGGGAAAAGAGAGGGATGCAAGGCTCGACCTCTCTGCCAAAAGGCATAGTCCCATTCCGTTCCCCTAAAACAGCCTGAATCGGGTAATCGGTACTTCCAAGTCATTGTTCTCCTTGCTTGTTTTGGTGATGACGATCATCCTCTGTCCATCGAAGATCTTGAGAAAAGTTCCCGGCTAACCGGGACCACCCATCCGTAGGACGGACCCATGGTCCATCCTCCGCACTTTCCTCAGTTTGTTTTAGTTATGTAATTACCTACCACATTAGTTTGACATATAACAAACAGCTTCCTTGATTAACCCTGTTAAGCACTGGTTCCTTCACGTAATCTTATCACAGGACACAAAGAAAACAATGTCAAACAACTTCTTTGTTATCATTTAATCCTTTTATCTTTGCAATACAAGGAGTTCCCGCCCGTAGGCACATTCATAATCCGCCCGAAGGCTATCCAGTAATCCTTCAGTGATTACTAACCCAAGTTTCCGCCCGTAGACTAGTATGCGGGCCTCGAGATCCAATCCCGAGTCACGTTAGTCTCTTGTGCAGGACCCGGAAGGCGAGGGATTTACAGCCAGAGCCCCCTCTGGCACCCAAGCGTCCTCCTGCTCCAAGTAGAACTCAACGGAGAGACCTCTCACGGCGGGTTCGGTCCACGTTCCCGGCGTGGTTAACAACCCCCTTGGTTAGGGTCAGGCAGGCAGTCGGGGGTAACTGAAGCTGCCTCTCCCTTCAGGCTTCAACCTGAAGTATTTAGATATGTTTTCCTCCTTTAGTTCATTGAGCAAACAATGCAAACAGTGCTTTTCTAACGGTTACAAGCACAAACAAATTCCAATGGTCGTTGTGGCTGGCAAACTGTCAAGGAGTGACTTCCTTTCCTCCGAATGCAATCCGCATTCGTTCCGGAATCAATTGCAACTTGGCAAGATTCCTATCATTCTTGGGTTAGGGTCATACCCTACCCATACTTTAGTGTTTAGTTGTGGTAGGTTCCAGCGACCATGTCGCTTTGGTTTATAGTCTGGTCATTTGCTTCAAGGCAAATACTTAACTTTCCTTCTCCTTGGCAAATTATTCCAAAAGTGAGTAACAGGATGATTAGACATCCTCCAAATCATTCCTAATTAGGTTGGCCCATGGTTCTAGAAATATGCAACTTCATCGGAGTTTCATCATGATCCTTAGGATAAAACCTTAGATCATTTCATACATGAACATCCAATTGCTTCGACATTTGTGAATGTGTGTAAGATCTTTAGATTCACGGTTCTTGTCTAAAGCTAGGTCGAATCATTATTGCACTAAACCCTAGTTAACACTTAGGATTCCTATCATATTGTCTCAGTCATGTCTATACGAACCCTTGTGGTTTGGATTACTTAGTCAATTCAACTAGGTTTGTCTTGCGACAAGGATGATCTTTCTAAAGTGGTAAACTAAATCTAACGAAGAACAATAGATACAATTCCACCAATACGTGTAAGCATGCGGTTTATTGTTTTCACGCAACACATAGTCCATGATAACTTTATCTTTCCTTGGTAAGGTAAAATGTTTGTTAATCTGTACGCTAACTTCCCTAGGTCCTACTAGGATTTACCAATTAATCATGCCTACTACTTGTAGTCCATACTTTTGAATACTATGCTTTGACTCCTAAATGCAGCTCTTAACGATGGCATGACGACTACGCAATACACAACGTTCTCCTAGCTACGAAGTAGATAATGAAGTTTATACAAACTAGTGTTAATTTATTCCATCTTACAAGCTATTTACAAGTCCATCCGTTCACTTTGGTACTCCATTATTTCTTTCCGGATGATACCTTATGGTGCTAACCTTTTCCTATGAAATCATTACGAGAAGTATGTTGCCTAATGTGCAGTATATGCTTATTTCTACCAAATCTAAGACGAAAGATAATGCACTTAAATTCCATTTCCTTGCCTAAGTTTAGACTCATTACCTTGATAAGGTACCAAATCTACATGCAATTAGTCTTTTACTCGTTCAAATTCATGACAATTTTAATCTTACCTAATGTTCAAGAGATGTATTTCTTTCCAATTTCCGTATGCATATTAAGCGTAAAAATGCAATTCCTTTTTATGGGCTAAGCGCGCCTAATCTTTTCCTTATGCGGAAATAACTTGAAAGAACCTGGACTTGTGGAGTCGGGGAGATGTCCACTTGTACATTCGGAGATGAGCCTTCCGCGGTCGCACCTTGCGATCTTTTCGGGGCCATCGTAGTCGTAAATTCAACTTCCGATTCGTCTTAGTGGTCTACAGAGTGACGGCCCTCGGAATGCGGCCTTCCGACCTCTGCCTTTATCCTTGTAGACGGGAGATTTCCTTTTCGAGATGGTGCTTGCGACAAAGGCTTTAGGAGTCTTTCAAGAAACTCGAATCGGCTTGGAATTAGGACGGCTTGCGGCTTTAAAGTCTTTGCCAGAAGTCTTGTCGAAGGTTCTTGTGAGGTCTTTATGGCTTCACCGTCTCCTCTTAGAAGTCCCGGGGAGGGTGTGAAGGGACTTTCTTGGAAATGGGGGAAAAGGGGCCTTTTGGGGCAGGTGGTGGGAAAGGGGGTTATGGAGGCCCCCTCCTTAGAAGCTTCTAAGAAGCTTCTAAGAAGCTTCCTGCTTCTACTCGCCACGTGGGGGGGGGTCGAGCTTCAGGCGGCGGTGGATGACGGTATGGCGGCAGCGACGGCGGCCTGGCGGCCTGGGCGGTAGCGACGGCAGCTGGCGACCCTCCTCACGGTGACCAGCACGATGGCGGCCCCTCCTCCTTCACACGGCTTCTCCCTCTCCCTCACGTCGTGACGGCCTTCCTTCTCTCCTCCCTCCACAGTCTCTTCTCTCAGCCTCCTCCTCCTTAGCACACCCCCTTGATGGGGGGTGTTTATATAGGAATGGGGGGTGGGGAAGAGGGTCTCCACCCACGTGGAGAGTTCCCTCATGCAATCTTCACTTGGCCATCCCTCCCTCCACACTCCCTCTCCTCCAGCCATGCATCGGCTGGGGGAAGGGATAATAGTAAATTTTTTTTCCTTAATTTAATTAAATTGCCCCTCCCAAGAGGGTGTTTTTGCGGGTCTTGCGGTTTTGATCTCCCGGTCTTGATTTACCAAAGCGGAGGACCCTATTTCACGCGCACGGCTCACACATTACGCGGTCATATAATTTCAATGCAAGAGATACCCTTTGTGCAGGGTTTACACGGCGTGCGGAAGGTTAATATTTGCGGTACGGTTACGCGGAAATATTACAAACCCTGATCTTCATTTAGTAGAGTTCATGGTAGCATGTGTGGCTAACAATGCCAGAACCCTTGAGCATTAGTTAGCGATATTTCCTGTCACTTTCAAAGGTGCAGAATTTCAGTAGTATGAGAGACAAGTAGCAAGAACTTTTGGCACATGGGACGACCTGAAGTTGACTTTCCTAACTAAATTTAGGCATGAAGGTTTCGAAGAGCGGATGCGAGAGGAGCAATCCTCTAGTAAATGGGTGGAAGCATATGTCTCTAGAATGGAATCTTTACTAAAGAGATTGACCAACCATCACTTGGATGAAGGCATCCAGAAGGGAGTTTTTCTTAAAGGCCTACAACTAGAAGTTCGTAAGTTTGTGGAATTGACAAGACTAGTTAATTTGCAAGGCAATGTTGAGAGTGGGAAAATACTGAATTTTTGACTGATTTTTGTTGTTTTTGAGGTCTGAATGATTGATTTTTGATGGATTTAGAGTGATGTATGGTTGTTAATGGAAGTGTTTGAGAGTTTTTTGGATGATATTGATTATGTTTTGGAAGTTCATGATGATTCTTAGTAGAAATATGAGGCTCTGTGATATTCTGATAGGTTCTGTTGAGGTTCATTGGTTCTGATACCTTCTGTATAGCTTCTGTTTTGTTCTGATTTTCTTCTGTATAAAGCATGGATTGATGATTGATGGAGTTTGAAATATTTTGAAAGATTATTGAATAGTTTTTGATAGTTTGGAATGGTTTTAGTATGAGTGATGAGGATTTGATGTTCTCTGATGACCTTCTATAACCCTCTGTAGACCTTTTGTAGAGCCTCTGTCTCTGTTCTGTATCTGCTCTGTTTCTGTTCTGTTATGTTTTGTAGATCTTCTGTAAGTGTTCTGTAGAATGTATGTGTGACCTTGGAAAAGTTTTCTAACCTTTGAAAAGGATGAATCTAAGTTCAAAAGAGCTAAAATAAATGGAAGAAGTAGCTGCTGAAGACTGAAGAGAAGATTGAAGTGACAGTGACAGTAGTGAGCTGTGAAGAGACACTGTAGTGGCTCTGGTGCCTCTTCGCATCAGACATACCTCTTGGGAGGTGCATCCACGACCTAAGAAGGATTATTGAGAGTCATTATAGAGTATTGTAGTGAGGAGATGATGTACTATATATATATATATATATATATATATATAGAGCCAGAGATAGTCAATTCTATAAATATATAAATAAATATATAGAGAGCCAGAGAGAATACACCAATTTTTAATGGAAATCAATCACATAGTATTCATCTTCAATGTCTTCATAGTTTTCTCTCTCTCTCTCTCTCTCTATATATATATATATATATATATATATATATATATATATATATATATATATATATATATATATATATATATATATATATATAGAGCCAGAGATAGTCAATTCTATAAAAACGAGAGAGATCTACACACACACACACACAGACACACACACACACACACACACACACACACACACACACACACACACACACACACACACACACACACACACACACACACACACACACACACACAGCCAGAGATAGTCAATTCTATAAAAACGAGAGAGAAAACTATGAAGACATTGAAGATGAATACTATGTGATTGATTTCCATTAAAAATTGGTGTACTCTTTTATGTTCCTTGTTCTATTGATGGATTCTATGAAGATGTTGAAGATTATGGTTGATTCTATCAAATCCGTGGGAGATATCTACTATGATGCTGCGTGAAGAATTGCTATTTTCTTTGTTTTGATCATCAAAAGAATAAAATAAAAGCTTGTTGATGTTACAAGATAGATTTTCTTGCAGTAGAATCCCCTTTTCCTTGGTGTTCCTCTTGGGGCTCCATGTTTTTGGTGTGCAGCCGGGGAAGACTTGCCATCAACAAGCATCAAAAGAGGTTGAAAATGAAGGAAACAACATTGCCAAGAAGAAAAGAATTCAATGGATGTTTGCAAAGTTCCTTCTTCTACTGAAGAGTTGGAGATTCTCATTGCCAAAGCCACTTTCCACAAGAAGTTCATCCCACAATGGCGGAAACATATTACCATCATGATGCAAGCTCTATGCGGTGGACTGTTTCCTCTTCCTGTTGAAGCAGCAGAAACTTGCATCTTGGTGGAAAATTGTTTGGGAACAAACTGAAGAGCAGAAGCAGAGAGAATGACTATCCATGGAAGATTTATCATTCATTGAGAAGTTTCCAGACATCATCAAGTGGGAGATCGTGAAGAAGCTTCAGGAGTCGTGGTCTGTGGAGATTCACAAAAACAAGAAGTAAAAGAGTTGGAATTTGTTCGCGGATGCTCAACAGCAAGATACGTGGGATGCTTGGTGCACTGACAATCTTCTGTTTGTCCAATTAGCAACCCACTGGAAGTTGGTAGACAGAGTGTTTTTCACAACATACATTGTTGAAACCATCAGAAGCTGGCATTATTATAATGGCACAACAACAATCCTAAGAAAAATGAGTTTTGATACTTTCAAAATGGAATATCTCCCCCTCTATAGTAGTGGTTTGAAAGCCGAATTCAAAGATGTTGAAAAGAAGGAAGTAGAGGAGATGTTGGCCAGAGAATCCCCCAGAGACTGAAGCCCCTCTCTGATTCTAGTCAACCCCCTGATGAATGACGCAATCAAGATGCAAGCGTTAGAATGAGTCCAGAGGTACGTGAGAAGAGAGAAGGCGAAAATCAAAGCTGAGAACGAGCTTGCAGCAGAAGCTTCCTTTGATGCCCTAAAAGCACTCTTTACAGAAGTCCCCATGGCAACTCAAGGTTCCCTTCCTAGTTAGATTTGTCCTGAAAATATTGATGACATGCCAACAAATGTAATCCCATTGCCAATTTTTAAGGGAGAGTACAATGAAGACCCTGATCTTCATGTAGCAAAAAATATGGTAGCATGTGTGGCTAACAATTTCAGAACCCCTAAGCATTGATTAGCAATATTCCCTGCCACTTTCAAGGGTGCAGCGTTTCAGTGGTATGAGAGACAAGCAGAATGGACTTTTGGCACTTGGGAGTTGGCCTTTCTCACTAAATTCAGGCGTGAAGGTTTTGAAGAGTGGACGCGTGAAGGTTTTGAAGAGCGGATGCGAGAGGAGTTCATGAACCTAAGTTCTCTGGAGAAAGAGTAGAAGCTTATGTCTCGCGAATGGAATCCATCATTAAGAAATGGACTAACCATCATTTGGACGAAAGCATTCAGAAAGGAGTGCTCCTTAGAGGCCTACAACCAGAAGTTTGTAAGTTCATGGAATTGAGAAGACTAGTCAATTTGCAAGTTGTAGTGGAAGGTGCAAGATTGTATGATGAAGTTGAAGTAAGGCTATCAATGAATCCAGGAAGAGGAGTCTTACCTTCTTCCATGCCAGGAATGGTATACCCACCAAATGCAGTCCCACAGGGACAATTTTCTACTCCTATCCCCAGATGCAAACAATGCCGTAGTATAGTAAACCTAATCCATTGTGGTCACCACAGACGACAGTGTCTCAAATGATGGTTCAACCACAACAACAGTGGCCTCAAACAGTTCCTCCAATGGTGACTATTTGATCCAGAAGTCTCAATAGGAGCTCTGAATCAAAACCAGAACAGAGGACCTTTTGGATCAACCTAACCAGTGTATGCAGTAATTACAGAAGCTTCCCAAAACCCTACTACAAGTACTTCAGGAGGAGGTGAAAATCTAAAGGACTACTTATCCAACTCAGTTGCAAGTATCAAGAAGGAGATTATGGATGTGATTACAGAGTAGCTACAGATGCTGAAGGTGAATACCACCAATACATCCACTCCTGCAGGAGCTGGGAGAGATGTGATGCACTCTAATACATGGTGCGCAAAGTATCATCAAGCGAGACATTTAGCCATTGAATGTACCCGAAAACCAACCATTCCTAGAGCCTTCTGTTCTTATTGTTTGCGGAAGAACCATACAAAGGATATTTTCTCTTTGAAAGAGATACACAAACAAAGACAGAAAGATGAAAATGCAAGATTTAACTTGCTAGAATCCAAAATGACAACATAGGATATTAGACCAAAGCCTAGGGAATTTGGTCCTAATTTCGGTCTAAGGAGGTTTCCCTCTCAAAGTTATAGAGGACGACAGTTTGGCTGTGGTTAGAGATCACAGGTGGAATGTTATAGGTGTGGAGAAAAGGGTCATATCTCCCTGAATTGTCCAAACCCTAGACGATCTGTGGATTACAAACCCTTATGCAGCCGATGCAAGGGAGAAGGCCACACTGCAAAGGACTGTCCAAGTCTAGCCCTTGTACAGGCCAATGGCAATAGAAGGTATATGAGCTTGCCTTCAATTTGGTAGAGTTGGAAGTTGCTACTATCACGCGTGCCAAGAAGAAGGAACTAGTTGTCCAAGAAGAGAACAACTCCCTTGCCAAGACTGTGAAGTTCAACTACCAATAGAGGGACAGAGCAGTACAGGACAGAACAATGCAGTACAGAGCACTACAGTGCCACAGAGAGTCACAGAGATAGTCTCAAAAACAGGACCAGAGGTCTAGGAGATAGACGATGCAGAAGCACCTCCAGAAATAGAAGAAGTGCCGATGCTGCCATTACTAGAAGAAAAAGGAAAGATGAAAATGGGTGTAGCCCCATTCCCCAGCAGGCTGGAGAAGCCTAGATCCTATCAAAGAATATGACTTGGTCAAATACCTAGACACTTTTAAACCAAACCTAACATTTCGACAATTGCTGATGCTGTCTCCCAGATGCCGAAAGAAATTCAAAAGCATCTTGACAAGAAGACGTGGACTACAGATTGCTTCCCCAACTACAACAAAGTCCAACAGAGCCTCAAAACCCGTGAAGGAAGTAGATGTGGTTAACACCTTCCTAGATCCTAGAATCCCAGAGATTAGTGTATGGATAGAAGGATGCTTTACTTCAGATGCATTGATTGATGGAGGCTCATCAGTAAACATAATGATGGATGTGATAATGAAGGACTTAGGGTTGCAAAGAATTCAACCTACACAGTGGCTTATCAGATTGGTAGACCAAAGCAGAATTAAACCGTTGGACATCCTCCCATATGTAAAAACAACCCTTGTAGGAAAAGACTATTGGCTGACATATTTGGTGGTTAAACCAAATTCTTATGGGACCTCATACCCTCTGCTGTTGGGAAGACCTTGGCTTTTTGAAGCGAGAGCTAGGACGTACTGGTTCAAAGCAACCCTAACCCTAGGTAGAGGACCCAACAAAGTGGTGTTGAAATTGTTGGGAAGACCTTGGCTTTTTGAAGCAAGAGCTAGGACATACTGGTTCAAAGGAACCCTAACCCTAGGCAGAGGACCCAACAAAGTGGTGTTGAAATTGTATGGATCACAAAAAGGCAATGGATCCACATCCATCGAAGTCATAACTGACTCCTCCAATGAAGTAACAGATGGTACATCAGGAGATGAAGAGGCTATTGAATAGATTTTTCCCAAGAAAACAGAGGCACAATCCTTAACAATGGGCACTGTAAGCCAACTACCAAGGGAAGCAAAGTCTTTGTCCATGGGAGAATACCTCCTGCCTCAATTAGAATTGACTTTTGAAATCACCTCTGGCAGTGAAATAGAAGCATGGATGTACTGTTCTCCTTGTTACATGGTAGTCGCGCAGAGATAGTAACAGAGACAAATCCAAAGATAAAAGCAGAAGCAGAAGCAGACGCAGAGATAGAGGATCTGTTCTTCTCCTATAGAGCCTCTACAGAAGCAGAGAATACCTCCTACATAAGCCAACTACCAAGGGAAGCAAAGTCTTTGTCCATGGGAGAATACCTCCTGCCTCAATTAGAATTGACTTTTGAAATCACCTCTGGCAGTGAAATAGAAGCATGGATGTACTGTTCTCCTTGTTACATGGTAGTCGCGCAGAGATAGTAACAGAGACAAATCCAAAGATAAAAGCAGAAGCAGAAGCAGACGCAGAGATAGAGGATCTGTTCTTCTCCTATAGAGCCTCTACAGAAGCAGAGATAGAGCCTCCAAAGGAAGAGGATGGATATGATAAGGAAGAAAATGAAGCATGCTATGAAAGTGTAGATGAAGAATTTCCTTTGATAGTAGAAGATCTTGTTGATGGCCTTACAAAGACCTTAGAGGCCGAAGATCTCAAGGTGTTGGATGGAATGACCATGGTTCCATTTGGGTTGACCAATGGGCCACAAAGTATGCAAAGTCTGCATAAGCAATGGATCAAAGGCATAAGAATTAAGTTCACCAGTGGCTCCTGTCGCCTTGACCATTCAGTCCAGAGAAAAGATGATGATGATGCCCCCTGCCAACAGAAGCCAGAGCTATCAGAGCCACAACTTCTAGAAGGTCTGTGCTATGTGACATTCCTAGACGCATCCTCTGAAGATGAATCCCTAAGTCCAAAAGAAATCACCACTCATACAGAAGCAAACAAAGCTCTAATACCCTTCCAGCAATTTCAACATACAAATGAGTCATCTGTTCAGAAGGAGGACACTGGTTCTAGTGGAACATCAGAGGAGGATACTACTCTCTTGAAAGAGTCAGACCTCTATCCAGAAGCAAGCCGTGGGACATTCATCCGCAAAGTGGAAGGTGAAAGACAAGTGACATTCCTGGATACTTATGGTATTGAACGTCACCTGAAAGTGGGTCTTAATCTTCCAGAAGAAGAACTAGTGGTCATGCGAGATCTACTAAAGGAGAACTTAGACATGTTTGCTTGGTCATATAAAGACCTAAAGGAGATTGATCCCACAGTATGCCAACATCACATTGACCTAGAGCCTGATGCCAAACCTGTAAGGCAAAGACAAAGGCATATGAATCCTAATTATTTTGCTCTAGTGAAGGCTGAATTATTGAAACTTCTTGAAGCGAGTTCATTTATCCCGTGGCTAACAGTGAATGGGTTTCGCCCATTGTGGTAGTATCCAAGAAGAACGGGAAACTTCGAATATGTGTGGACTTTCGAAAGCTCAATTCGAGACAAAGAAGGATCATTTTCCTATCTCTTTTACAGACCAATTGTTGGACACAATGGCAGGCCATGAGCTGTATTCCCTCTTGGATGGATTCAGCAGATATAACCAAGTCCAAATTGCAGAAGAGGACCAATCCAAAACAACCTTCATCGCAAAATGGGGGACCTATGCCTACAGAGTGATGCCATTTGGGCTCTGTAATGCTCCTGCCACCTTCCAATGAGTAATAATGGCTACCTTACAGAATCATTTGGATGATTTCATTGAGGTGTATCTTGATGACTTTTGTGTCTATAGCATAATCCGAGAGCATTGGGGATACCTAGAGCAATGTTTTGACAGATGCCGAGAGTATGGGATTTCTCTCAACCCCGACAAATGTGTCCTTGGTGTTTCATCAAGAATTCTTCTAGTCCATATTGTCTCTACACAAGGGATTGCAACAGACCCAACGAAGATTGAGAAGATTGTCACCTTGGCAGCACCAATAAACCTCAACCAATTGAGGGGATTTCTTGGCCATGTGGGCTACTACAGAAGATTTATTGCAGATTTTGCAATCAAGGCAGCCCCTCTGCAGAAGCTCCTAAGGAAAGATGCAGATTTCCTTTGGACTGATGGACTGTGAAGAAGCCTTTAATACCCTAAAATAGTGCCTTATCCAAGCACCTATCTTGTAGCCTCCTGATTGGACGAAGGAGTTTCATATGCACACAGATGCATTAGTTGAAGGGCTAGGTGCTCTCCTATGTCAAAAGGATCCTCTAAATTAGATCAACCGATATATTATGCAAGCTAAAAGGTCACTGATAGGGAACAAAACTACACAGTTACAGAGCTTGAGTGCTTGGCAATGGTGTTTGCACTAGAGAAGTTTCGATACTATCTATTGTCAACGCATTTCAAGTTCTACGTGGATCATGAAGCCTTGTCCTTCCTGATGAACAAAGCAAATGTTAAAGGATGACTGATGAGATGGTTGCTCCTATTCCAGGAGTTTGATTTTGAAGTGGTCACTAAGCCTGGCCGTTCCCATGTCCTAGCCGATCATGTATCACAGATCCCTCAAACTGTAAGAGAGGAATAGGATGATCCAGACCTTCCTGATGCTTTCTTGTTTCTAGTTGCAACAGTTACTCCCTAGTATCAGACATAGCCAACCTCTTAGCAACTCAACGGTATCCTCCTGGCATCTCAAACCGTGAGAAGACAAAGCTTCTGTTAGAATCAACCCCCTACACTTTGCTAGGCGGTGCACTGTATAAGAAAGGCAAGGATGAAGTGCTGCGAAGATGTGTAGCAGGGGATGAAATCGGCATAGTATTGAAAGCATGCCATGACGAACCATGTGGTGGATACTTCGCAGGAGAAGCTATAGCTAGGAATTCTCTATTAGCAAGAAACTGGTGGTCGACCCTCCACAAGGATGCACATGACTACTATAAGAGATGTGATGCTTGTCAGTGAATGGGAAAACCCACCAAAACAAGTGCCATGACACCGCAACCTATTCTTCCCCTAAAGCCGTTTGAGAAGTGGGGGATTTATTTTGTGGGTCCCATTGATCCACCCACCAGACGAAAGCAGAACATATACATCTTAGTATGTACGGATTATGTCACAAAGTGGGGTGAAGCTAAAGCCTTGAAGCGGGACGATGGTAACAGCGTAGCGCTGTTCATGTATGAGAATATTATTACCTGTTTTGGTAGTCCCCTTGAGTTGGTAAGTGACAAAGGTACTCGTTTCCTTAACAAAATCATGGAGGAGCTGACGGAGCTATATAAGATTCGCCCATTGCAAGTCCACTCCCTATTGCCCTAGAGCCAATGGCCAAGTTGAAGTCATCAATCACATCCTCTACTTGATCCTGACAAGAACGATTGCTGCACATCGTCACAACTAGGACGATTGACTTACAGAGGCCCTCTGGGCATACAGAACCTCCCATAAGGCAGCTACATGACAGACCCCTTTCCAGCTAGTGTATGTTATAGAAGCCGTCTTCCCTGTTGAACTGGAATTGCCCTCTTTGCGAGTGGCAGTTAAAGAATGCTTGAGAGATGATGAGTGATTGCAACACCGCCTTTTGCACTTGGAATGCTAGGATGAGATATGTCGGATGGCCCTACAGTGCATGGAAACTACTCAAGCGCGACGCAAGGCCTATCGTGACAGTTTCATCAAGCACAAGGAGTTCAAAGAAGGTGATCTTGTCCTAGCATATGATTCAAGATTTGGCAAGTTTCCTGGCAAGCTTCAACAATGGTGGATGGGCCCGTACAAGGTACTTGCTGTCAATCCTAATGGCTCTATTCAGGTGCAGACCGTTGATGCCTCTGATGATCCTTTCCTTATCAATGGCTATCGTTTGAAGAAGTACTTTCCTCCTTGGGAATCTTGACAATCACAGTTGACCTACCCTCTCTCTTTTGGGCATCGCACTGTCCTTCTCTTCATGCTTCTGATAGCCCTTATGATTCTCCTCATGAGGCAAGTGGAGTTTATCTATCCTGTGGCCAATAATGAACGGGTTTTGCCATTGTGATAGTACCCAAGAAGAATGGAGAGCTTCGAATACGTGTGGACTTCTAGAAGCTGAACACCAAGGCCAAGAAGGATCATTTCCCTATTCCTTTTACAAACCAATTGTTGGACATAGTCGCATGCCATGAAATTTATTCTCTCTTGGATGGATTCAATGGATACAGCCAAGTCCAGATTGTAGAAAGAAGATCAATCCAAAACAACCTTCACAATAGAATGGAGAATGTATGCTTATAGAGTGATACCGTTTGGGATCTATAATGCTCTTGCTATATTCCAATGAGTGATGATGGCTACATTCCAAAACCAACTGCATGACTTTGTTGAGGTATACTTAGATAACTTTTGTGAATATTCAGCCCATGGGAACAATGTTTCATCAATCAAATAGCATAAAAACTCATTTTTCTTCATAAAAATTTGAATTACCACTTAGGCTATGTGTCCCGGGATCTTGGTTTTGGTGAGGAACTGCGGGTCAGTCCACATTCAATGCCCATCATCTTCACAATCAGCAATCTTCATGTCTTTATCGATCCGGAAGCAATCCGGTCCCAATTTGACAAGCTTTCCTTCACCATTCTTCATTTTCCTCTTGCACACAAGAACAGTCCCTTAGGGGAGAGAGAGGGAGGAGAGAGAAAGACTAGAATCAAAATTCTTCATTCAAGCCACCATTGTACGAGCGAAGGGCGGCGATATGACTAGCAAGGAAGGAGTAGTCAAGCCCCATTATCAGTTGGGTAGGTTGCTTTTAGGCAGACATCTCCATCTCCATGGCATGAAGCGCAAAAATCGGGCGCAGGACAGGCATCGTTTTCTTCATCCTCCCTCTCTCCATGATTTGTTGTAAAGTTTCATGTTGCATAAAATTTTAGGGGGCTCCCAAAAGGCACAACCCATTTGGCCCAAAGTTTGGCCACCCTTTCAAATCTTGACCATGTGTTGGCCATTTCCCTGTCCGGCATCCAAATCAAGCTCTGAAAAATCCTGGGCGTTCAGCTTGACATCTTGCATTGATTGGAAACTCCTGACAACCTGCACGGTAGTCTGAAAAATTATCAAAAATCCGCAAGTGTCGCTCGGGCGCCTTTTAAAAGTCATCTTTCACTGGGTGCTTAAAATCGTCCTAGCTAGAGCCCCCGCCTTCGATGTTGAATATTTTTCCCCTAAATTTCAGATTTTTTGGCAAATTTTAGGCACATCTTAGGCTCAAAACTCCACTCTCATTGGCAACCATGGGATAGGCTGACTCAGCCCGTCGAATCCCACAACAAATCTGCACAAAACAACCAAAGGAAGCATCAAGCTGATACAAAATAGATACATACTTAGAATGCAACACATAGCTCACCCTAGCCCCTGATATAACTAAGGCATGAAATCCACAGGAGTAGGTCTAGCATAATTTGATAAAAGGTCCGAAGCTAGTCACTAACCGACTGCTCCAACACGGCCAAACTAAAAAGAACTATCAAAGAAGTCGGCCTAAGTGGTGGTCTGAACTACCTACCTAACTAAGGACAACACAACCAGGAGCTCCTACTAGGCGAGGACTCCTATAGCCTGATCAATAAGTATTTTCTTGTAGCACATTTCTTCTTTTAGGTTTTTATTTTCCCATACTTAGGCATGTAAAAAGGAGGGAGCTGAGCGTAGTGACCCAAGGAGAACAGGGCATCGGTCTTAGGTCCTGTCTCGGTACCTAAGAACCTACCAAGCCCTCGCAAGGCGACACTTAATCCTTTTTTGACGCTCACTTTTATTTTCGCTCCAACCTTCCTTACTTTTTTCTTTTCCAACAAGATGCCACCCCTAGGAAGACAAGGCATCGGCCCCGAGTCTGACTCGTCCCCAGGAACCTACCAGGCCCTCGCAAGGCGATGATCAACTGCTTATAGATTTTCCTTTCTTTTCTTTTCTATTTTTATAGGGGGTAGGACGCCTTTTTATACACCTTTGTATCTATCTATTTCCTTTGAGATATTCAGGGTTTTTTTTTTCTCTATCATCATTATTTTTCTTCTGGCAGGCTTCTTTAACTACCTCACAACTAACAAGAACTCCTAGAATGGCTGCCTAGCAGGCTAGCGGAACAGGGTCACTAGGACTACCTTCTAAAACAGGTCTTTCAGTGCTTGACAACGTCTTTATAGGAGGCAACGACTACTCAGACCTCCCCCAGACATACCTAACCTAAACATGGGACTTCATGCCTTGGACTCCGGTCCCCAACAAGAAAAGAAAATCCCCTACAAGTACATAAACACATATAGCATAAAAAAACGGTACTCGTAAAGGAGAGATATCACCTGGATAGGGCCACGAGAAGTTTCTGCGCAACAAAGGATCCTTCCAAGCTCTTCTTTAAACCTCTCTAGCACAAGACTAAAACAAGAAACCATTAATCGCACCTGTACTAAACAGACAACTGGCCCTCTTGGCCTAATGAAATAAAACATTCAAAAACTCGCAAAACTGGCCCTCTTGGCCTAACGAGATCAAACAGAATATCACCTACACATCCCTCCCTGAAATAGTACAGATATACAATAATAGGCTCCTTCCCAAGGAGGAAAAACCAGGGCTCATAGCCCTAAACTAAATGCATAAGGTTATGACCCATCCCTCCTGCATATATAGCAAGAGGCATATGCATAACATGTTGTCTAATCAACCTATGGGTCCAGGATAACAATGGTAGATTGGTCTCGGCTACTCTTTGCATCACCCATATCAACCATCGTCTGCCATATATTGCATGCTCTGATAACATTCCCTACAAGCGATCGGGTCCTGTCTCATTATTGATAGCAATATCCAAACTAGGACCACAGTTGAAGAAAAGGTCCTCTTCATAAGCAAGATTTGCTAGTGAATCCGCAAATTGATTCTAGTAACGGGGAATCAGCTGAAAAGACACTCTCTCAAACTCCTCAAGAAGGGTCATAGCAGTTCGATGATACATACAAAGAATGGGATTCCACATTGTGTATGTCCCATCTAGCTGATTCAAGATCAATTGAGAATCCCCTTTTACTAGCAACTGCCGAATACCACCTTGTTTGGCAATATGCAATCCCATAATCAAAGCTTTATACTCCGCCATATTGTTAGTGAATCCTATCTCGAGGTAAGCAGCTAATTTCATCGTAACTCTACGGTAGGGCCCCTGGACGCTCCATCAAAATATAATGTGTACGTCCATAATGGGTTTACACAGCCTGCCATCACGAACTTCTCTATTCGTAATTATGATAGTCAAAATTTAACATGTTTAGAGGATGAACTGATGGCTCCATCCCACCTTCTTCATTGAACTCAACAGGGATACTTGTCAACAGTCGCAAGTAGTGATGGCAGAAGACTTTGATCTCCCACACAAAGGTTCCGTCTTCTTGCTCAATCACTTTGTATCCTTTGCTCCACCACATAAGTTTTCCCTGATGGTATCTCTGCTCCAGATATGGGTGCTCCAAATAAGGAATCAACCACCCCATCAATTAGCTTTAAGCTCTTTTGCAGGTCTCAAATCAGCCCCAGCATGGACCTGCAATGCATTTTTTTGTATTAGCATACTTAGAAATAATAAGGTTTAATCTTATTAAGATTAACCTTATTTTTAAACTCTACTCCCTACAGATCAGCTAGTAGAGCTGTAGACCTATTTTTCCCTATCCTGACAATCTTGTAGGGGCCATTCCATCTAGGTTCCAACTTCCATGGAAACAGTTTCCTACGCGCATAATAATACATAACTAATTGCCCTTTTTTAAAGGTATATTTCTTTGCTTTAAGGTCATGCAACTGCTTCATCTGACGTTTAGCTACTTCCTGGTGTAATAAGCTCTGCAATTTCAGTTCATCCAGGTGGGCTATGGTCATGAAACGTTCAAAGAGTGAATCCTCATCTCCCAAAGAGTGGTTAATTGCAAACCGTATAGTTGGCAACTCGATTTCAAGGGGTAACACACACTCTTCCCCATAAACTAATTTAAATGGAGTATGGCCGGTAGCTCGCTTGAACATTGTATTGTATGCCCATACTACCACATACAACTTCCTGTCCCAGTCTCGTTTCTTCTTAGAAACTATTTTAGACAAAATACCCACAAGTTGCTTATTAGTACTTTCAACTTGCCCATTTGCTTGCGGATTATAGGGGGTTGTTTTATTATGCTTGATTTGCCAAGCTTCAGTCAAGCTTTTAATCACCTTATTCAAAAAATGGGTTCCACAGTCCGACACTAGTTCCTTCAGTGGACCGAAACGGCAGATAATCTGCTCTAAAAGGAAACTTGCAGTCTCTTTTGCATTGTCCTGCCTCGTCGCGCGCGCTTCTGACCATTTTGTAAAATAATCAGTTGCTACTATAATGTACCTCTTCTGAGTAGTAGACGATGGGGTGATAGGACCCACAAAATCAATGCCCCACTTCTCAAATGCAAGGATAGCCATGATAAGCATAAGTGGATGTTTCCTATTCTCTCTGCTGTCATGTCTTTGGCAAGTATCACATCTCTTAACGTACTCAAAGGAATCTTGGAAGATGGATGGCCACCAATATCTAGCTCTTAAAGCTTTCTGTGCCGTCAACTGTCCTGTGAAGTGCCCTCCACATGCAAAGTCATGGCACTCTTCCAAGATGAAAGGAACCTCATCAAGCATCATACATCGGCGATAGATATCATCAACACCCTGCTGATATAGTGTTCCTGCGATCAAGGAAAGCTTCAAAGCCCGTTGTTTGATTTTCCTCTTTTCTGATTTTGATAAACCAGCTTCAGTCTCTCTCGTTGATAGATAATGCATGATAGCTGCACATCAAGATGGGATAGAAGCTGTATCAATTTTAAACATTTCATCAATATCACTTCCTTCAGCCAAAATCTCTTTCGGCTCACCGAAATCCACAAGGCATTCCACAATACCCTGCAACCTTGGTGGCTTACTCTTAATCTCATAATCAAACTCCTGCAAAGTGATTAACCACTTTGCCAAACGATTAGGTGGCTGTAGCTTGTTCATAAGCAATCTAAGCCCTTCCGGCTTCGTATAGAACACTACCTTCTCATAGAGGATATAGTGCCTAAAATTTTTAGTCGCAAAGACCATCGCAAGACACAACTTCTCCATATAGGTGTAGTTAATTTCTGATATGCCCAATTTTTGACTAGCAAAAGCTATCAGATGATACCACTTTTTCTCCCAGATTTGGGCTAAACAGCAGCTGATACTATGCATGGTGGCTGCTGAAAATATATAAAATACCTCGCCTCTTTTAGGTGCTTTTAAAACTGGCGCTTTTACAATCTCCTGTTTCACATCCTCGAAAGCTACCTTACAAGGGTCGCTCCATTCAAATAGACAGCTATCTTAAGGATAATAAGGTCGTTAATGGCAACGTCCTTTCTGCCAAGGCATTTATAAACCTCTGATAGTACCCTATTGACAAAAAGCTATGTACCTCTTTTGGAGTGCGTGGTGGACTCATAGCAACTATGACCTTGATCTTTTCAGGGTCAGTTGCTATTCCTACTGAACTGACCACATGGCCTAGCAATAACCTATAAGGCACTCCAAAGACACATTTCCGTGGGTTAAGAGCGATACAAAATTGTCAGCAGTGCTCAAAACACTTTCTCAAAATAATCAACATCCTTTCCCTTACAGTGGCTACCCCCAGGTCATCGATAAATACTTTCAACTCATCTACGGAGATGTCACCAAAGGTCTTGTCTGCTGTTCATTGCCATGATCTAGGTGCATTGCACAAACCAAAGGCCATCACATGGTACGCAAAAGTACCAAATATAGTAATAAAAGTTGTTTTCAACTTGTCCTCTTTTGCAATTGCCATCTGATTGTAACCCACAAAGCAATCCATAAACGAATATATTTCCCTAGTCACTAATTGATCCAAAATCTGATTAATAAATGGCAAGGGGTAGTAATCCTTAACCGTCTGCTTATTCAGCTCTCTAAAATCTACACATAATCGGATCTGGTTATTTTTCTTCTTCCTGATAACAATTGGTGAACACCATTCTGTGTGTTGTACAGGGAAGATTAAACCAACTTTCCGTAACTTCTGTAACTCCTCAAATAGCGTGTCCCTCAATTCAAAAGGCATACGCCTTACTTTCTGATGCACAGGACGATTGCCTTCTTTTACAGGAATAGTATGAACAGCCAGGTTGGGAGGAATGCCTCTCAGCTCATCATAACTCCAAGCAAAGATATTGCGGAATTCTTGAATCAAGGACACATAGTCCTCCCTTTCTGCTGAACTGAGCATGGAATCTAATTTAATTGGCCGCGAATCATTCGGCGTGCCAAGGTCCAACTCAATCACATCCGCATCTCTTATCCTATCTTGCGGCTCTATCGGCTCATTTAGAGTTATCTAATAAATATCCTCTGTAGTGGACCCCTCTTTAGACTCGTCACTAGATGATGTCTCACTACCAGATGGATCATCTGCTGTTTCTAATTTAGTAGAGGGTAAAGGAGCTCTCTCACTCTGAGGAGACTCAGGGTAAGCATCAACTATTACTCGATTAGCACCTCTACCTAGAACCACTCGACTGGCGGGTATATCAACTTGACAGTCTGTTTGTAAGATCCAAGGCCTACCTAGCAAAACTCGATAGCTAGGACGTCCTACAAATCTTATCACCCTAAAGTCCAAGAAGCATTCTACACTTGCGATGTAACATGGACTCTAGTAACGCAACCTTCTGGTTGCCTTAGACTATCATCAGCCATTCTAAGAAGGGTGGAGCTATCTTTTTGGATGCCTAGACTCAACCTCTCCATCAACTCTGAACTCATGATATTGACGGAGGATCCTGTGTCTATGATAGCATGTTCCACTAATATTCCATCCACATATGCTGGAACCCTAGGGCAATTCTTTTCAGCATGATCAAACCAATCTTCCCCTACTCGTGCTATGCCCAAAGGTTCTACAATATACCCAAAACGCAGGATCTTCTTGAATTCCTTACGTACTCCTAGAGATAATTTAATCAACTGTAAGAGATTTACATCTGGTTTAACTTCGCAAAGAGAACTTGCTAAATCAAAATCATGATAGGTAGCCAAAGCTCTCTTTTCTCGCCACACCATCCTTTCTTTTGGGCTTTGGTGCTTCTTTTTTAGCTCTTGCCTTCTTTCTTGGCACTTTCTCATCCTTCTTAGGATCGACTTTTTTGTCAACAGGCCTTAGAGATCCCCCTTCCACGCTAGGATTCTGGACTTTCCCCTTATCCCCTTGCTTAGGGTTTCCCTCAATCGGTTTTATATTATCTTTATCAACCTCCTTAGCCTTTTGGCCTCTTGTCACACGGCTCGTAGGTTAGAGGTCTCAGCGTCATTGACTCGTACAGCCTCGATAAGGTTGACTCCATTGCCTTGTGGTAACTTTTCTATAGTGGTCTTTCCCCTTTGCAGTATTTGTCTTGGTCCATCATTTTGCTGGAGGTTATTACCTTGTGCTCTATGATTAACTGGACCTGGCTATTTACTCCCTTGTTGGAGGGAACTAATCTTACTCAAACAGGTAGCAGCTAAGTGACACTAGCCGGACCTCATGCTTCTGACAGACAAACACACCCTCACGGTCTCGTCGACCAGGAGCGTCTATCTATTGCTAAAGGACAAACTACCCTAAAGCCTAATCTATGCGTTTATAGTTTCTTCGTTTTGTAGTCCAACATTTCCCTTTCTATAAACTCCTCAGAGAGAGAACCCATACACATTAGCCATGCCACGATCACATACATGGAGGCAACCTCTCGGTAGAAACACCACGGCCCCACTGCAACTCTCCTACATCGCAGGGATTAGCCCCTTGATGCGCTGCTCAACATATAAAACAATCAAACACAAACTCCTCTCTTTTATATTTTTCATATTTCTAGGAGATATGCCATGTTTCCTCACTTAAGAGTCCCTTAGGAAACCACCCCTCTATCCTACGGCAAGGGTTAACCTTACACTCTCAATCGTGGGTCAAATTCCTAAGAAAACAATTGCTATGCAGTCTAGGAGCTTTTCCTTTGATACCATGAACTATGCATAGTGCATAATGTGAATGGTTTAGTGCACAAACAGAAGAAAATCAGCATTGTGTATCGTGCGAAACCAATCTTTTCATGATTTCCATGTTAGCGTTTATGTAATGAGGAAAGACACAGAGCCTTACGCTCATGCTGCCTTTCCCTTAATTTTAGAACAACGTTCCATAGGCATGATGCAACACATAAACCAGATTTTAGTTTATATTTTGACGCTCAACCTTCCCTCTCACCCTACCATTTAATGTTTTGCATTTGTTGATAGGTGAAAAGGTCATTTTATGTGTATTTCCTTATAAAGAAAGCGATAAACATGGACAGAAACATAGAAACGAGGGTAAACTGAGGCCAACCTCGTGCTTCACCTTCATTATACGCTGCACAAACACACATGTAATTTTCTGGAATTTTTCTTTTACCGTTTCCTAATTTTCTCTCATTTAAAATCCATTTTTAAACCATTTTTTGGTATTTTCCCTCTATTTTCTTCAATAAAAAATGACTAGAAATTAAGATTGATTGTGGACTGTGGCCCTTAGGTTATTTGACAGTAAAATTTCAGGTTTTGTAGGCATTATGTCTCATATTTCCCATTTATTTTGCAAAAATCCCACTTTTACCCCTTAAACGCATGTTTTTCGGGTTTTATAACATTAATTTCAGCCATATCCCTTATGATTTTCTTATTTTCAGATTATAAACGGTTAAATTTCATAGAAAACAACATCATAATGAATATTCAGCCCATGGGAACAATGTTTCATCAATCAAATAGCATAAAAACTAATTTTTCTTCATAAAAATTTGAATTACCGCTTAGGCTCCGTGTCTCGGGATCTCGGTTTTGGTGTGGGACTGCAGGTCAGCCCACATTTAATGTCCAACATCTTCACTTCAGCAATCTTCATATCTTCATCGATCTGGAAGCAATCCGGTCCCAACCGGACAAGCTTTCCTTCACCATTCTTCATTTTCCTCTTACACACAAGAACAACCCCTTAGGGAAGAGAGAGGGAGGAGAGAGAAAGACTAGAATCAAAATTCTTCATTCAGGCCACCATTGTACGAGCGAAGGGCGGTGATATAACCAGTAAGGAAGGAGTAGTCAAGCCCCATTGTCAGTTGGGTAGGTTGCTTTCAGGCAGGCATCTCCATCTCCATGGCATGAAGTGCAAAAATCGGGGACAGGCGTCGTTTTCTTCATCCTCTCTCTCCACGATTTGTTGTAAAGTTTCATGTTGCATAAAATTTTAGGGGGCTCCCAAAAGGCACAACCCATTTGGCCCAAAGTTTGGCCACCCTTTCAAATCTTGACCATGTGTTGGCCATTTCCCGGTCCGGCATCCAAATCGAGCTTTGAAAAATCTTGGGCGTTCGGCTTGACATCCCGCATTGACTGGCAACTCCTGAAAACCCGCACGGCAGTCTGAAAAATTATCAAAAATCCGCAAGTGTCGCTCGGGCGCCTTTTATAAGTCGTATTTCACTTGGTGCTTAAAATCGTCCTAGCTAGAGCCGCCGCCTTCGATGTTGAATATTTTTCCCCTAAATTTCAGATTTTTTGACAAATTTTAGGCACAACCCGGGCTCAAAACTCCGCTCTTAATAGCCTTGTCCAATGTGCTGGATTTAAACATGTTGACTTCACCTTAAAAAAATGAAAGAAGACCAGACATATACTTCCTTTTAAAAGGAAATTTGGCTATAGGTTCATCAATTTGAAGTTGCAGCAAAGTACCCCACAATCTTTCGATGTACTAAGGAATGGTCTCTTGTTCTTAGTACATAAAGACATCCCATTGTTGTTGCATGCAAAGCTCGAATTGGGTAGGAAGAAAATTAGTAAGAACCTTCTTACGAAATGCTTCCCACATAAGAGGATGATCAATGCTATTGCATGTGACATCCCACCATAAAGAAGCTTTATCGATAAAATAATGTGAAGCACACTTGATTTTATCATTTTCAATATAACTTTCATTGTCAAAATATGAGTCAAATTGACTTAGCCAAGAGAGAACCTTACGACCATATTTAATACCATCATAAATATGAGATTTAAAGATACATTTGCTTATCTTTGCCTCTTTGTGGATGCATTGCACTTCAAGGGTGGCATTGATGGTACAGACCATAGCGTTGTCGGGAGAGGAAATTTGGGATGAAGGATGCTTGATAGAGTGCAGCACTTACTCCAATTTGGCTCGATGTTGGACTCTTTTTCAAGTAGTGATGTGGAATCAAAATTTGCAGTGTTGGACGGTCCTTCATGAGATGTGGTGATTTGATGACTTGATGAAGATATTCGAATAATAAAGACAGCTTGTAGAGACGCTTCACTTGTGGAAAGAAAATTTTGATGTGTAGGCACCAAAATAAAGAGTGTCTTCTTGACAAAATGATGAAATGAAATAGGCAAGAAAGACAAAATTTTTTAATGGTATTTTGATGAAGTTTTGCAATCCCAGAGTGACCGCATAGGAATCCCCTCTTGAAGATTGGAAGTCAATGGTGAAAGTTAAATCAATGAAGTTTGTGGGTGACTTGATGTAGGAGAGGATGAAGTTGATTAAGGAAAATTTTATGGTAACTTGATGAAGTTTTGCAACCCGGGAGTGACTGCGTAGGAATCCCCTCTTGAAGATTGGAAGTCAATGGTGATTTAGGTAGATCAATGAAGTTTGTTGGTGACTTGATGTAGGAGAGGATGAAATTGATTAAGTAGGAGATGATTAATCAAGGCTTAAAGTTTTAATTAAAAAAACTAGACCTTTAGGACAAGAGGATGTCGTTGGCCTGATAACGGCGGCCAAAAAATGGTCCCCCTCTCACAAAATTGAGAAACAAGATTTAAGCTTCTTAAAGCTTAAATAAAGCTTATTTATAAAGATTACTTAAGCTTTTATAAACCTTGTTTTGGCTATCGAACTCTCAAAATGATGGTGCCATGGTAGAGGATGAGATTTTTCAATGTTGGATAGAACTACAAAATTTCTAGGTAGAGATAGGGGGTTTGGGATTTTGAAGCCCTAGGAATCTAGCCGTGAAGTTGGTTTAGATAGACTGTAGAGCCCGATTGCTTTAGAGAGCCTACCTTCATATAAGAGGGTAGGTGATTGAAAGCCCCAAATTTAAGCTGAGCTTTGATACCACTATTGCATAGATTGGATGTGAGGATTGTGTGTAGTGAATAAAAGAAGCTCTCCCTTACTCTTTTTTTCTTGTAAAAATAAAAGCATAACTCATAAAACTCAAAATAGACTTAAATAAGAGTAAAGTAAAATTGAGCGACATACTATTAGGTGCAATTTTTTCCCATACAAGGAGTGGGCATCTCTTCTATGTCATATTTATAATATTAAAACAAATCTTGCTTTGCCCAAATATAGGGCATTTACAATAACTCTTTTTATAAAAGAGTTTGTGTTTATTGAATAAATGGTTGAAATCAATTGCATAACTCACAATTGTTGAGAGCCATAAAATATTTCTAGAATATTTTCAATATATCTCTTAGAATCTCAAGTATTAATAAATATTTACAAAGAGGATATGTGCATGCCTTAGAATAAACGACAGTGTGTCTATTTGAATAATTAAATGAAAAGTTCTATGGAATAAATTGCGATTGCCACATATATCCAATTCATCTTGCTCTACACATCAACTGTCAAAATTTTAGAAAATCATGTTGAAAAACTAAATAAATAAATAAATGTAGCTAGACATAATAAATCAAATAATTATTAAAATTTTATTGAATAATAAAATCACGTAGATGTTAGCACTTGAGATATGAATATTGTGGCATCACCCACATTCGATTTCACTCACGTTCACACTTGTGAGTCTCATGTAAAAAAAAAAGATAAGCATCCCCATCAACCTTCCACCCAAGACAAAAAGTAATTCCCTCTTAGGAACATGTCCTGCAGTAATGAAGAACCATTCAAGGCACTCATCTTGTCGACACACACACAATGAAGAATAATTGAAGGCGCTCATCTCCTCGTGTAGGTGCCACCTGGCAACACGAAAGATATTGACTTATCCTAATCTAACTTTATAGATTTAATATCGTACACTTGTTTCTACTAAGTTTGTACCAACTATGATGTCTGGATTTTGTTTCAACCTTGGATTTTGTTTTTAGGCTTGACAAATGTCAAATCGTAAAGGGACACAAGTTGAAGAGGGTGGGTCTTACATTGATGAAGTATGACATGGCCTATGCAAAAGATAGAATGCTTATATCCAACCATTTAGTGTGTAGTCAAGAAAGGAAATTTGGTGGTTATTAGCTGCAGAGACGAAGTGCCCAAGGAGACCCATAATGTTCTCTCTTGGATCTTTCAACGTACTCCATATTTGAATATAATTTCCAAGAAAACAAGTGGACAAAAGCTCTACGTGGAAGGAGTCGGAGAATTCAACATTAATTGGAACTTGGGTAATGATCTCAAGACTCTAAAGTGTATATTCAATTGTGACACTAAGATATCATCATCATTTTCGCGTCTATTTTACATAAAAACAAATACTTATTTTGAGGCTGTAGATAATGTTACATGGAAGGGAGGATCACTAGCCTGCAATAGAAAGGCACCACCAAATAGGTCACGTCTTGATGAGAATTGAAAAGCTATATTTTCAATTAACATTGAGAATGTCCATCTTTGAAATTTGCATTGGCTCATGTGCATATTTGACAAGTTATTGAAGTTGCATATCAATTATGTATACATAATGAAGCTTTCCTCTAGACATGAAGCAACTATTGAGAAAGTTGATTGTTAAATTCATTAGGTGTACATGGAGGCAAGGTAAAGATTAAAAGGTACAAAAAAACATCAAGCCTCTAACTTATGATGTAGTACAAAAAATATCAATCAGTGGAATGAAGGCAAAGAGATTTTTGAGCAATATGAGTGGCAAGCCATCAAAGTTAAAGTGGGAGCTATGGAAAGATTTATGTAAATACAATACAAATTTGGAAAGAGATCCTAGTCTTTAGAATGCCTGAGGGCAAAAGTTTGGCATTATTTTTATATGCTAGTTTGTATAATGCTAAAACCATCAAGAAATCATTCCACTCAAGTTGAATTTCATAGACTGATAAATGATTTTACAAAGCTAGTTATCAATGCATGAGTAGCTAAATCTCTAAAGCAAAAAATCCATGCATGTAATAAGGAAAAGTGGTAAAATACATGTGCAGTGAATACACATGCAGCATAGTGCATGACAAGGTGAAGGGAAGGGTCAAAATGGACACGTAACCACGTGTAAACCCTTCTTAAAATCTAATACTAGGTTTCTTATAAATAGAGCTCTTTTAGTTTATTTTCTATTTCATACTTCTATTGTTGTCTTCTCTTCTAATCCACCTCATGGTCCGCACCAATCATTGGATCCTTAAGAGAGTTGGTGACTTGGCTTACTGATTAGAGCTTTCCCCTATCACCAGGATTCACAATGTGTTTCATGCCAACCAACTTAAGTCCTTCATAGGTACCTGAATAGATGATGTGGAAGAACTTCCCCCCATAGACGAAGAAGGTATCATTCAGTATATCCCTGAGGCAATCATTGGGCAATGAGATAAGCACTTAAGATCTCGATCCATCAAGGATTACCTCATCAAATGGCAAGGCCTACCAGATGAACTCTTTTTCATCTCCTGTTTCATGGACTTGGAAGAAGCCTTTTAGAGCCCAACCACTATTGTCAATGAATTTCCTCATCTCCAAGATGCCCAACATACTAAAGACTAGTCAGTTATGCCCCCATTTGACCACCCCCTACCTGTAGACTACACACTATTTTAGAATAGTTTTGTACTTGCCCAAATCTCAAGAATGTGCTTCCTACATGGGCTGAAAGTACATATCATAAGCTCCATTTTAACATGTGGCACACCCCATTTGGAGCATTCAATAAAAAGTTATGACAATTTTACCTTAGCAGGCATGTCATGGACAACATGCTATCCCTAGACTTTACCCATCCATTTTCATTGTAATGTGGCTCAGAGTAGTACTCTACATGCCACTCCTTAAGCCCATCTATCACTCCCCTCCAGTTTTCTTTATTTTTTAGGAAAAAAACCTTCAGGGTTGTGGGGATGGATTGTAACCAGTGAGACACATAGGAACTAGGGGTTAGACACCCACTCGCACTGACCAAGGTATATAAGGTGTAGGAGTCCTAGTTTAGGGCAACTAGTTATTATCAAGAACATATTCTTCACCTTCATCTCTAGATTCCATGGCTTCCTCCTCCTTTATCCCCTCTTTTCTATATTTATCTCTCCTCTTCTAGTCTTTCTTTCTCTTCTTCTTTCTCTCTTTTTCTCTTGTCAGCTCATTCTCCTCTCTCCTCTTAGCTTCATTCATTACAGATGCACATGAAGTCATCAAGTTTAATTGATATGGACACGAGTGAGCTCAATATGGATATGAATTGCATACAAAATTCAAGGCTGTCATTGATGAATGGACTAGAGCAAAGAATGATGATATTTCATTAGTACCACATGAGACTATGATTGATATAGATGGAAGATATATTCAACCTTCAATCACTTCTTGCTTCAAGAGACCATCTATTATACAAACATATTGAACAAACGCCTCACATTATCAATCTCTTACATTGAACAACTTGCAATTATCCAAGTTGAAGTAGAATCCTTTAGTCTCTACTTTCAAAGGTATGGAAGCAATGCAATTTGCTCATTACTTAGGATATCACAAACATTTCATAAATGGTAGTGTAGCTAAACATTTTATACAAAATCTATAGAAGTTGTATTTTTCCAATATACATGATGATGTAACAAGGCAGTGACTCTATATGGACTAATTTTGACTCCCATAATATATCCCTTATATAAAGAGCTTTTGCATGGCTATGAAATATATGCTTGTTAGAAATTTAAAGTGTTTTATGTAGTTACCTTGGTGTTTTGAAACACCACCAACATCAATGAGATAATCTAATGTTTTCTATTCTTTCAGTAATTAGTTAATTGCGTTGAAATTTTGTATAAGTGGTTTAAGTCCAATAATTTTGTACTTTATATCTTAGCTAACAACTAAGTCTTCATTAATAATAAAATTGATGTCTATTTTTTTAGAAACACAAACCATAGGTGAAAGGTTAAATCTTTGGTCTTAGAAAAATCATAAACTTCTAACTTGGTATATAAATCTTCATTTTATGATATGAAAGTTTATTTAGCTATCCAAAGTGTTAAGCTAGTTGATTTTGGCCAAAGCCAATA
This sequence comes from Lygodium microphyllum, assembly GCF_053477565.2. NCBI lineage: Eukaryota > Viridiplantae > Streptophyta > Polypodiopsida > Schizaeales > Lygodiaceae > Lygodium > Lygodium microphyllum. Next base: position 105,272,573 of record NC_141150.1, on the reverse strand, counting down.
TCCATTTTGTCCACATATTGTTAAGATAGATGGAACTTTTGAACAGAACACATTTATTAATGCCTATACATACAAAAAATGCAAATGGGGTGAGTAATTATTTAACATACTTATGTTTGTTGGTTTACATACAAAAAAAGAATCATTACATCATAGGTTATCCAAACTTATTACTATATGGTATCATATCAAGTTATTAAACCACACCTAGTCACAGTGGTGACTCTTTTAAGGTCTTAGTTCATGAAACTTATACATGCCGCTTTAAATGATGATATATCTAAAAGAAAAAATCATATTATAATATCTTCAAATCTATAACATTATAAAATTTGACCATGATAACATATCTTCATGTAATGTTTGAGGCTCTTGTATTCTAACTTCTCTCTATGCTCCTTCAAACCTTTGTATTCTTACGTCAAACTTGGAAATTTCTTAGGTATATCCTAGCTAAGTCTCCTTGATGTTTCCACCACCATACAACACTGCATTTTTCTAGTATGCTAGAAAAGATAGAGTAAAGTTCAAATCTCCTAATAGCCACATAGCTTACACTTCATCAGTTAAGCTCTCAAGATGTATGATCTCACATTTATAACATACAAAGTGTCTTTTAAAGGAAAAAAAGAAATAGTGCTCTCTTTCATTGACAAAAATAAAAAATTCATTAAAAATGGTACTTGGAAAATTCCCAAAATCTCGAATATGGTGTTCATAATTCATCATCTGTAGAGACGTCAGCCTCATTGTTCTTTGGATTGTTGTTGTCAGCTTCCACATTCTTGCTTGCTTCTTCCTCTTTGGAAGAGTCTTCTTGCTCGTGAGCTCTTTTCAAAGACTCCAAGGTTGATTGAGGGAGGGTCTTTAAGCCTTTGGATGGATAGGGGCATTGAGAAATAAGGCATAGCCTAAGCCTTATCCTATGATTGTATTAAGTAAGTATGTGAGAGGCTATGTAAAGGGTCCTAAAGGTCAAAGTGTCTATCTCTTTTTGAGAGACTTGGAAAAGTAGACGGTAGAGAAGATAGAATGAGAAGAATGAAGAAGAAGAGAAGGAAGAAAGCTTGAGCCTCCATATTCTGTCTCAAACACCTTCTATTCTGCATTCCCATTGAATCTCTCATCTATTTTTTAGTTGGTATTAGAGCATAAGTACATGAGCAAAAGATTGGAGTGAGGAGCTTGCCAAATCGAGGTCTACATTGGCTTGAATGCTTGCTGTGTCCACCATTAAAATCAGGTACAAATCCCTATCTAAATCACTCACAACAGATCTATGGATTGGATGAACTGCTAAAGCTCAGATTTGGGGGAAGCCCACATTGGATGCATTTGGTAAGCCAAAAGAGGTTGGAAATGATGTATGATAGCAAGACATTGGGTGTGTTTGGATTTGAAATCGGTTCATGAATGGATGCTCAGAAGCTAGGGGGACTGTTGAAGCACAGCCCCAGCTTAACCAGGGGGTCTGCTTGAGGCCACAAGCACAGGGGCATCTTGTCAAAGCACAGGGCTTGTGTATTAGGAAGTAGGGGGTTTATGTCTGTGACACAGAGAAGAGAAAAAGGAAACCATTTGCTCATTTGAGAGAGCTTGAAGCTCCAGGACCTATTTTTTGAGGATGAGAGGATGTGTTTGATCAAGGAGACTGCTTTGGAGGACATGTCATGGAGTGATTTGGAAAAACGTTGCAATTTCTGGTTGCTTGCAAAAAACCTTTTTTTTTTCTTCATAAGGCTAATAGCCTTATCACTAAGGCTTAAAATCTCCCCTGCTAAGCTGTGTTCATATTAGACATTGAGAAACTAGTTATCTTGAGGATCTTCCTTCACACTAGAGAGTCCATGAATTGGTTATTCTCTAAACTAGTTCACAGTTAGAGATTTCACACTGCTACAAAGTTGAACTAGTTGTTTTGGAGGCCTAGAAGGCCGGTTTTATGCCATTTTGGAGGCAAAAAATTTGCAAAAAAATTCCATTAAAATTTATGTAGCTTTAGCTTGATTGGGAATTCATTCTTGGTACAAAAAATTATAGAAAAACAATAAGGAAGTTGGTCGATTTTAAGCTCGTATTTTGATACTTTTTGGGTCATATGAGGCTCCTTAGTTGGCATGGTTGTGGCTTTAGCAGCCTGCCGATATGGTTCTTCCTCATCCGAGAATGGTAGGTCAATGGTTGCCAAAACGTGCATCCAATCCCTCTCATCCTCAGGGCAAGGAATATATTTAGCAAGTGATCCATAGGTTTGGTCGTTTGAGTATCACCTTTCAGCATAGCCGAGATGGCAGCTAGATCAACAGGGGTCGTCTTCCAAGTGTCCACCATCTCTATCCTTACTGCACTAGTTCTGTTCCCTAGGAAAGTCAACCCATTGCCCTAGTCCTCTATGACGTGCGCATTCCTCATCCAAGGTCGGCCTAATAGTATGTCGTAATCCACTCCCTTCATGACAATGAAGTTTACCGAAAATTGCACACCAATAATCTTTACTGGCCAATTCTTTAAGACCCCGAATGGTCTTACCTTCATTCCATTTGCTAGACAAGCTTTCAAATGGTAAGGAGCCATAGCATACACTTGGCTTTGTGGAGTATACATCATTTTATTTTTTGGTCATGTGATCAATGCAGGTCTATTTCATGTAGCATTCATTAGATATATTTATCATCCCTTGTATAAAGTTGCATTTTGTGATATTTACATATAGATTTCCATGTTTGTTTTAGACGCTCCTCTCCATGGTTCCATGTAATTTATGAGTTGTCATCACTAGTCTTGTACTTATTTTATGAGTTATTATTGTTGTGTTTTTATACAGTTTTTGCACTTGTCTTAATGCTGATTTTGTATTTAATATGTAATTGCTTTGTAGAGTATTATTCAACACATGGTGTTGTGGTGGATGGCAGGGCAGCTTGCTGGTCTACCACCAATTTTTTTAAAAATAAATTGTTGTTATTTGCATCATTAATTTACTATATGTATTGCTATCCAAGTCAGTATATGTGTCGCAAAGCATTGCTATTTACGATGCTAATAGAGATACTAACAGCGATGCAAATACCGATGTAGATAGCGATGGATTTGTAGAGACATTTATATGGATGCTTTTAGTGACGATGGGGGCAATTTTTTGATGAATATTTGCATCACTTTAAATGTCAGTATTTGGCTTTGTATCTTGTAGTGTATGAGCTATCTTAGTAAGCATATCCATAATCACCAAAATGGAATCATACTCTACTTGCAGAGTGGATAGGTCCATTATAAAGTCTATGCTAGTATATTTCCATTTTCTTTTAGAAATATCGAGAGAGTGTAGTTCACTAAGAAGTTTGACCATTTTGGCCTTGAATCTTTCACGGCTCAAGCGTTGGGTCACATACCTAAGGGTATCTAATTTTATTCTTGGAAAATAATACCTTCTTCTAACAACATTATGGGTATTGGCATAGGCTAGATGTTTGATATAGGGCTATCATCTACTTCCCACAAGGTTTTCTTCTTTATCTCCCATTTTGGATGCTTCTTACTGGATAGCCAATGTATGATGTATGGGAATCATGTATGAATGCATATGATAGCATTTGAGCCTATGTATAGTAGCCATTCTCTTGGAAAGGAATTTACATGGATTTTTTGGGCTATTTATTGTGTATTTTTTGTCACCACGGGTTGACATTTGAGGCCCTAGATTGGTTCATGTTGTTGAATGCTTGATTGGGATAGCAGATATTGCTGGCTTTTCTAAAATTGCAACCATCAAAATGTTATACACAGTTAAAATTACACAGATTGTTGGAGATAAATTGACCAAGGACAAGACCAAGGACAACCAAGGACAACTATAGTGTCTGGTCATACAGGATGGAGAACTTTCTGATGGGGAGGGGTCTTTGGGACCTCATTACAGGTGATGATACATGTCTAGAGCTTCTTGAGGAGCCCACAAAAGAAGAAAATAAGACATACAAGGATTGGACTGGAAAGAACATGAAGGTTTTTCATTGGATCTCTATATGCATGTCAGAGACTTTGATTCCTCATATCAAGAAGGCAAATACTTGTAAAGAGGCATGGGAGATCATTGAGAAAATGTATGGGACATGTATAGAGGCAAGGAAGATACAACTTAAGAAAAGATTGCTTGGAGCATGGAGAGGAAACCACACTATCAGTGAATATGTTGCAGAAATCAAATAGATTGCAGAAGATCTTGCATCTATAAATACACCAGTAGACGATGATAACTTGGTTTCAGTCACACTTAATGGACTTGGCCCAACATATAAATCTTTGGATACCTCTATTTTAGTTAGAGAAGGCTATATGCCAAACTTTGAAGAATTGATTGCCTTGCTACTCACAGAAGAAATAAAGTTGGGTTTGAATGCATCTAGCAGTAGCAAGAATGCAAGTGGAGATAGTGTCGTTTATCATCAGAGAGGGTGTGGTAGCCCATCTAGAGATAGAGGCTCATCTTATGTCCGTGGTGGTGATAGCTTTGCATGTGGTTGATGTACCTTTGGCCGTGGTGATTTCATGCCTAGAGGTAGGGGGAGAGCTTACTCTAGAGGTAGAGGACGGTCTACTCCTCCACATAGAGATGGTGCATGTAATTATTGTAGGCAATATGGACATTTTGAAAGATAATGTTATCACAAGAAAAATGCTATGTCTAGGGGTTGAGGAAGGACTCAATATAACCATTATACAGGTGGCTATGGAGGTGCAAGTTATGGACTAAGAGGTAGCTCTATTAGAGGCCATTTATTTGCCATGGTACATGTATTAGGGAGCATGACACACCCTCCCAGTGAAGATGATTGGTTTTTGGAATCAAGGGCTACAAATCACATGATTCATCATGTTGAGTGGTTTGACACAAAGAAAAAAATGTGAAATGAAGAAAATGTGACTACTTGAATGACACTTTACATTAAATTACACATATTGGTAGTGTGCCACTTGTCACTAGAGATGGAGTTGAAGATAAGCTTGGGGATGTACTTTATGTACCTACAATCACTAAGAACTCAGCATCAGTTGGTTAAATGGTAGACCAAGGAATGCAGGTGAGATTCAGTAGATATGGATGTTTTATTGAGGAATTTCAAAATGGAAGGCCTAGCAGATTGATTGCAAAAGGGAAGAAGAAAGACAGGTTATTTGCCTTGGATGCAAGTACTCTCGTCATTCAGAATTCTATGTATGTTGAAAGTGGGCATGGTTAAGATAAGGATGTTGAATTATGGTGTAGGAGAATTGTATATGTAAACCAAATGAATATGCCATTGACAAATTGGGCAAAGGCAGTGCATATCATGAACATGACACCTATAGCATTGACTCATCATGTATCACCATATGAAAAGATGTATGGTAGGACACCCACTATTGCTTACTTTAGGGTTTTTGGATGTGTTTGTTATGTTCATGTTCCTGATGATTTGAGGAAGAAGATGGAACCAAAGGCTATAAAGTGCATCTTTCTTGGATACCCTAATGAGAAGAAGGGTTACAAATGCTATGATCCAGTGATTAAGGAAGTTTACATTAGCAAGGATGTCAGATTCAATGAGTATGAATCATGGTACGAGCCCAAGATTGCAGTGGACTTGGATTCTTTTGAGAGTAGTGATGATAATACTCATGGGAAGAAAATTTCAGCAAATAGTAAGCATGGAAATCAACACTTAGAAGATATGTATGGACCTCATGAGAATGCAGAAAGCAATGGCAGCTATAGTCCATGGAGTGGTAGGTTGAGGAGTTCACAAAAGAGTACAAAAATTGCAAAAGGCAAGAGGCCTATGGCTAGAAGTTTAGAGGATAAATCTATCAATGATGATTATGGCATTCCTCATGTAAAAACACCGGGTGCTAGAAGCGTAGGAAAATATGTGCCACCACATGTTGAGACACCAAGTAGTGCACCTCAGTTGAGGAGATAGATATCCTATTGATAGATTGACATATAATGGGTTCATGAATATGCATTATGCTTATATGGTTTATTATGTATAGCATATGGAACCTACTTGCTTTGAGGAAGCAATGGAAATCAAAGAATGGAACCTACTTGCTTTGAGGAAGCAATGGAACCTACTTGCTTTGAGGAAGCAATGGAAATTAAAGAATGGAGAGAAGCTATGAATGAGGAGATGGATGCATTGAAGAAAAACAAGACATGGGATTTAGTGTAGTTACCTCATGGAAAGAAATCAATTGGTTGCAAATGGGTGTACAAAGTCAAGTGCAAATCAGATGGATCTCTAGAAAGGTATATAGCAAGGCTGGTTGCAAAGGGTTATGCACAAACATATGGATTAGATTAAGAGGAGACATTTAGTCCAATGGCAAAGATGACTACACTGAGATCATTGATTGCTTTGGATTCTATATATGGATGGGAATTGTATCAAATGGATATGAAAAATGTATTCTTGAATGGGAATATTTAGAAGAGGGAGTGCAAATGAATCAGCCTAAGGGTATGTGAATCCTAAATACCTGCATTATGTATGCAAGTTGAACAAGGCATTGTATGGACTGGAGCAAGCACCAAGAGCTTGGTGTGTGAGAATTAGCAGATTCTTGTGTAGCATGGGATTTCAGCAGAGTATGGCTGATTACTCACTCTATGTGAGACATATAGAGGATGGCATGGCTGTGGTTGTCATCTATGTTGATGACCTCATTATTACAAGTACAATTGAGAGGGAGATTGCTGAAGTTAAGCATGGTCTTGATAAATAATTTTACACAAAGGAACTTGGTTTGTTGAGACACTTTTTGGGCATTGAGGTCATTGATACACCTCATGGTATTTGGTTGGTACAAATATAATATTCTTTGGAGATGTTGGAGAAGTATGGCATGAAAGGATGTAAGCCAATGGTAGATACTCCCTTGGATCAAAACATTAAAATGATTGATGATGGGCAATATGTGGAAGATGTGACTATGTTTAGAAAGATGGTTGGTAGTCTTATCTACTTAACCATTAAAAGGCTAGATTTGAGTTATGTGGTTGGTTTGATTAGCCAATTTATGCAAAGACCATGTAAAACACATTTGGATGTAGTGAGGAGAGTTCTAAGGTATGTGAAGAAGATAGTTGGATTTGGCTTATTCTATGAGAAGGGAATAAAGCCTACCTTGTTTGGGTATACTGATGCAAACCAGGCAGGTAATCTTATGGATAGGAGATCCACCAGTGTTTATGCATTTTCATTTGGATCAACCATGGTAAGTTGAAGCAAAAAAAAGCAACCTACATTTTCCTTATCAAGTACAGAAGTTGAGTACTGAGGTATTGCATTGGCAACATGTGAGAAAACATGGCTTTTTGCTACTCATGTGAGCCTATCATGCTAGGACAAAACACATAGAAGTGCACAATCACTTCATTAGAGAGGCCATTGATGGAGAGGTTGACTTGTTCCATGTCAAAACAAATGACCAAGTTGCTGATATCTTTACCAAAGCATTAGGTAAATATAAGTTTGAGTATTTTAGGAGTGCACTTGGGGTTGGAGTATTACCTTTGCAACCTCATTCTGAGCTTGAGGGGGAGTGTTAAGAAATAAGGCATAGCCTAAGCCTTATCCTATGGTTGTATTAAGTGTGTGAGAGGCTGTGTAAAGGATCCTAAAGGTCAAAGTGTCTATCTCTTTGTGAGAGACTTGGAAAAGTAGACAGTAGAGAATATAGAATGAGAAGAATGAAGAAGAAGAGAATGAAGAAAGCTTGAGCCTCGATATTCATGTCTAAACTAGCTTCCATTGTGCATCCCCATTGAATCTCTCATCTATTTTCAAGGGGAGGGGGGAGGGGGAAAGGACATAGAGATGATGCGGTTATGTTGCTCTTAGAGTCATCCCGTCAGGTGAAACTAGGGATTTGTTTGCCTTGCCATGGTGGAGAAGTGAAAACTTGACCTTGGCCTTGGCCTAGAAGTGGATGTCATTGCACAGTTTAGAAAATGGTGGGCCAACTTAATACTTTATTGCCTTCTTTGAGAGTGAAGTAATGAAACTTAGGCACTTTCAAGAGGACCACTTCCCCTTCTTGGAATACCAAATCCCTTCTTTTCTCACCAGTATAGAGTTTCATGTGAGTTTATGCATTTTGAAGATTCACTTTGCATTGCTGAAGCAAGGCACCTGCATGCGATCCAACTCAGCTTTGCTTTGAGGGTTGATCTTATCGCTGAATAAGATTAGAGGGAGGAGAACCTTATACCCATATAATGCTTCAAAATGGAAAACCCCAATGCTAGAGTGGGTGGAGTTACTAGAGTCAAACTCAGCCAAGTGAAGCCACATATCCCAAGTATGCTGTACATCATGGAAAAAGTGCCACAAGTACATCTCAAGCCATTTATTTACTCTTTTAGTTTGGCCATATGTCTGGGGATGGTATGCAATGGATGGAGCAAGCTTGGTGCCCATAGATGTGAAAACTATCTGCCAAAAGTTGCTCATAAACTTAGCATCGCGATCATGCACTGTGACTTGTGGTAAGCCATGCAACTTGAAGACATATTCTATAAAATGAGTGCCTACCTGAGAGGCAATGCATCGTGTCTTAGTGGGCATAAAGTGGGTAGCTTTGGTGAGGTGATCAACTACAATGTATATATTGTTCCATCTTTTCTTGGTAACGGGGAGGCTTATGATGAATTCCATTGTGATATCTATCCATTTCCCTTCAAGAATAAGAAGGGACTACAAGAGACCAGCGGGCCTAAGTGTGTTGTCCTTGTTCTATTGGCATGGAATACATTTACGAAACCCTTTACATCCCTCCATAAGCCTTTCTAGTTAAAGCTCTTGGAAATCTTGTCATATGTTTTGAAAACACCTAAGTGACCAGCATGGGGCAAGAGTGCATCGCTTCCATAATCTTCTATGTGAAAGGAGGAGTGTGTGGGATGACAATCTTGCTATGGGACCAAACAAGGCCATGCTTGAGTTGATATGGGGAGTGTTTAGCCATTATCATGTGTTGTAATTTTTGGAAGATGTGGCTGAAGCCCTCATCCAACAAATAAGCTTCTTGAATATCTTCAATCCAATCACTATGCAACTCTCAAATGGAGAATACTCTGCATGCCCACATCTGAGAGAGTGAATATGCTACTATATTATCTTTGCCCCGAGTGTGAGAAATGTCAAAATCATAGTTTTGTAATGTCGCCACCCATCTCCTTTTCTTAGGAGTCAAAGTATACTGAGTCAGGAAAAAAGCATTGGAGGACTTGATGATTACTCTTTACTTGAAAGCGGCTGCCATACAAATAGTGATGTCATTTCTTGATAGCATGAAGGATAGCCAACATCTCTGGGTCATACACATTCATTTGTATCTCCTTATGATCAAGCTTGTGGCTCTCAAATGCAACCATGCTCTTGCAACAAGACCGCACCAATACCCCAGCCACTAGCATCACATTGAATGGTAAACATCTTGGAGAAATCAAGGCATACAAGGATGGGGGCTGAAGTAAGCATTACCTTCAACTGTTTAAACCTATGATCACTAGTAGCATCCCAAAAGAAAGATTCGTTTTTTAGTCAATCATTCAAAGGTGCTACAATGTATAATGGAACTAAAGAAGTACATGGATTAGAAATTTGCATTGGATCTTATAAAGAAAAGTGAAAATTTTTAGTAGCATTGTTACAATCTGTCAATGTAATTTTAGGTATGCCTTGGCGGTATCAATTTAATACTAACATTGATTATGATATGTATTCAATGCATATTCAACATGAAGGTAAAATTCTTTTTCTTGAAGGATTAATAGACATTGAGCTATACCCATTAATTAGTCACACCCAGACAACGAAGTGTACCATTCGAAAACAATCTAAAGCTTTTCTCATATTAATTAATGAAGTCAAAGCTGCTAAGTCTAAGTTAGTCATAAGATAATAAAATTTTATTAATAAAAATTTTGATTGTTTTTCTTTTGAATTGCCTCTTCAAGTTCCTCCATCACGACCCAAGGATCATCAAATCGATCTTCTACTAGGAGTCAACCTCCTTGTAAAGCCCTCTATCGTCATAATCAGGTAGAATTAAAAAAAATCCAAAAACAACTTGAAGAACTATTAAATATAAAATTAATCTGACCTAGTAGTTCACATTTTGAAGCTCACATTTTTTAAATAAATAAAAAGAATCAAACCTATCGTATATTTATAGACTATAGAGATCTAAATAAAATCACTGTTAAAAATTGATATCCAATTCCTCCTATTGATGATCTGCTAGATAAACTACAAGGTGCTAATATGTTTAGCAAGATTAACCTTAAGTTTGGCTATCATTAAGTTCACATGGCTACACTTAACATTTATAAAACTTTCTTTAGGACCCAATTTGGGTATTATGAATTTTTAGTAATGACCTTTGGTCTTACTAATACACTTGCCACTTTTAATAGATTGATGAATCGAATATTTTAAAAATTTTAGCATTATGTTATTGTATTTTTTAATGATATCCTTGTTTTTATTAAAATTGAAAGAGAACATGAAAACCATTTATATTTAGTTTTTGTTCACTAAAATAAAATAATCTTTTTGCTAATCCAAAAAAGAGTACATTCTTTCAAATAGAAATTGAATATTTAAGCCATATTGTGTCTGCTAAAGGAATACAAGTTAACCCACACAAAGTTGAGGCTATTAATACATGGCCTACACAAAAAAATGTGCATAAAGTTCACTTATTTTTAAGATTAGCTAGTTTTTATTGTAAATTTGTTAGAAACTTTTCATTACTTGCTTTGCCATTAACTTTGTTAGTAAAGAAAGATTTTGTATTTCCTTGGGATGACAACCAACAACAATCCTTTGATTGACTAAAGCATGCATTAACTGAAGCACATATTTTACAACTTTTTGATTTTAGTAGATTATTTTTTAAAGTCATTACTAACGTAATGGTTCTGACATTGGTGCTATATTGATGCAAGATGACCATCCAATTGCATACTTTAGTTGTAAATTGAAACCCTCTGAACTTAAGTATAGTACATATGACAAGGAACTTCTAGGTGTGGTACATGCATTATGAATATGTTGGAAATATTATTTAATGGGCTTAGAACTTATAATTAAGACATATCAACAAAGCATCAAACACCTTCTTTCTCAAGTGAAAATTTTTTATAGGCATATTCAATGGGGATCTTTCATTTAGTCTTTCCATTCTTTAATTCAATATTAGCCTAGTAAAGAAAATATTGTAGTTGATGCATTAAGTCATAGACCATCAGTAAATAATATTTCTATGCTTTCTACATATTAATTTGACACTATGAAAAATAATTATTTGCATGACTTTGATTTTCATGATGCTTGGTTGAATTTGTCTCAAAATCAATGTATTACTATTAATAAGTTTTCTATCTTTGATGGATTCCTCTTTTATGAGAAAAGTTTGTGTTACTCACCCCTTTTGTCATTTTGTTCTCTAAGAAGTTCATGATCCACCTTATATGGGTCATTGTGGCATCATTTCTACTCTTCGTAATTTGGAAGAAGATTTTTATTACCCTTACATGAATCAATATGTTTTTGCCTTTGTTTTTGAATGTCTCGTTTGCCAAAGAATTAAAAGATATCACGGTAAACAATATGGTTTGTTAATTTCCTTACCTATTCTCAACTCACATTGGGAACAAATCTCAATGGATTTTATTATTGGTTTTTCAATGACTTCTTTGCAAAATAATATGTTGTGGACTATTATCGATACATTTAGTAAGCAAGCATATTTTATTCCATGTAAGAAAACTCTAATTGCTTCACAAGCTGCTAATCTTTTTCTTAAGTATATATTTATATATCATGGTCTGCCAAACATTATTGTATTTAATCATGATCTCCATTTTTGCAATAATGCTTGGATAACTCTATTCTCTAACCTTGGTAATAAAATTGATTTTAGTTCAGTCTTTCACCCTTAAATTAATGGTGAAACTAAAGCTACTAATAGCACAATTCTTGATTTAATTCATGCCTATACTATTTTTTCACCTGGCATATGGGATCACATTTACATATTTTATCATTTGCCTCAACAATACACCTCATTCTGCCACCAATAAAGCACATTTTGAAATTATCTATGGTCAAAAAATGCCAACACCAATGTTTCATTTAAGTCAGAAAGTGCCTTCTGCTAATGATTGGGCACATACTTGTTCCACTATTTTTGAACAAGTTAAACAATTGATTGTTAAGGCCCAACAATCCTATGTTCAACAAGCTAATAAGAAACACCAAGCGATTTATTTTAAAGAATGTGATATAGTTGGTTGTGAATTGAGAAATGTAGATTTCAAAATATTGAGAAGAATCCTAATGTTAAACTTGCACCTAGATTTTATGGACCCTTTAAAATTATTTATTGTCTCAATGCTAATGCTTTTCAATTAGAATTGCTTGCATATTGGAAAATTCACAATATCTTTCATATTAGTTTTCTCCATCCATTTAAAGGATCATTACCTACCCAGCTTGTGTATGATTCTTCACCGTTGCTTGAATATGATCATGAGCTTTTAATCCCTAAATCTATTATTGATATTGATTATATGACCTTTCGCACTGGTAATACTTAACCTCACTATCTTGTAAAATTTCAAAACCATCCTATTGAGGAAGCTCAATGAATGATTGCATGTGGTTTGGATTGTCCACATTTATTAACTCTACATCTAGCCAATAGCAATTGTGGACAATTGCTATCCCACCTTGGGGGTATGTTGCCAAGTGGCACCTACATGAGGGGATGAGCATCTTCAATGGTTCTTCCTTGTGTGCATATTGATAGGATGAGTGCCTTAAATGGTTCTTCATTAGTGTGAGGCACATTCCTAAGAGCAAATTACTTTTCGTCTTGGGCAAAAGGTTGGTGGGGATACTTATCCTCTTCTAGTGTGAGACTTGCAATAAGTGTGAATGTGGGTGAAGTCATATGTGGATAATACCACAATATTTATATATTAAGTGCTAATGTCTATGTCATTTGATTATTTAATGAAATTTCAATGATTATTTGATTTATTATGGCTAATCGTATTTATTCAATTAATTAGCTTTCTAATATGATTTTTTTGAAATTTTGGCAACTGATGTGTAGAGCAAGATGAATTCGATACGCATGTTAAGTGAAATTTATTCAATAGACTTTTTCATTGAATTATTTAAATAAATGTATTGTTGTTTATTCTAAGGCGTGCACACATCCTCTTTGTAAATATTTATTAATACTTGAGATTCAAGGAGATATATTGAAGATATTCTAGAAATATTTTATGGCTTTCAACAATTGTAAGTTGTGCAATTGATTGCAACCATGTATTGAGGAGATGCCCACTCCATGTGCAGGGAAAATTTGCACCCAATAGTGTGTCACTCAATTTTTCTTTACTCTTCTTTAAGTCTATTTTTGTAATATTCCGACTTTCCTAGAAATACGCATGAACCGCCTCTAAAAGGCGAGGCCAAAAGGATAAGTGGTGAGGATAATAAATTGAATTATGGCAATTTTTTTTTTGATTATCCCTCTCTCCTCCAGCCGACTGTCGTGTTGGAGGAGAAGGGAATAGCATGCATGAGCAAGCTCCTTGCTGGAGCTTGCTGAGGGAAGAGAGCATGCGAGATGCCACGCAGGGGAGGGAGGATCCCCCTCCCCTCACCTATTTAAGTCGATGATGGTGGGAGGATTAGGGGCGGCCGCTGCCATAGAGCTTGAGAAGGGAGTGAAGAGCCAAGACTCGGCTGTGGATAAGTGAGGGAGGAGACAAGGCGCTGGGCTGCCGTGTAGCAGAAGAGGTCACCGCCAGACTGCTGAGTGGGAGAGGAGGAGTGGAGGGAGGAGTCATCATCTGCTGTCACAGTCCACCCCGGTGGGGCTGCCGTGAGAGGAAGAGGAGTCGCTGCAGTCTCTGCCTGCCACCATCCATCCGCCAACTGCCGCCACGAAACGCCGTGGGAATTTGAGTCCCTTGCCCTCCACGTGGAAGTGGACAGAAGCTTCTGAGAAGCTTCCAAAAGTCCCTTAGGAAGCCCCCTTCTTTATGGGCTTCCTTGAAGGGCCTTTATGTGGCATCCCTAAGGCCTTTTTCCACCCCCATGCAAAAATTTCCTCCTAAGGGATCTTTAAGGCCTTTCCCCTTCTCACACAAAATAACCCTCTTCAAAGGTCTCATACACCCTTCCTTCCCCTTTGTTTTTTCCCTTTTTCCTTTCCACCAAGAGCTATTTTCCTTTTCCCCCCCTCGGGATTCAAGAAAATCCTCCTTTCCGTGGCTTTAGAGAAGCCTTATAATCGAAAGACTTTAAACCCCCCCCCTCCGAATTCTTCTTTCAGGCTTCCTCCTAGCCCTGGTCATGTGGGCTTACTAAAACACCCCCTGCCCCGGGAATCCAAAACCCCTTCGTGCGCCCCTTTCATACCCTTTGTTTTTCCCTCCTCCTCGGGATTCTTCCATCCAATTTCGTGTGAATTTCACCTAAATCCCTTCCCATAAGGTTTCCCACAAGTCCTTAAAGCCTTCTTGTGGATTTTTCCTCTCCTAACCGGTTTTAAGGCCGTCTAAAGCCAATTCACAAAGGGAGTTCGCGTAAGAAGGAGACAGACAAGATCGTAACTTTGTGCCCAAGGCGAATGAAAGGTGAGAAGGATCGAAGCTTGCACGCGAGCTATGGCGGGAGAGCAAGAGCAAGAAAGAGAGAGACAAGAAATGGGAACTCCAACAGTCACAATGTGTGACCGGGCCTTCCTTTATTCAAACTGTCACTAAAAGAATAAAGAATAAAGTGACGTGATGGGCACCCGCCACTTGCAGTGTGCAGTGGCGGGTACTGTCAGTGTAGTAATACACGGGGTGGCACAGCGGAGGCGCCTTTACCCCCAACAACAGAGTAGCACTAGAGGCACAAAGAGCAGTGCGGAATACATCCCATGACTCATTCAGAGTCCCAAGCAAGAAAAGAGGAGTTACTTCCTCTCCAAAGGTGATATCCTGCGAAGTCAGGGTCTTCAGTATAGCATGGAACTGGCTCAAGTGAGCAGACATAGTCGCATTATCCTTCATGCGCAGATCCATAAGCTGCTTCAACCAGTACATCTGACTCGTCGGACTTTTCTTATCATAAAGATTCTTGATCTTATTCCATAGATCCCATGCACTCTGTGCTTCCTCAAATACATTATAATGTACCTGTTCAGTGAGAGACAATACAATCGTGGACTTGCATAGCTCATCAAGTTCAAGCCAGTCGTCATTGTCCATAGTTTCAGGCTGCTCCCCACTCAACCGAAGTGGCTTAATCTGAGATTTCTGCACCAAGACCTACCAAATTTGACTCTTCCAGTAAGAGTAGTTGGTACCATCCAACTTTGTAATGTTAAAGATGGCACTATCATGCGAAGATGACACCATTATGCAGGCTGGAAATGCCCAAACAGTCCAAAATTGCTTGCTGTTTTACTGCAGAAACTGCCCAAAAATGACCAAAACGGGGTCCAAAGGGCGAGCAAAGTGTGCCAAAAGTGGCTGCCCACTTAGTACTAGGTGTGGTACACCAAATCAGGATATTTCAGCATGAAAAGTAGAAAAGTATACCTCAGTCCACCAATAACTGCTTGCTGTAATAAATTGCAGGTATGCAGTCTAGAGAGCAAACTGTCCCAAAATAGGATCCAATGTCAAGCAAACAATGCTAGGTCCAAAGCCGGCATGAAACGGACATAAGCAAGGCCAATGACAGTGAAAAGAACATGAGCTCAACACCGAAGCATGTCAAAATAACATCTGCCAGTGAAAGGCACACCCCCAGACACTCTAGGCAAAGTGTTCCTATAACTGCCAAAACCTGACACAAATAGGTATCTGCTCAAAGAGAAAGATCCAAATATGAGACTCAACTCATAAGCATCCTGTGAACCAAGAGTACATCAATGCATATCCATAAAGATCGGAGTATGATCCCAAAGTCTCAATGCATATGTAGCTGCTCAAGACATAAACTGCTCCAAATACATGTAAGTGCTCCAATAGCATGCAACTGTCAAAGGTCAAGCAAGCATGTAAAATGCTCCCACTGGCACAAAAGGCGTACAAAGCGAGCTCAGAAGCTCAAACAACCCAAGAGAAAGCACCAGTGATAAGTGACCCTGTCAATGCATCAAGCGCATCCAAGAGAGCATGACATACATGAAGCACCGGTCGTATTAACCATGAAGCAATACATAAGCCCAAATAAGCTCTCAGTCAACTCAATGACATCCAAATAGCAACCAAGATCAGTGATCAAGTAAGCCGGGAATGCTCAAATACATCCAAATCCAATCTCCAAATGTCGGTATGGCATACACGAACCAAATAGCACATGTCACGAACCAAAGCATGTAATGCAAAAGCCTAACTGTCAAGCAGAGACATGAGGCATGGGCGGTCCACGAGCATGCCAAGTCGGTCCAAATGCTAGTGAAGACGGAGCTAATGCGAAGCTCAAAAGCATCCCATAATCTCATACATATGCTCCAAGTCGTCCCCAAATGTCAGAGACATCATGCCAAAGCTCAAAGCATACATCCGGTATCGGTAGGTAAGTGCCAAAGCATGTAAAGTACCTTCAGCCCACTGTTATTCCAGCATGTATTTACTGTTCTAAACAGTAGATTTCAGCCCTGAATTCAAGCCAAAATCATGGTCAAACCAAATGCATACATCCCCAATACATCCGGGTAGGAAGTAGACCGCATACGGGCATCAAATAAGGTAACCGGAGTAGAGTATAAGCATCAAATGCCAATGCCAAGTGTGGCTGCCCTGTTTCTAGCATTGTATAACAGTAAATAACAGTCCCAAATCAGCCAATATTTCAGGCCAAAATCATGGCATAATCATGTGCATACATTCCCAAGGCACTAGGCATCATGTAGACCGCATACGGGCATCAAATAGCACAACTGGAATGGAGTATAAGCAACAAATGCTAATGCCAATGGTGCTGCCCTGTTTTCAGCCTGTTATGACAGTTTATGACAGTCCCAAATCTGAAGAGATCAGCCCCGAATGATCAAGACCAATGCCCAAAGCTTGAATGACATCAAACATGAAGTCTATAGCCCTCTTGATCAAGGTAGAGAGCAAGAAGCAATGGCCAAGTGTGGAGCTGAAGTAGATGAGTGCTCACAGCCTGGAAAAAAATGATGCAATCTTCCCTATGGGTGCTGAACTTGTTGGTGCTCCACATGGGCTGAAAAGGGGGTAATGGGGGGCTCAAGAAGGGCCTATTGAAGGCCTATGACAAGCCTCTTTGAGCCTTGATAGGTGTAAGGCACAATATGAGGGGAATAAGCTTCAAGGGTTTGAAGCCATGGCTGCCCTTGCTGTTTGCAACCTGTAGACTGAAATAAAACCCTGAAAGAATGATCAAATACCTCAGTATCAATGCCTTGAAGGTGCCTCAATAGGCTGGGAAGGTGCTCAGGAAGTCGGGGAGTGACGGGAGCTCGGGGAGATCGGATATGGCTGCCGGGATGGAGATCCAATGCGTGAAGGGAGTTGATGCGAAGGTAGAGAAGCACCGAGTCGAGCTCGAGCAAGAGAATGCCAAGCTCTGATACCAATTGAAAGGTGAGAAGGATCGAAGCTTGCACGCGAGCTATGGCGGGAGAGCAAGAGCAAGAAAGAGAGAGACAAGAAATGGGAACTCCAACAGTCACAATGTGTGACCGGGCCTTCCTTTATTCAAACTGTCACTAAAAGAATAAAGAATAAAGTGACGTGACGGGCGCCCGCCACCTGCAGTGTGCAGTGGCAAGTACTGTCAGTGTAGTAATACACGGGGCGGCACGGCGGAGGCGCCTTTACCCCCAACAGCGAAAAGGCTAAATTCAAAATGGCTCCTAAGAAAGCACCAAGCGCCGCTGCAGGAGGATCATCTCCTAACATCCACGTGGACATCTCACCCCAAGTCCAGGTTTTCCTTCCTAATTTTTATTTTACGTTGTTATAATTTTACGTGCGTGGATGATTTTTGGAGATAGGATGCAATTTTAAATACTTTGGTTAATTTAAAAGAATTAGCTTACGACGGACAAGTTTGGTCATTAGTATTTTCAATAAAACGAACAAAATAAAGTGAGCAGAAGATTGATATGCATTTCTAGCAAGTAGTTTTTGTGCATTTCAATGAACTGAACTTAGATTAATGTCCATATTTACAAAACGGAATTAAGATAGTGCACTCCGTTTAGGCATAGAAGTATAAATTGCATGTCGCATTATTAGGACATATCTTCTTCACAATGAGTCATTATGGAAAGTGCTAATATTCCATAGGAAATTGCAAGGCATGAAATGATTCTTAAGTTGCATAACTCTAGTAAATTGGTATAAATATCGTTTTTCAACTGCATATTTATTAGTAAAAGGCTGCATGTTTTAGCATGAATCCTGTTCGCAAGTTATAGGGTGATTAATTGGAATTAGGCTATAACTTAACCTATGCTTGATCTTAAATCGAAAATTTAGGGTTGAAAATCAACTTACGCGTAGACAATGAGTCATGTGTTTACGGAAATGATAGTGTAATTATCTTCAAGAATTAAACAAGTTGGCTTAAACCTAAACACCTAAAAACCGCGAAGGGACTCGTTTAGGAAGAGTTAATTCAATTCCAAAGAACTAACTAGTATTTAACACGTGACCCAGTCACTCGTATTGCCAAGGCTGGAACTCCTATACCCTAAAGACTTGCCCACATTCATGGAATGTAGGGACATTGGAACATACTTGAGAAGTGACCTAGGGTTTGTCCCTAAGAATCTTTCGCTAAAACGATGGAACTTGGAGCCCTAGGACTGACAATGCTAGCCTAATGTAATCAGGAACAGATTGTTTCGTGACTCCATTCGAAGGGTAAATAGTCCCATAGCTTGATGCGACACTTGTGCAACAGGTAGTAGAGTCGCACGATCTTGTGAATTGATCGCAAGGAAATGGCCAAATTCCTCGGAATGAGGTTGGCAGATTCTTACGCAAGTTATCTTGCAAGAGGATGAAAAATCATCCTAATATAGTATCTTTCTTGGGTAAAGATAATTGCTTGAAAGCAAGAGACCAACCAATAAATTAGAATAACATATGAACTTAAGATATTGACCAAGTCGGGTTAATAGGGTACGGCCCTAACCCAGGATATAGGGGAGCTTGCCAAGTCGCAAGTAATCCCGGATCGAGTGCTGGATGCATTCGGAAAGAAGGATTCACTCCTTAGCAGTTGGCCAAAAATAACGACCAATGGAAATGATTGTGCTTGTTACAGATTTAAGAGCACTGTTTTGCTTTGTTTGATCAATGAATTAAAGGATAAATGGATAGTTGAAGGCCTGAAGGGAGAGGCAGCTTCAGTTACCCCCGACTGCCTGCCTGACCCTAACCAAGGGGGTTGTTAACCACGCCAGGAAGGTGGACCGAACTTGCCGCGAGAGGTCTCTCCGTTGAGCGCTACTTGGAGCAGGAGGACACTTGGGTGCCAGGGGGGGCTCTGGCCGTAAATCCCTCGCCTTTCGAGCCCTGCACAAGAGGCTAACGCGACTCGGGATAGAATCTCGAGGCTCGCATACTAGTCTACGGGCGGAATCTTGGATTAGTGATCCCTGTGGATTGCTGGATAGCCTTCGGGCGGATTGTGGATAAGCCTATGGGATGGACTTTATGTATTTGAAAGATAAATATGATAACCTATTAAAAAGGAACTTGTTTGACATTACTTTTCTATGTCAAGTGATATGATTACGTAAAGGAACCAGTGCTTAACGGGTTAATTAAGGAAGCTGATTGATACATGTCCAACTAAATGTGTTAGGTAATTAAATAACTAAAACAACTTGAGGAAAGTGCGGTGGATGTGGCCATAGGTCCATCCTACAGATGGGTGGTCTTGGTTGGCCAGGAACTTTTCTCAAATCACGATGGACAGCCAGAAGATCGTCAAAGAACACGAACAACAAAAGCATTGACCTAGAGTTATAATTGATCTCGATTTACGTTGTTTTAGGGGAACGGAATGGGACTACGCCTTATGGTAGAGAGGTTGAGCTTCGCATCCCTCTCGTTTTCCATTCTCCTTGAACCAAGTGCAACGTGAATCCACTTCGGACCTGGCGTTTCTGCGTAAAGTAGTTCGCTTGGGTTTGACGCTAGTTGCCGTTAGGAAGTGACTAATAGCGAAAAACCCTAATTTAGGTCGGTCCTAAGTGGGAATGGCCGGAATACTTCCGCTACATGGCAGACGCGGAGAGTCCTAGATCGCAAAACCCGTAACATTCCATGGGAGTGCCGGGCGAAGCTTTCTAAACATCTTTTCTGAGGGACTGCTAAGACGTGTCCTGAAGATAACAGGTGGACACGTTACAATTTTGACTTTTATGAGTCGTACTTTCATTTTTATAAGAAAAAGAGAGTGAGAGAGAGCTTCTTTTGCTCGCTATGTGCAAGCCTCGCATTCAATTTGTGCAACATTTTGAGCATTGTAGATTTGTAGAAATAAGCCATGGCACATTGCAACTTAACTAGGTCAATACAAATATTGTTGAAGTTTTCATAGTAATAAGAAATCTTTTCAACTTTAGCTCCCTCCACTTCCATTTTTTAGCAATTAAAAAATACTTTTCTATTGAATTAGTGATGGATATATTTGGTGCTCATCTTATAGCTCTTAGCCATTTATTTTACTATGAGCCAATGCAGTTGCTATCATACTGTATATAGCCTCATAGCCTTGTCAACTAACCTTAGCTATATCACATGCTATTTGAACTTTTTCAATGGATAAACTATTAAGAATATCTATAAGAACCTCATTCAAAGTAGCAAGCTGGAGGGCTCGATGTTAAGGGTCTCTCAAAATTCCAATCAAATGCTTTCATTTTAAGAATGCCTTTAGAAGCTCCATTTGCTAACTCTCACCTTTACCTTCAGTATTATCAAAAAAGTTTCTAATAAAAAATAGACATTTTTAGGGAATAAAGTAGATTTAGATTGTGATCCTTTAATAGAAAATGATAAATCTAAATGCTTGCACACATCTTTCTCGCACTCTATCGTTCCAGGATAGTGATATCATTGGAAGTAATCGATAATTTCTTTCCTTATAACCATCTTGGGTAGTTCACTACATGTGTACCCTCTATATCACATGCGCTCACGGCCTATTTATAAATATCATCATCTTTGAATTTTTCATTAATAAAACATAATCCTTTTCTATTCAGTTTGTAAGTAACCCCTTTATATGGGACCCTTCTGTATGTAAAAAATACGTAAAAATGGTATTTAAAAGATACCTTATATTGAACTCACGGATACATATATATACTTATGACTGACCTCCCTAGGCTTATAACCCATGGGAATTTGCTTGCACCTTTGTAACTTTGCTTCTACAATGTTCTTATTCTTCTCCATTTACTTCAAAAGCGATTTTATTGAGGCATTCTTCTTCTCCAAGGCTGAATTTCTTTGTGTGTCTGTTGCCATGTCTAATTGTCCTTTGTCTTTATATTGCTTCAATCATTCTTCAAGCTTCTACACTTTGATTTTTTGATCTTCTAAGGCTTTTTGCAATACATTTAAAGAACCGTAGGATTGTAATAATGATTGATGAGTGCTATATTACATTGATTGATAATATTGATGCATATGAATATTTCCATCTAAGCGTTTGTAATAACCTAGTAAACAATTTTCACCATCCCCAACAAATGTAAGCATTAACAAGGAAGTGGAATTGAAAGGTTGATTTAACCTAGTGTTAAGATCATTAGGATACAAGGAACCATCCACCCAAATATCAATATTTTTCTTTTCCTCTAAACGATATTGGGAAGTAGTTGTTGCATCTAGCCCACACTTGCTATAATGAGACTTTGCAATATCATACTCTTTATCTACATGAATATGCAAATCCACTTTTATCTTACAATTCATTATATCCCTAAGTGATTCCATTAGAGGAGGAGAGGAAATGGAGTAGACTAAGTTTTCATAGGATAATATTGATATAGAAGGGGTAGAGGGCAAAAGAGAGTATAAAAAATGTTTTGATGCATATATAATATGGTTAGGCGATGATGGTTCAATAGAGGTCAATAGAGTTGGATCACCTTCTAGATCAATGGAGGTAATGGAGGGCATGTGATTGTCACCTTCTAAATCATTGAAGGTGATGGTTCAACTCTCAAATCAATGGAAATGGTGTCATGGAGATGATAGATTATCATCTTCCAAAATTAGTGAGTTAATGGACATGACGGATTGGAGGTGATATATCAGGGGTCAATGGAAGTGATGGTGAATGGGCTTCTTGAATAGGCTGGATGGATCAAGCTCTATCCTAGATGTGGTTTAAATGCCCTGAAAACCTTGTAGCATTCCTCACCACTATTCTAAACTTCGCAGCTTTAACTTCAGTGTGCCTTTGCCTTCGAGCATTGTTGTGTCCAAACCCTTTGGAGAAGCTGAAACAATATCCAGAAAAAAACCCTTCTCCAGGAGGCCTTGGTATCAATACATTTTGGGAAGGTTTGGAACATTATGTTTGTTCTTCCCATGGAGGCTCTAGATGACTCATTGAGAAGAGAATTATAGACACAAGCTCTAAAGTAAGAATATTCAATCAGTCTAGTGGTAGAGGCATGGGGAATCCTCCCACTAAAAACATGAATTTTAATCCGACAATGGGGCTGACTACTATAAAGTTGACCGCTTAGACTGACTAGAGCTAATGAAAATCCCACTAAAAATGATGGTATTTGGAGTTCTTGTTTGATAGGTGATGTCTCCAGATGGTCTTTGGTGTGTTTTGAGCTTTAGCTCTCTACAACTAAAATATTTTTAGGGCCTAAAAGTCAGCCATGGTGACCCAGGGCAACACTTAAGGTGATGGAGAACTCACTCTTGGATGGTGGTTCTGTGACTCAGAAGGTATCTGCTTATTTGATTGGAAATGGTTAGACCCAATACGAAAAGACGGCGTCCACAAGGTTTAGAGAATCAGACTGAAGCGCGTTCATTTTTCATTTTAGTGAATATGTTAACCTTTTATGCAGTTGGGCTAAGGGGTCAAGGCGGACAGCGACAGCTCAGCTAGACGGACTGTAGAGCAAAACCATCCGGACGGATATGAATCTGGCCTTATTTCTATGTTAGAAGAACAAGCTTGGATCGCCTACTCATGCGCCTGCTTGCCCAGCCAGCAAGGCACCTCGTCCAGTGACTGTGGCAGGGCTCATTTAGCGGCAGCGCCAAGGTCGTGTTTTACATAGTCAGGCAGTCGGCCCATGCAGGGTGCAAAAAAATCAGCCTCCGCATGCTCGATGCGGCGGAGGACATCGAATCGAATGTGCCGGAGGACGAACGGAATATTTCCGAGGGTATGCCGAATCCTTCGGAGGGTGTTTGGAATACATGGCCTAGTAAAACAATAATGACAGGCACGATAAGCCATGAGCAGGATGGGATAACAAACAATAAAGAGAATATAACAGAGGATTCCGAGAGGCGCAGAGAGGCCCACTGAGAGCACCAATCGCACTCGTGGGGAGAGCAGCCTTGGTAGGATTCGAGTGGCGGTGAGGCTCTGGACATGCTGGAGGAACCAGTAGCAGGAGATGAAGAGCAGCAGGGCAGAGAGAGAGAGAGTGAGGATGGCGGGCATGCCGCGGGGGTTGGGTAAGACGGCGATGGCGGCGGCAAAGAAGGAGGTGGAGACGCAGGCCACAGAGAGGGCCAGCAATATGCTTGCCACCACCACGGCCTTGTGGGCATTGTCCTTGGCCGCTGCCAGCTGGCCGCTGCGCAGGGGCATGGCCCCGTTGGCGCCTGCTAGGACCGTGCCCATGGCTGTGCCGAACCCCAGGATCGTGCTCCCCACAAACGTCTGCATGGCCCCCCTCGGCTCTGTGACTAGCTTGTTGGACTCCGCGTCGAAGCCACGTGGCGGCTGTAGCCAGCCCTGGAACGCCAAGCCTGCAATCAGCGCCGCTCCCACCAACAGCGTGTTGGCGTAGTCCACGTATACTTGCCTGTCCTCGTAAAGCTGCTTCCTTACGTCTTCTCGTGACTCCATCGCTGTCGGCACCTCCGGCATGTCCTTCCTCACCCACGGAGCGACCCCCGATGCATATGCCAGCAATGTGTTACCCCCCACCGCTTCCGCCTCTCCTACCAGATCACAGTGGTAATCCTCCTTCAACAACTCCATCGCCAGTGTCGCCATTCTAGCCATCAAGGCCTCCGTAAAGAGGTGCTGCAATTTGGACTTCTCCCAGGGTGCCTTCCTCCTCACCAGCGCCAGCGCCAGCTTCTCCCTTTCGAACACGGTCCACTGCAGGTGACTGCCTTTCATAACTATCAGCATCATTAGCTCCCAAAGTTGCTCCTGCATGTAATCGCTATTGTCCGCCTGCACTACCGGCAGTCCTTGCGCTAAGGCCAATGACAACTCATACTCTTCATCCCACAGAGATCTACAGAGTCTATGCATGCTTTTATCAAATTGTTGCTCCTCTCTAGCCCTTTTGAAGAGCATAGACAATGGGTGCATATGCTCCTCTTTGCTGTCACCAATTGGTCGTACACCCTTAGCTAATTCTGCCCAATCCCCTATGGTCATATCTGCAATGACCTGAGCACTCATATCATTGCTTGATACTGATGTCTGCTGTTCGAGGATGACTTTGACAACATCCACATGGCCATTTGCAGCAGCAAAATGCAAGGCTGTGAACCCTTCAAGAGACAAAGCTGGAACGGGTGCATGCTTGAGA
This sequence comes from Lygodium microphyllum, assembly GCF_053477565.2. Taxonomy (NCBI): domain Eukaryota; kingdom Viridiplantae; phylum Streptophyta; class Polypodiopsida; order Schizaeales; family Lygodiaceae; genus Lygodium; species Lygodium microphyllum. The sequence continues at coordinate 105,247,694 of NC_141150.1, read as the reverse complement.
AGAAGAAGAGTAAGAGCTTCATTGGGCACAAAAACAGATGGATTACTGTAGTGCCTATAGGTGCGGGCGGCTCTCTGGTTGATGTTGCACCTCTTGGTTGACAGGAGGAGTTGCACAATTTGTGTGTGCCCTCCCGAAGCTGCTAAGTGCAAGGGTGTTACCCCTTGGTCGTCCGCCCCATCCACGTCCACATTGACACATGATATCAATAGTGCCACGATCGGAAGGTGGCCGTGTTCTGTAGCAAAATGTAGTGGCGATCGTCCCAGAAACTTCTCTCTTGCATTCATCTGTACTTTAGGTTCTTGTTCCAATAACAACCTTGATATACCTTCATGCCCATTGCATGCCTTCTCCCTTGCATTCACCTGTGCTTTTGGTTCTTGTTCCAATAACAACCTTGCTATACCTTCATGCCCATTGCATGCTGCCAAATGCAAAGGAGTTAGGCCGAAACGACCTGCTTCAACCCGATGACCCATAAGGAGACTCTTCATAGAACTTTCATCTCCATTGGCTGCTGCTAGGTGAGCCATGGTTAACCCTGTTCTTTTAACAATGTCATGAAGATTTTCCTCATGCTCAAACGGGGTGGAACTCGCCATGAGAGACCTCCAAACTTTATAAGCAAGTTGGGCATCATGGTAAAGAAAAGGTACATCGGGATCATGAAAATCATCTGTTGCAGGTTGACAAACATCACAAAGTTGCAAAATCAAAACTATTAAGAAGATCTTGTGTGTGTCTGTGTGTGCGCGCATAATAGGTAACTTACTCTCGTCGAAATACGGTGGACACATTTGAACAAGGGGAAGACATCTTTGAACAAGAGAAAGATGACCTTCCCTACCACACTGGTAGGCAGCCAACAACCAAGGATGTTGACGACGTCGCTCCCATGTGTAGAGATAAAATGTTGACTGGCGCTCCCACATGATCCCTTGATGATCAATCAAGGAGTCAAGGAGGTTCAAGTCACCAGTTCTGGCTGCCGCACAAGCTGTTGGCTCGAACAATCCCAAGCGCACCGCCTCTTGCACCACACTGCCTCTATCCGAAATCACCATGTCTTCATCGTCCTCAATGTCTTCCTCCTCAATCCCGGACAGCTGATGTGTGACCTCTTCCATTGCCAACACACGCCAATTTGACATTGGCACCACCTCATGTACATAGTGATCCACTTCCCTAAGCCACCATGGGTATCGACGGTACAATTTTTCTAGCAGTCTGCACCATCTCTCTTCTTCCTTCTCAAGCTTCACTTAATTACAATAGTATTATTAGTAAATCACCAATGTCAATTAGTTATTCCATTAACCACTATCTTTTGATTATTATTTACTAGAAAGGAGCCTTCCTTTCTCATTTCTAGTCAAGTCAAATGCATCCATTAGACCTCAAACCCATCCTAAGGTTAGAACCACCTAAGGTTCGGATACTCCAAACTCAAGGTATAGATATATCATTTACATGGACAATAAGAACCAACTTTAGAACTTTTCTTTATATGTCACTCATACAAAAACAAAAAATTAAGATAGTGTAAGATAAACTATCATATTGGTGCATTTTGGATGAGGCAAGTGAAACTCAAGCTTGGCATGAAACTATGTATGCATGGCATTTGGCATCGTTGCTTGTGATATGATGGAAATGGAAAAGGCCTTGTGCTATGATCTACATTCCTTCAATGACCGCGCGCGCCACTTTAGATAATGGTAAGAATATTCTCAGAGCTCCAATAGGAAAAGGCCTTTTCTTTGGATTGTTGGCATCCTCCATCGATAGAGATTTTCTCTCAAGCACCGTGGGTTTTATGGATGGTTTTGTGTAATATGCTTCCTTAGTTGGCTAGTTTCTCTCCTGATAATGTGGGTCATCAATGAGTGTCCCATTGGATCATTCTTCTTGACTTGTTAGAAGGTGAAGTTGCAAGCATTGAAGAAGACTTGGGAAAGGTTTAATATGTCCCAAAAGCCACCAATGGAGCTATGTGGTCTAACAAAAGGGCATATACTCTAGAATACATTCCTTCCTATAGGTTTTAGAGCTTTTTGGTACCAATCAAATTGAGATTTATGCAAAGTTCAAGTTTGCCCCCTTCCCTAATGCATGCTATATTTAGAAGACTTTAAGGCATTTCACTTTTGATTATATGCAAAGGTTCGGTAAATATAATAAGAAAGAAGGTCTTACTAAGCTAGAGAAGTAGGACAATGAGAAACATGTGGAGAAATAGCTAGGAAAAGGGGGATCAATGGAAGTGTCTAAGTCCTCAGAGTTTGTGGTGGATTCTAAGGCTCCAAGTACCTTAAATACAACCGCATGAAGCTAAGGTGAGGAAGTCTAGTCCTAAAGAGTCTATTGCTAAACAACACGTATAGAACGAGAAGACAAAGGAACTAGAGGCTCCAAAGATATGCAAAATGGATGCTAAAAGGAGAATAAAAAAATATCACAAAAAGGAAAAGCAATCATTGCCCAATTCTCATAAAAGGGAAAATAGAATGTTTCCCTTAAGAAGTTGGTCTATAACCTTCGATCAAGAAGAATGTATTCGGTGTGCTATGCAAAGACAATTTAAGGGATTATTTTCACCCTTATCCAACATTTGATGATAAGTCAGTGACTTAGAAGCTAATATTTATATCACTGAATGTCAAAGAAATGTGTGTGCTTGAGAGGTAAAAGGTGTTAGAAACATTGGTGAAACATAGGCTTGATGTAATGACAATAGAGGAATTGAAGTTATGGAACTGAAACCTTTTATTTTGGTAGCTATGATTATTTTTATGATGTAGCAAGAAGATCTTAGCACAAGTGTTATTGCTGTTCAATAATTGTTGAGGCCATTTAACTTTTGGGTTGGTGAGGGACATGTTTCTACAATATTTATTCTATTAAATGGAGAGAGTGTGAAGAGAGCTAGATGCTACTAGACTCTAGAAAGAGAAGTATAAATCCCTCAACTATCTTTCTTGGTGATTGGAATATGATTATAGGGGTTAATGACAAGTCACACATGCCATCTTTTGTGATTCATAGTGATGTGTAGGCATGGGAGTCCTTGTTCTCACATCATCAACTAATAGATGTAGCTTCACTAAAGGGGAATAGTGTACCGTTTATATGTTAGAATCACCATGTTGATGCATGCTAAAGGGCACCACATCTTGAGAGGATCTATGCTAAGGGTTAGTGGATGCAATATGATGGTAGATTTCATGTACATTCTAATATGTTATCTTTGGATCATGTTCCAATTCTTATTGCTACCCAAATTATATGTAGTTGTAAATCCTTCAATGGTCCCTATTTATTTAAATTCAATAGTTTTTTTTTTTTTGCAAGAAGGAAGTTTTGTGAATGAGGCTAGAAAAGTGTGGATAGATACTAGTAGAAATGTAGTGAACCAAAAATGTGGAGTGCTAAGATGTATTGCTCATGGTAAACTTTAAGCTTATAATAGATCATAAGTTTTCTTTGGTGGCAGGCCAAGAGAAATATCAAATTGAATATGCAAAGTCCAAGTTAAGGCCAAGTATAATGCTTTATCTTATGCTCGTTTTTTCTTCAAGGACTTGAAGGCAAAACAACAAAAGGATTGCATAACGTCACTTCAAGTTGGAGATGCATTGGTTTATCCTAATATTTCTCACATATTTTGGAATCGCCTTTCTACAATTGGAATTGTTGAGTTGAGTAGGAATGGTAGTTGGTAGTGCAAAGTAGATGGATTCCTACATGTGCAATTTGATTCTATTGCACTTAATTGGGCCTTTTTGTGGCTCGATTGTTCTTGGATGAGATCCTCCTCATATCAAAATCCATGAAGAAGGGAAATGTCCTAGTTTGGATTGTTTTGCTAAAGGAAATCTTCCTTAATATGGGTTAAGATGAAGCATATGATAGGACAAGCTAGGTCTTCATCTTGGAAGTGTTGGTAAGAGCTAGCTTTCATGAAGGTTTTTCTAAGTTTATTAAGACTTTGTTTTCCAATGCCTTGGCTAAGGTGGTTAGAGGGTGGCTAATAATGGTTTAATTTTTTAGGGTTTCACCTTAGAACTCTATTTGGCAATGTTGCTTGATTGCTTCACTTCTATTTACCTTAGTTATTGATGCTTTTCCAAGGAAGTTTGATAAATCAACAAGAGTTAGTTCTTTGCTCACAATGAGAATCCCTAATGGTCAATATCTCCCCTCTCAATTCTCTTATAGCAATAATTCTAATTGGCTACTAGTGGATAAAGTTTTTGCAGATACTTCCTAGATATTGTCTTGATGCTCTATTTTGACTTCTCTATTGTACTTGGTTCCATTATGAGCAAACATAAGACTAAACTATCTTTTTTGGTGATTAGAATATGATTGTAGGGGTTGATGATAAGCTACACATGCCATCTTGTGTGATTTAGAGTGATATGAAGGCATGGGAGTCCTTGCCCAAATGTCATCTATTGAAATATGCAGCTTTATGAATGGGGAATAATGTATTGTTTATATGGTAGAATCACCAGGTTGATGCATTCTAGAGGGAAACACAACTTGAGAGGATCTATGCTTCTATTGAGGGTTGGTGGATGAAATATGATGGTAGATTTCATGTACTTTCTAATATGTGACCTTTGGATCATGTTCCAATTGTTATTGCTATCAAAATTATATGTAGTTGTAAATTATTCAATGTCCCCCTTTATTTAAATTCAACATCTCCTTTTTGCAAGAATGAAGTTTTGTGAATGAGGCTAAAGAATGAGGTTAAAGGAATGTGGATAGATACTATTGGAAATGTAGTGGACCCAAAATGTGGATTGCTCCTATGGTAGACCTAAAGCTCATAATAGATGATAATGTTGCCCTAATGGTGAGGTAATAGAAATATTGAATTGAATATACAAAAGTCCAAGTGAAAGCCAAGTATGGAACTTTATTTGATGCTCTAAATAGTCTTTTTTAAAAGTACTTAAATGGAAAACAATAAAAGGATTGTGTAATCACTTCAAGCTAAAGATAGCTTGGTTTATCCTAAGGACTAGAATACTACTCACATATTTTGGAATCATCTCTCTACAATTGGAATTGTTGAGTCAAATTTGGATCCTATCACATAGTGCAAAGTCAATGAATTCCTACATGTGCAACTTGATTATGTTCCACCTTAGTTGGGCCTAGCTTGATTTTTTTTTCACGAGGAGATCCTCTTCATATAAAATCCATTAAGAAAGAAAAATCTCCTAGTTTGGATTGCTTTCCTAAGATTTCTTGTTGCAGGGTATCGATCCAAAGGAAGTATATTGGAGGTCTTTGTGATTTGCTCAATCACAACAAGGTGATAGGGAAAATAGACCTTCAAATCAATGAGATTCCCATAAATTGATTCGTAAAGTTTAGGAATGGAGGCTTTCAAACAACTATAGATGCATCATAATGGTTAAAGTATGCATTGGCATAAAGGATCAAGTTATTACTACTAAGAGTGGTGCACCAGCGGTAGTTTGGCTTCCCTTTTGGCAAGATCTCATATGCAGATTTGAACTTGATCAATCTTGTGATGGAGGAAGGTCAAAAGGAGATCTTGTTTAATTTGGATTAAGATGAAGCATATGATAGGGTAAGCTAGGTCTTCATCTTGGAAGTGTTAAAAAGAGTTAGTTTCATGATCGTCTTTCGAAGTTGATTAAGGCTTTGTATAGCAATGCCTCCGGCAAGGTGGTTAATAGTGGTCTAATTTCTAAGGGCTTCACCTTGAGGCACTCTATTTGGCAAGGCTATTTCATTACCCCACTTCTATTTGCCTTAGTTATTGATACCATTACAAGGAAGTTTGATAAATCAATAAGAGTTAGTCCTTAAATGAACACAATAAGAATCCCTAATGTCAATATTTTCCTTGCCAATCCTTTGATAACAATAGTTCTAATTGGCTGCTAGTAGATAAAAATGTTCATGGATACTCCCTACATACTATGATGATGCTATATTTTGTCTATATTATCTTTGGTTCCATTGTGAGCAAACGTAAGATTAAACTCGTAGCCTTGATAATTAGGAAGGATATGATCAAATGGGTTTTGAAATATGGCTTTATTTGATTCAAATGAGCCAAGTGTTTTTCATCCTAGATATCCACTTGGGATTGTTGTGGCCATAAAGCAATGTTTTGATTGATTGTATCAAAAGACAATGGTTAAATTACAAAAGTGGTCCATTTTTTCTACAAGTGGTTAGGTACACTAGTGTTGGGAAAATTTATATTATCCTCCTACATTATATACATTGGGGTTATGTTTCCCTTCTCCCAATATTATTTGCACAATGTTGAGTAGTTGATATCTCATTGATATATGCAAGTTGATGTGGTCCTTTGGTTCTATCAAAGAATGGCAAGTTATTGTGTGGAGTTAAGTAATAATGCATGAAGAAGATGGCAGTTCAGGATTGGAACTAATATGCAACAAAGTGAGGATTTTGTATTTAAATTGCTTAAGAAGGCTATTGGAGGGTGAAGCATGGGTAGAAATTATGTTTTTTTAATAATAGTTGGCACTAGAACGGTCTTTGGATTGGTGGGGCAAGCTATCTATTCTACTAAGTAAGGTGAAGATTCTTTCTTCCACTATGGCACAAGGTTTAGTGCATAAATAGAGGGGAGTGACTATGGATGCTATGTAGAAAGAAAGCACTCTTACACTAATAGTTTCGGTTTTGGCTTGTGCTTTCCAAGTTGGTAGAGACCTGCTACTAGAGAACCCTACAATGTTTCTAGCTTGCTAGACTAGGAAAGGCATTATAACATGTTTTGACCTTAGCTGGACCTTAGGGATGAGGGTCCTTTTGTCTTCAAGCCATGTAATGTGGTAGCTAGATAGTTTGGTATTAAAACTAAAGAGGGAGTTTTGATTTTCTGGATGTTGGACAAGCAACAAGGATTACCCAGCTTGCTTTGCTTTAAGCTTTAAGTATCCTTATTATATTGGAAAAATCGCAAAGGAAATTGGCTAGTGAAACTTACAAATAGGTTGATTTGAATAAATAATGTTAGGGATTGATCATGAGAATAATGTTAAGGATGGATCATGAGAAAATGTTATTTTTGGAGAAACATCTTGACCCATTGGCTTCTTGGAAGAGAAGAGTGGTTAGAGTCTAGACATCTACTCCTTCTTAAAGGTTAAGGTTGTTCTTATAACATGTTTCAATGAATAAGGTTCTTGTAAAGGGGAAATCAAGCAAGTTTAAAGGTGTCTCCTTGGCTTTTCTTTGTGGCAGAAAAGAGGGGTCAACATCACATCTTTTTTGGGAGTGTTGAGAGGTGAAATCTCTCTCTCTCTCTCTCTCAAAGCAAGAAAACACCTCAATGTGAAGATTAATTTTATAATATTATATAGTACATAAATACATGCTTTTAAGTGCTTACAAAAATATTTAATCCTATTATCCTATCATCCTATATAGTTAGTCATGATTCCCATCCTTGGGATTGATCTATATCCATTTAAGAGCTTCAAAAAATATTTAATCCTCTCATCCTATATAGTTAGTCATGATTTCCTTCCTTGGGATAATTGATCTATGGTAAGTGAGTTATTTTCTATAATAGGAAAAATGTTGAAAGTCTTATCACAAACAATCTAAATATGCTCACAATGAGAACACAATAGATAGAGGATCTTAACAAAAAAACCTTGCACAAAGAAAATGATTCCAATGTTACAACATTGAGTAAGAATGGCATTCCAACATGAACTTCAGAGCATAAAGAAGAATCATGAAGGCTAATGAATGAGGATTCCAAACTATATCATCAAAATGGCCTAGATTACAAGTATCTTAGGACATGTATGTCAGAATGTAGAATCCATTATCTCAAAATAACATCACATGGACTCAAGCCATAGGAATGATTTGATAAAGACTAATGCAAGGAGAATCCACAATGTATCTTGAATTGGTGAAATGAGAAGAAAAGTGTCAATGACTTAAAGCAGCATAAGGCTTGGATCTAGATGTGAACATGTGGATTTAATGAATATTACAAGTCAATAAGATTACTAATCAATTGTTTAGAACTAAATTGCTTAGATTGAGAGCTCAATAACTATCATTTCCTAATTCTTACCTTTGATGATTGCATATTTCTATGAACTTTCACTCTACTTTTCCTTCTAGCCTTTCAAGCAAGAAGCAAATATGTTCTCCTTCATTGTGCCTCCAACATCATGTCTCGTCTTCTTTTATAGTGTTATGAGGGCAAAATGTTACTTCAAAAAAGTTTTAGCTTCTATACTTTTCACCTTTTAAGTAAGGTTTAAGCTTTGATATCCTTCTTACATTTTAAAACTTGTTTACTGTGTAACTAGGTACATTACCTTCAATACTCATTATAAAAATTTTGTTAGCACTGTTTAGGTAGATGTTAATGATGGTACTTTAATTTACAAGAGAACCGATCACTTTCTAAAAATCTTGCAACAAGAAAACTTCCATAGTGATTGGATAAATTAGCGTTAGGTTCTTGCATTTGGAACTTTTGAAGCAACATACTTTGGAGTACTGAAAAAGCACCAACACATGTAGTCACATTTAGAAACATAAACATGCATAACATTGGCAAAATATCAACATAAGCTAACATGCTTCAAACAAAATAGTTGTAAATAAATCAAGATACAAGTTTGCAACATAGAGATGCATAACATAATGGAATGTATATGCAAATAACAAGCAAATAGAAAGCAGACAGCAAAATACCTATAGCATAAAGAAGAATATCATAAAGTGACTTTGAGAAGAATGTGAAGAGAAAAATGCATGGAACACACCATATTGCAATAGACTTGGAACACGACATATACAAGAAGGACAATATAGAAAGAGTAAAGACATGCCAAAGCTTGGATATCAAATAGGATAAAGTAAAGGAGTATACTTGGGGGAAAGAAGATTTATGACCTATTTCATATTGAATGAAATGATTGCTACTCTTAGACAATTCCAAACTAGAATAAAACAAATAGCAACATACTTGCATCATAAAGAAGCATAGCATAAAGCTAGCAATAAAAACATGCAAAGCAAAATATATGAAGCATAAAGAAGAAATGCATGATGCAATATGCTTGGAACACAATTAAGGATAAAATAAGGACATCGGCTTACAAAACATGAAGGCACATGAAAATTTGAGGCATAAAAAATGGATAGCATAAAGAAGCTATTAAACATGACTTATCTACAGAATTCTTCCTTCTTCAACTATTTCAAAATGACCTAATTAGGTGGGGAGAACAGTTGATAAAAATAATAAATATTGAACTTGGTCAAGAAGTGGCCAACATATATGTATTCTCAATTTATTGATTTTTGAATTGGCTTGGAAATTTTAGTGCATATATGGCATTGGAAATTGATTTGATTTGCATTCATACATATTTATCTACAATGACCCTTAGTTGTACAATCATAATGAATTAGATGTTATAATCATATGTAGAAAATTAACTACTCATTTGTATTAATGAAGCATACTTTGCATTTTTACATTGTTATTTAATTCATTTTAGAACTAGAAGGTGAAGATGAACTATGATTGGCCATATATTAAAATTGTAGAATAGCAATGTTTGGCCTTGGTAATGAAGCTATCATTTAGAGAAGTAAGAAGAAACCTAAAGTATCTTTTTCTAGAAAGTCTCATTGTGGAAATGTGAAAAATGTTTAGTTAGCTACTATTCTAGTGTACCATGCTAGATTAAAGGATATTTTTAAGTATACTATCAGTTCACCTTAAAAGATAACTTGCTTCATGTGATTCAAAAGAAGACCGCACTTCACCAAGGAGATGGTACTACTTTAAAAGATAACTTGCTTCATGTGATTCAAAAGAAGACCGCACTTCACCAAGGAGATGGTACTACTTTAAAAGATAACTTGCTTCATGTGATTCAAAAGAAGACCGCACTTCACCAAGGAGATGGTACTACTTTAAAAGATAACTTGCTTCATGTGATTCAAAAGAAGACCAATTATCACATACCTTGAGTTATGAATTGGAGTTGAGGTGGTGGAGTCTAGACTTCAAGCTTATGCTACTAGTTAGTGTCAATGGTTTGGTCATCTTTATGTCCTAACCATGGTTAGAAATTGGACCTATCAATGTATGTTTTCCTTTCAATTCTAGTGCATGAAAGCAATAAAAAGATAAATTAAAACACATTTATTATTTTTCTTCCATCCCTCTCAATGTAACTTTAGCTCCCCTTAAAAATAATGGACCAATTAAAAATGTATTTTTTTGGATGTGGGTGTCACATTTACACCTATAAGATCTAGTAATTGGTGGCAAAATGTTGCTTGTACAAACTATGCTAACAAGCATTATCATCCAAACCTAAGTTCTCAAAATTTCCATGTAATCTTGTTAAAAAAGGAACTAGAGAGGAAAGACGAGAAACTATAGAGAAAGAGGAGAAATAAAGACTAGAAGAGAGAGAGAATGTGAGTAACTATGGAAGTTGTGCAGGAAGGTGAAGATGAAAGAGATTTTTGATTATTACTCAATTACATTAGGGCCAATTTTGAGGCCAAAATGACCCTATAAGTATTTGGATTACTTCTTGATCAGATCCAAATTAGATAAAAATAGGGGAAGAATGACACCTTATTAATTGCTTATTTTTCTCTAATTTTAGGGTTAGATTAGCATTAAATAATGGTGGTAGCCTTTTCTTTTCTCTCTCTTCCTTTTGTTTTTTTGTTTAATAACCTCATTTTTAAATATTTTGGCTAAGTGCTTGATGGTGACTCCATATCTGCCAAGGCATTTAATAGCAACCTCTAGACACCCATTTTTAAAGTTTTAGTTACATTTTACTTTTGGACTAATTTTTTTTTAATTCTTTTACTTTTTTAGGCTGTTAAGAAGTGGATTAAAGAGAGAGGAGGAGAGAGAAGACTGCAAAAGAGAGAAGAAAGAGTGCAAAAGAGAGAGAAATAGAGTGATGAGGAGAGAGAAATACTAGAATAGGAGAGAGAAAGTCAGGAAATAGGCTGTGAGCAAGGTGAGAGAAGAAGGACAATAATGTATTAATGTGTCAAAAGATGGGAAATTTTACATGCCCTCTCCTTTTATACCAATGTTAGTGTGACATGGCATATCATCAATATTATTCACACACTAAATCCTTATTCATTCCATCTTCTTACAATCCATCCCATCCCAAAGGTTTTTGCCCTAGAAAACAAACATATAAAGACTGGATAGAACAGAGTACTACTCTATTTTTTACAGCTTTACAAATGGGAAAATGAATGAAAGATAACTGACATATGGACTAGAATGAAAGAACAAAAGTAAGCCTCAGCTATATACATGATCAAGAATGCTTCAAAGGTATATGGACCCATAAAGTCTTCAATTGATGAACCCAGAATGAATAGATAGCTTGATGTGTAAACAGACCCTGTTGGACCAAATCTACCATAACTTCTAGTAGAAGTGTCCAAATGAGGCGTGCCACATGTCAAAACCTAGCTCTTGAAGAGTACTTTGATTCTATGTAAGTGGTTTAATTCTAAAAATTAGACACAATAAAAACTATTCTAAAACAATGTGCTGTCATGTCCTTGTTTGCACCAAAACTAGCTCCATAATCAATAGGCTTCAACCAACCACCAATGTGTCCCTTAGGAAAGGAAACTCATCTAATATAGAATCAGTCCTCCAAGAAGCTTCCCTAGGTGGTAAAACTCTCCATTTGATCAAATATTCAATGATGGAACGAAATTGAAGCTTCTTCTCACACTGACCTATGACAGCCTCTAGGATGTACTGAATAAGACATTTTTCATCAATAGGTGGCAGATAATCAATTGTATCAATAGGATCACCATAGAAAGGCTTGAGCTGACAAACATGGAAGACATTATGAATCTTTGTGGAAGAGGGTAGCTCCAATTTGTATGCTAAGTCGCCAATGCGCTTCAAGATCCGATAGGGGCCATAAAATCAGTGAGCAAGCTTGTTACTAGATCCATCTTTCGAAGTAGACTACCTAGAATTGGGCACCTTCAATAAAACTAATTCTCCTTCTTGGAACTCTAAAGGACGCCTCTTCTCATTAGCATACATCTTCATTTGGTCTTGAGATTTCCTAAGATTCATCTTACACTACTGAAGAAGGGTTTGCATTCTTTTCAACTCTTCTTTCCCATGAGGGTTGATTCTTTCATTAAAGATGACTATGGATAAGGGCACCTTATAGCCATACATAGCCTCAAAGGGTGAAACTCCAATGCTATCATGAGTAGAGTTGTTGTAGGCAAACTTAGCCAAGTGTAACCAAGAATCCCATGAATTTTGGACATCATAGCAAAAATGACGAAGATAAGTCTCCAACCATTTATTTACCCTTTCTATTTGTCTATCAGTCTATGGATGATAGGCCATAGAAGGAGCCAATTTAGTGCCCATCGATGTGAATACCACCTACCAAAAGTTACTCATGAATTTTGAGTCTCTATCATGAACAATCATGTGAGTAATCCATGTAGTCTAAAAATCTGCTCCATGAATTGACTGGCCACTTGAGAAGCAGTAAACTGGGTCTTGGTTGGAATGAAATGGGCTGCCTTGGTGAGTCTATCCACCACCACATGTATACTTTTCCATCCCTTTTTGGTAGTAGGCAAGCCAGTAATGAAATCCATGGTAATGTGATTCCATTTACCTGTAGGAATGGGTAATGGCTACAACAAACCACCTGGCTTATGGGTGCTATCCTTATTCTACTGACAAGGCATATACGTCATGACAAAGTCCTTGACATCTTTCCACATCCCTTTCCAATAGAAACTTTTACCGATCCTATCATAGGTCTTGAAAACTCCAAGATGTCTAGCTAAAGGCAAAGAATATAGTTCCTCCATAATTTTTCATATAAAAGAAGAGGTAGAAGGAATGTCAATCTTGCCATTTAACCAAATAAGGGCATTTTTAAGGTGATAATGCGAGTCATCTTCCATGAGACATTGTTGTAATTTTTGAAAAATATGGCTGAGCTCTTCATCCAAGAGATAAACCTCATGTAGTTCTTCAATCCAATCATTATGCAACTCAGTCATTGCTGAAACTCTGCAAGCCGACATACGAGAAAGAGAATCAGCCACTATATTGTCTTTACCCCTCGTATGAGTGATGTCGAAATCATAATTCTGCAATGTAGCTACCCACATATACTGCTTAGGAGTAAGATTGGATTGAGTAAGGAAATACTTAAGAACCCTGTGGCTGCCATACAAATAATGGTGCCATTTCTTTATAGCATGCAAGATAGCCAATATCTCTTGGTCATAAACATTCATGGGCATTTCTTTATCTGTAAGATTATAGCTTTCAAAGGCAATCACTCCATGCTCCTGTACCAAAACAGTCCCAATGCCATGGCCACTGGCATCACACTGTATGGTAAATTCTTTTGAGAAATCTAGGCATACTAGAATTGGAGCGGAAGTAAGGAGTTCCTTTAAATGGTTGAAGCTACTATCTGCAAGAGCATCCCAAAAGAAAGTTTCCTTCTTCAACATGTCAGTCAAAGGAGCTACAATAGCCGCATAATGCTTGATGAATTGGCGGTAGAATGAAGATAGACTAATAAATCCTCTAAGAGAAGTAGTAGTAGTAGGTGTTGGCCAATCTTTTATACATTGCACCTTCTTAGGTTCAGCCTGTATCCCTTTTTCACTAACAATATGTCCCAAGTATTCCACTTTAATCTGCATGAAATAACATTTATTCTCCTTAGCAAAAAGCCTGTGATGTCTCAATACATCAATAACCTTCCTCATGTGTGATAATTGATCTTGAAGGGTCTTACTGTAAATTAGAATGTCATCAAAGAAGACTAAGACAAACTAAAAGAGGAAAGACTGCAAAATCTTATTCATGAGGCTCTGGAAGGTAGCTGGAGCATTTGTAAGCCCAAATGGCATCACTAAGAAATGATAGAGCCCTCGATTAGTCTTAAAAGTAGTCTTGATTTCATCACCCTCTCGCATGTAGATCTAATGATACCCTGACCTCAAATCAATCTTCATAAAGAATTGAGCCCCCTTGATATCATCAAGAAAATCATCAATCTTGGGTATTGGATACATGTTTTTCACTGTGATCTTATTAAGATCCATATAGGCAGTGCACATCCTGAAAGATCCATCTTTCTTTTTGACTAACAAAACTGGAGATGCATAAGGTGAAGAACTTGGTTCAATGAATCCCATCTCAAGAAGTTCCTTTATTTTCTTGGCTACTTCCTGTAGCTTACACTTAGACAATCTGTAAGGTGGCTTATTGATTGACTTTGAGTTGGGCTCCAAATCAATAGGGTGATCTATTGCTTTCTTGGGAGGTAATGAAGTAGGCACCTCAAACAAATCCCTATACTCCTCAAGAAGAGCTGTCAAGCCTGGATGACTTGCTGAATTAATGGGATGATATTTCATCTCTTTATTCAAATGCAAAACAAATATATGAATGCCTCTTGTACTCCCTTTTGAGTTGTTGAATGGTGATAAGTTGAAAATCAAATCTACTAGGAATTCTCTGTAAATGGATGCGCTTTCCATTGAAGATAAACTCCATATACAGCTATGAGAAATCCATAGTGATTTTGTTTAATGTAATCAACCAATCACAACCAAGTAAAATATCTATAGGCCCCATTTCCAAGGTAATCAGGTTTACTTTTGCTTCAAAATTCTCAGCGAGTCGTAAAGAAACCTATGGGCATATTTGTGTATTGATTTCTTCTTCACCATTGGCCACTTGAACTCTAATGGGATGTTGTAAATTAGTGGGAAGACAATTCAGCTTGTTCACAATGGACTTATTCACAAAACTATGGGTACTATCACTATTTATCAGAATGAACACATCCTTTCCATGAATGTTACCATTCATACGAAGTGTATTAGGGCTCTTAGAACCTGTCCAAGCATCCATGGAAACATAATGACTAGTGGTAGCAAGTGGCTCATGATAAGTCCCACCTGGATAAAAAGGAACACTCCCACTTGGATCACAAGGAAAAGAGTCGGCTGGATCATAAAAATACTCTTGCCAAAATTCTTCCTCAAGATCATCATTTTCTTGCACTTAATAATACCTTGTGTGCACATGAACTAAGGCATCACCAACATCATGAGGACCTATTATCAAGAATGGAGCAAATGGTTTTATCTACTAATCAAACAAAGTCTTCCATTGAGAAATTAGTGGATGCAACTACTCAAACAAAGACTTCTATTGACAAGTTAGTAGAATCTAATGCTCAAATAATGGCTCAATTCTCCAAATGGATGCAAATGCAAATGGGATCTAATGAAGCAAAGGAGAAAGCTTATTCAAACACTCTTCAAACAGTGAGCCCTCAATCCTACTTTAGCCACCTAACCAAAATGGTCAAGGTCATGGAATTATTGGATGAAGGGGTATCCCAAATAGCCAATATGAAGTAGGTGAGGCTTCACAAAGGCATGATGACTATTTGGGCAGTTTGAATGGTGGTAACTCCCAAGATTTTGGGTTAAATACCCAACTCCTAGAGGTCCTCTACCGACGGGAAGATTTCATAGTGGCTCTTAGCCACCTATTGTAATTTCTCCATGTTGTTGAGGATCTTCAGGGCTCTCTTGGGGTATATTCTCTAGTATAGAATCTTTGATTTGTTGAGCACAATCATCTTGGATCTTATTTTTGCCTTTACGCCCTGCCACAATAGCGTAGTCCTGCAGTACCCCCTGTTAGAAAAATGACTATAACTTGGGCTAGGAAACTCCGATTCCAAATTTTTTTAATTCAAATCAAAGCCAAGGATTTCATCCTTAATATGAGCTATATCACGCTATAACAAGTTTAGGAGAGAAAATTTTGCAATTCAACCTTTGATTTTGAACTGTCCAGGCCTACAACCTGTTTTAACCAGTGAATGCTCTATTTCCACTGTGTAAGGTAAAATAGTAATCCCAAATGGCTACCAAACCCTGTAGAAGACTAAGTAGGAACTCTGGGCACTCTGGGGTACATGCATGTGCACTTCAGTAATGAAGTTTTTACTTGGAAGAACCTGTAAATACCATGCAGTGTCCTGTAAAATCCTTATTTTAACCTGTTTTACTCCTGAATGTACTTGAGTATCTGAAAACACTTCAATCTTCAATTCTCCACTTGCTGTACCTGTGTGATAGATAAAATGCTAGGACAAGCTCCCTACACGGGCTTCGAATCACTGGGAGGTGGGCAAAGTTCCCCCCGAGTCGGTTGGTTGCACCCCTTCGGGATCTTCAATAGTAAGGGAGGGTTACCTCTCTTTGGTCCCACTATCTCCCCCGACATCCACCTTTTTCCTCGGTGGGTATATCAACATGGTAGTAGCATTCTATGCTAATCAATCAGTATGAAATGCATTTATGAAATATTCATTTAGCCCCTTTCATGAAATGCAATTGGATGGAAAATTTTGGAAGATCGGATAGGAAGAGGGTCTTAACAATGCAATTCAATGACTCACTGATTGCTAGGGCTTACCCTTTTACAATATTTCAACTTGGGTAAAAGCATTTCAACCAATCAAATCAAGGTTATGCATCAAACTTGGTAAATGATATCTATGATGAAATATGATTGAATCAATGTTGAAATTTGTAACGTGTCCACCTGTTCGCTCGCAGGACATGTCTTAGCAGCCCATCGGGAAGAGAGTCCAGAAAGCGCCGCCTGACACTCCCAGGGAATGTCACGGGGTTTGCGATCTAGGTCTTCCCGAGTCTTCCACGAAGCAGAAGCATTCCGACCGTTCCCACCTAGGACCTACCTGAATCAGGGTTCTCTTAGTGGTCAAATTCCTAGAACGACAGCTAGTGTCGAACCCCAGGCGAACTACTTTACACAGAAACGTTAGGGTCGAAGCGAATTCATGTTGCACTTGGTTCAAGGAGAATGGGAAACGAGAGGGATGCAAAGCTCAACCTCTCTGCCCATAAGGCATAGTCCCATTCCGTTCCCCTAAAACAGCATAAATTGGGATTCTAATATCCTAGTTTCTAGATCAACATTCCCTACTGTTCATTTCCTTCGAGAAAAGTTTCTTGTTGTTGATTTCGTTTGAGAAAAGTTCCCGACCAATTGGGATCACCCATCCGTAGGACGGACCCATGGCCACATCCACCGCACTTTCCTCAAGTTTGCCTTAGTTGTCTAATTACCTATCACATTTGGTTGGACACGCATACAACAGCTTCCTTAATTAGCCAATTAGTCACCGGTTCCTTCACGTAATCTTAGAACTTGACATAGAAAAACAATGTCAAACAAGTTCCTTTACAACAATTGATCTTATTTATCTTTGGAATATATCATATAATCCAGCCCGTAGGCTAATCCATAATCTGCCCGAAGGCAATCCATAATCCGCCCGCCCAGCAATCCACAGGGATTACTAATCCAAGATTCCGCCCGTAGACTAGTATGCAGGCCTCGAGATCCAATCTCGAGTCACATCGGCCTCTTGTGCAAGACCCAGAAGGCAAGGGATTTACGGCCAGAGCCCCCCCTGGCACCCAAGGGTCCTCCTGCTCCAAGTAATGACCAACGGAGAGACCTCTCGTGGCGGGTTCGGTCCACATTCCCGGTGCTGCTAACAACCCCCTTGGTTAGGGTCAGGCAGATAGTTGGGGGTAACTAATGCTGCCTCTCCCTCCAGGCCTTCCGTCTGAAGCATTAATTATTTTTTTCCATCTTTAGTTCTTTGAGCAAAGCAATACAAACAATGCTCCTAAATTGTACAAACACAATCAATCCAGTGGTCGTTTACTTGGCCAACTGCTAAGGAGTGAATCCTTTCCTCCGAATGCATCCAGCATTCGATCCAGGATCGATTGCGATTTGGCAAGATCCCTAAGGGTTTGTTTGTTTACCCTTTTATCCTTGGGTTAGGGTCATACCCTGTTAACCCAAATTAACCAACACCTTAGGTTTCTTAAGTTAAGACAGTAAATCTTGCCGACCATGTCGCTCTAACTTGATTGATCCTTTGCTTACTAAGCAATGCATAACTTCCCTTAACTTGGCAACTCATCCTCTTGCAAGTTATACTTGCACTAGAACCTGCCAACCTTATTCCAAGGAGTGGCAAATTTATCTTGTGGTTAAACCATAAAGCCATCCGACGTTGCAACTTGTTGCACAAGTGTCACACCTAACTTGTGGGATCAATCTCTCATCAATGACGTTCCTTGGTCAAGAAGTATGTTTAGTCAAGATGTAGGGTTTGGGGTGTCTTCTTACCCAACCCAATGCTAACCTTGCTAGGCCAATAACGTTTGGACCTAGGGTTTCTAGGCTCAATCGGAATTTTAGTATTAGGTCGTTCGATCCTTAGGGTAAAAACCCTAGATCGTTATTGCATGGGCGTTCAATTTAACTCAAACATCCCGTGAATGTGGGTAGGACCTTTGGGTTTGAAGGTCTCGACTTGGCGTCCAAGTGCGATACTAGGAAGAATTTCTAACGCGCTAAACCCTAGCTAGCACTTTGAGGGGTTCGTTGTACTAACTAGCTATGCTTATACAAATCCCTTGAGGGTTATAACATTGCAAGTGATTTAGCTAAATTGGTCTACTTGTCTTGCGACAAGGAACGGTCCTTTCCTAGATATGCTAAACTTGTTCTAAAGGTGTAAATAGTCGCAATACATCACATTACGTGTAAATATTCGATTCGTTACCTCTATGTACTATAAGGTTTGCAATAACCCTTTTCTTTTCTTGCTAAAGTCATGACGAATGACAATTTGGAGAATAACTTGCATAAAACCTACAAGGATTTACATCAAGGAGCTATGCCTACAACCTTTCGTTTAATGTGATTGAATTTGATGCTTTGATATGACATGCAACCTTTTCTAAATGTAACTTT
The DNA here is from genome assembly GCF_053477565.2 of Lygodium microphyllum. Lineage (NCBI taxonomy): Eukaryota > Viridiplantae > Streptophyta > Polypodiopsida > Schizaeales > Lygodiaceae > Lygodium > Lygodium microphyllum. The sequence continues at coordinate 105,228,721 of NC_141150.1, read as the reverse complement.
GATGAATGAAATTTACGCATGACGAATATGTAACATGCAACCTTAATCCATTCTACAAGCATCTTCGCATGCAACATGGAATGTCCATGGTTTCATTTTCATGCCATGAAATGGACGTTAACAATTTTTCTTATGCGAGTCATAACAAGGAAGTTATTGCCTAAATGCAATATACGCTTATTCTTTCCACGGCCAATCAAAGATGCACTTAACAATTTCATCTTTTAACCCTAAGCAATATGTGTTTAGGCTTGTCATTTTGAAATGCACGAAAAGGCAACATGTTACTAAGCTCGTAAGATGGATAAGTAATTTACATTCATAACTTTGGAAATGCAAGCAACCCAATTGCATGACATGCACCAACCCTTGTCCATCGTTCAAGGAGATAATTTCTCAAATGTACTTTTATCTTTACTACATGAATTAATGACAAGCGTAAATGCATTCTTCCTATGGAGTTAAGCGTACTTAAAGCATTTCTTTTATGTGGAATTAAACTCGTGGAACTTGGGCTTGAGGGCTCGTGGGGATGTCCACATGTATGCTCGGGGAAGAGACCTCCGCGCGTGCGCCTTGCGACATTGGCTTTGGAGCCATTGTAGACGTAGAGGATTTGGACTCTGGGGTTTGTCCTTGCCCTTTATGCGATCTCTAAATTCCCTCCAAGCTTGTGCAAACAGCCTCAAAATCCGTTTACTTCTCCCTTACACAGGAATACCCCTTTTTAGGGTGTGGGTTTTAAGACCCCGGGAAAGCTCGTGGAAACGGGGCTTAAGGGAGCCCAACCTTAGATGCTTCTCAAGAAGCTTCTGCTTCCATAGATTACGTGGGAGAAGGGAGGGGTAATGATTGGGGGAGAATTATGACGACGAAAAAGGGGGGAGATTATGATGATGATGGCGGGGATGGGCGGCGGCAGTAGGCGCTGTAGGCGGTCCTCACGGCGGCGTCGATGGCAGGCAACGTGGCATTGTAAGGCGGCACGACGGCTACAGCACGTCCATCAAGGCCTCCTTTCTCTCTGATCGTACCTCCCCCCAAGGCTAAGGGGGAGGTTATATAGTGTAAGGGAGGGGGGGAAGATCCACCATGAAGAGGCATTCGTGCCTCCCCTCCCTCATGCATCCACACCACACTCCTCCTTAACTCACTCCTCCACACACTCCCTCTCCCCTTACCATGCATCGGCTGAGGGGAGGGGTAATTAATAAAATTTTTTGCACTACTTTAATAATTTATCCCTTTGCCTTTATATAAGGGGTGTTTCTTGTGCGGCTTGCAGTTTTTAAGCCCCAGCCTCATTTGCACAATGCGGATGGGCTCATTATTGCACGTGCGGGGTGAGGACTTTGTCACTATCATTATTCCATTGTAGGAGATGACTTTGCACAACTTTTGTGCGGGCGTGAGGTGATCAAAGCTCTTTAATATTTTGAGTGGAAATATTACAAAATTCAATGGAATGAGTACAGATTAGTAGGAAGAGCACTAATCTCTAATCTATTGATCAATTCAGAGAATTAATTGATCAATATTCTCTCATCAACAAGTGGAAAAGCATAAGCAAGTGGATTATTGAGAGATTTCAGAGATTAAGCAAGAAATATACATTGATTAAGCTTGAAGAAGATGGTAGATGTCAGCTCCAATCCAAAGAATGAAAGAATCCTCCATAATCCACTATGAATCCACCATATAGCTTGAAAGATTCATAAAATCAGTCCATATAAACTCCAATATGACCAAATTTGTGAAGAATCAATGCTCTGAGCTTGCTTGAACACTTGAATACCAAAGATTCTGCGTTGGTCACTCCGCTCGCCTCTCCAACATTACTGGTAGCTTGGGCGCGTACGCTTTCCACAACTTTCTTCTTGGGAGCCATTCGCCTCGTGGAGATTGGGCAGTCCGGACCTTAACGGGTTTCGGGTTGAGAGGTTCGGTAGGAAAGACCACTGGATGGGGTCGTTCGCGGAGGGAGTGGTTTGGGTGACTTGTTGCGGTTACTTACCAACTCCCACTCCCTCTCCTTCTTTTCCTCTCACCTTCTCCTTCTCTCCCTCTTCTTCTCTTCACTCTCCCACTCCTTTTCCTCTCTCCTTCTCCTTCTCCTTCTCTCCCTCTTCTTCTCTTCACTCTCCCACTCCTTTTCCTCTCTCCTTCTCCTTCTCCTTCTCTCCCTCTTCTTCTCTTCACTCTCCCACTCCTTTTCCTCTCTCCTTCTCCTTCTCTCCCTCTTCTTCTCTTCACTCTCCCTCTCGTTCTTTTCCTCTCTCCTTCTCTCCCTCTTCTTCTCTTCACTCTCACTCTCCTTCTTTCCCTCTCTCCTTCTCCTTCTCTCCCTCTTCCACTTCTTTTCTCCTTTCCTCTCTTTCTATTCCTCTTCTCTTCTTTTCTCCTTCTACACTTCTTCTTCTTCTTCTTCTACTACTTCTCTCCTCTTTCCTTCTACCTCTTCTTCTTCTTCCTCTACCTCTCTCCTTTTCTCTCCTTCTTCCTCCTCTTCTCTCTCTCTCCCTCCTTTCTCTTCTCTCCTTCACCTTCTCTCCCTCTTCCTCCTCTTCTCTTTCTCACTCCCACTTTCACTTCTCTCCTCACGGGCCGAACTGGATGGAACTTAGGGGGGAGGCGGCTTTGTTTGGAGGGCCCCGGGAAGGTCCCACAGCGTCTAGTAAACGGGGAGGGGGGGTTGACTATAATCGAAGGCCCAGGGGCCCGTTTTAGCAGGACAGCAGGGGGAAAAGAGCCCCAATCGGAAGGCCCAAGCGAGGGGTGTGTGGCGCCGCCAAGCGAGGAGGGGGGGGGGAGAAAGAGCCGACTGACGGCCAGGGGGGGAGGTGGCTATGGATGGAGGCCCTAGGTGGCCCTGCATAGCAGGTGACGGGGGGTGACGTAAGGAAGGGGGGACGCAGCCTCTGTCTGCTACCGGGGGAGGGGAGAAGCCTCCCCTTATATAGGGGAGGGGAGGAGGTAGGTGGCGTGGCCACCCCTCCCACCTAGGGGGCTGCATGCCCCCCAGCGCCATCACTCCCTCTCTCTCTCTCCCCGACGTGCTGTCGGCGGGGAGAGAGAGGGAGGCTAAAAAAATTTGAACTGAATTTTTTTTTCCTTGAAATAAAAAAAAGGAGGGGGGGTTCCTATGGGATGTTACATCCTCTCCCCCTTAGAGGAATCGAGATGTCCTCATCTCGAGAGGGACCTGGGGGTATTGTTGGTAGAGACTATATTCATCCATCCAGGTGACATCCTCTTCGGGATAATCTCTCCACTGGATGAGGTATTCTCTCAAGGTCCTTGACCTCAACTGCCTCTTCCTGACATCTAGGACACTATCAGGTCGTAGCTCAAGGACTCCTTGGCTAGGCATTACAATTTGCTGATCATCAAGTACATGATTCAGATTAGGTAGATACTTTTTCAATAGGCTAATGTGGCATACATTATGAACATTTAGGGTTGCGGGCAGCTGTAGTTTGTAAGCATTAGACCCTAGGCACTTAATGATCTTATAAGGTCCACAATACCTTGCACTTGTCTTCCTGTACTCTCCCAAGGACAGTGAACTCTTTTTAGGGCATACGCGGATGAAGACCATATCACCTTCAACGAAGGATCTGTCTTGCCATTTCAAGTCCGTGTAAGCCTTCTGTCTATCCTTGGCGGCTTGGATGTCTTGTCTTATTGATTTGATTTGATCATCCATGTCTTCCAGCATCTGCCTTGAAGCTTCTATCCTCAAAGTTGGGTCTGAAAAGCTCAAAGGGTTACAACAATCATGCCCATACAATGCTTGAAAAGGGGTCATCTGAATACTCTGTTGGTAGGAAGCATTGTAGGCAAACTCAATCAATGGGCAAATATTCAATCCACTTTTTGGGTTCACGACAACAGTATGCCCTAAGCATATCTTCAATGACTTAGTTGACTCTTTCCGTTTGACCATCAGTTTGGGGATGGTAAGCTGTACTGAAACATAGTTGAGTGTGCAGCTGATGGGGGGTGACGTAAGGAAGGGGGGCGTATCCTCTGTCTGCTCTGCTACCGGGGGAGGGGAGAAGCCTCCCTTTATATAGGGGAGGGGAGGAGGTAGGTGGCATGGCTACCCCTCCCACCTGGGGGGACTGCATGCCCCCCAGCACCATCACTCCCTCTCTCTCTCTCCCCGACGTGCTGTCGGTGTGGAGAGAGAGGGAGGTTAAAAAAATTTGAACTACAATTTTTTGTTTCCTTGAAATTAAAAAAAGGAGGGGGGGTTCCTATGGGATGTTATAATTACACTTACCTACCTGGGGAGTTCAATATCTAGAGCTACAAATGTTGTCTCAAGTTGAAAAGTGAAGAATATTTGCTATATACAAAATGAAGCATTAACGTACCAAATATCTCCTCAAGATTCACACAAGATGCAAATATATATAAACTATTCTAGAGTAGTTCTGAATAGTTCTAGATTGTGGGTGTTTAGTAGGTAATAAGACACCACAAATATGTATTACTGAGAGTATAAAGTGGTGGTCAGTATAGCCCACACACACATATATTGTGTGCAATGACATATCAGATTACTTTTAGCTCCTTCATATTAGTTTTGGGTTTGGGATTAGCCCATCAATTGTATTTGGCAACCATTATTGCCTTTTTTTTGAATAAGTACTTTAGTACTAATTAATACTATTGTTTCCTCTACATACTTTTATTAGTACTATTGTTACTATATTGTTGGTTACAATTGTGTCTCCTTTCCTCCTCCTCACACAATTTACTAAGAAAAGTAAACAAGAATTTTTGGCAAAGTGATCATTCCAATATATCAATTACCTATTCAATATTACACTCAACTACTACATGATATAGAACTTTTAGACATGTGATTGTTTCCTTTACCAGTAGAAGGTTTTTCATTTTTGCTGCAACTAAATTGAATGAACACAATATGAAACCTTTTTTGGGAGATGCAATTGCATGCACACATCCTAGTGTTTAAATTGGTTTGATGCTCTCAAATTCAAGATTTAAGCATGCTCATCTAGTTGATACTTGTTTGTCTTCTTTTATCCCTATTATACTACCTTCTAGCTATCTGACTTTTAAGTATCTACTAGGTTTCTTTGCTTTCAAGCAATTAGTTCAAGTCACCCTTCTTGCCAAATATGCCACATGGTTGTACACTTTAGGATACTATTGGTTACATAAGTATTTTCCCTTTCTTTCCATTCATTGTGTTTTATTCTCTTTTTGTGTTGAGTGTATGAGTTGAAATTGAGTGTAGGTATATAACCACCCCCCACATACATGTCTTCTTAGAGCTTGTGAATGTGGTAAACTAGACACTATGCCTTCCCTAATAATATATAACAAGGAACCATAACTCAAGTTTCTAGAATGTGCATGCTACAAAATTACTAGCATCTACACAACTAGTTTTATGAACATATGCATCATGTGCAAACTTATCATATGCATCCATATTGTAAATGTCCATATGACATAAGGTCACTGATGCACCCAAAATGTTACCATTCACTATGATAATGAGCCATCCATCTATAATCCACCAACATGACTTTAAAAAGAACTTTAACCTCAAAATCTAAAATTAGGTTCTTTTTAATGCATGAAGCACTAGTAAGATAGTAGGTGCAAAACTATCTATTCTGGTAATTATGAAAGAGAAATGAACTCCTTATCTAAGTAGTAATAAAATCACTAGCACCACTATCAATACCAAATATAGAAACAAAAATTTGTTAAGTCATGCACAAAAGGATCATAAATCATGTTTGGTAAATATATTCTCTTCTAGGATATGGAGTCTTCTTAGGCATAATGTGTAGGATTCTTCTTCTCAAAGCTAGAGTCTAATACATAAACAATTGGTACACCCTACTCTTTCTTCTTAGTTTTCCACTTGACCTAAGACTTTTGACATTATTTCATTATGTGACCTTTTTTTTCATTAGGACAACAAAGTTGCATCTTACCACCTTGGGCATTGTTTTTACTAGAATTTTGTGACTTGGACTTTGAGTTCCCCAACAAGAAGAGGCATTCTCCCTTACCTTTATAAGGACCTATATCAAATGCTTGATCACTTATGTGCATGATTAGATGATATTTTTTTTATTATTCTTTTTGTGACAACACTTAAGATAAGTCATAGAAATATAAGGGATTTGGATCATGCTTTACCATGTGTCAGAGCATAGCATGGTATATAATGTTTGATATAGAATGATTTCATCAATCACAACAATTTTCTCTTTGAGATGGTTTGTGTTTATGAGGAATGTATCCATTAAATATTCATATCCATATGCTAAGACTCTAGCTACTCATGCAAGTAGGTTGCTTGTGCCTTATTGTGCACCTAATAGAGATTAGAAAATGTATCCCAACTTCCAAGCATTGAGCTTTTGTGCGATGGTGGGAATATGTAAGATAACTTGACTGAAGTATTAATAGTAAGCAATATGCTAGTATGCTAAGGCATTAATGGGGTTAAGGGGTCAAGGAAGAGCCTACATTAGGGCATAAGAGTATATGAACAAAAGGGTCAAAAGATAGGTGATTAGTGTGAATGGACCTACTAGGTGTATGGACCTACTAAAAGTCAATCTAAATATAGTACATGGATTTTCCTAAAAATACAAGCATGGTGTTATATTAGGCTACCATTTTGAGTGGTTGGAAGGTGAATTGAGCTTTTTCTTACTTTTGTGCTCATTAAAGGTAAGGCATTTATGTGTGACATCATCCTCCTATGACTTACAAATAAGGTGGAAGCCAAGTCATAAACCTTAGTATGCTTGGGAATGAGGCGATGAAGCCCCTATGAAAGCTTTGTTGGCACCATTGGCTATCTGTGAGGTGAAATTATTTGCTTTAAAGAAAGACCTCCCAAGAGGTCATCCATCTTGGTACTATTGTCACCTAATCACACTTAATTGCAAGGAAACTAACTACCAAGTAAAGCATTTGTGTTGCTACATATCACAAAGAAAGTTTTCCAAAAGTTATTTTGGAAAGGATAAAGAACTTTTAAGGAACCTACCATCCATGAATTGGTATACAATGCCTTCGAAGACTGACACTCATGCCAATGGTATTTCAAAAGTATTATCAATACTTATATCAATGGTTATATGAATGCAACTTAAAGGAAATACCAGCACCCATATTGACAATTATAGAGACTTTTTTTTTGAAAATATCGATATCTATTTCAACACTAGTAAAATATACTTAACTAGACTTACCCATATGCTATTCATTTTGCTGCACATTTGTTCAGAGTGTTCAAGAACTATCCTTATATGTAGTTCTAGATAGATGAAGCAATGCCTATGTAAGGTAGTTCTAGATGGTAGATAATGTTTGATGTGAAATAAGTAACTATGGAAGATAGTTCTCTATTATACCTATGCACAAGAGTAGAGTACCTATGTATAGGAACAAAGTACCTATAGAGGTACTTCTGGGCAAAATAGGTACTTTTGGATAAGATAGAAAAGTATCAAGACTTATAGAGCTAGAGATAAAATCATCATACAATGATATGATATAAAGATATTCCAGCTTGGATTTACCATTTTACATTTTTATGGTCAAGAACTCCAATATTCTAGGCCTAACTTTTCTCCACTTGACTATCTATTTTTCCTACCTTTCAAACTATAGGATGCACTAAATTCTAGGGAAAATCTAAAATAAGTCAACCATTGGATCAAGTTAATGCCTTTTAATAACTTGTTTCCCTACTCCTTATCTACATCCCCATCACTTGGATTGACCAAAATTTACTCCAACTAATATAAAATCCATATTTATTGATTTGTAGTTTTCAACAACAAAGTAATCAATGACATACATTGCTATATAATAGCTAGTCTCAACTACCAAAATGACGGATAGAGAGGGACTACAGAGGGATTGTATGAGTATTGTATGAGAGTGAGTCTTAAGACTAGATTTTGCTATAATCATCGTAGTAATTATCTTGAATCAATGCATAATTTTCTTAAGTGCATCCAATCATTTCTATTGTACATTCTTTGCTTTCACTACAGTCTACTTGATTGTGAGCTCATTCAAATGAACTTTCTATGCTAAGGTAAGTTACTCATGAATATATGTGTACATCACGTGGGTTCAAAATAACGTATTTTAAAGTACCATTTTTTAACATTTTTTACATACAAAAGGGTATAATATAAAGGGGTTATTTATAGATTGAATAGAAAAGGGTTAGTTTTTATTTAATAAAAATTCACAAATAAGGATATCTATAAATAGGCCTTAAACACACATGATATAGAGGTTATACATATAATAACTTTCCCGAGTTTCTATGTATCTTCTTACCATCTTCTTTCAAGTGATTTAGTTGAAGTGTTGGACACCTCATTGTCAAAACTTTATGTTGGTATCAAATCTTACTCATCCTAAGTCTTATTTTTAGTATCATTACTCTCTCTCTCTCTCTCTCTCTCTCTCTCTCTCTCTCTCTCTCTCTCTCTCTCTCTCTCTCTCTCTCTCTCTCTCTCTGTGTTTTACTCAAAAAATCAACAATAGGCTAGATGCATTCTTTGTAGCTCTAAGCTAGAGTTTATTCTTGGAAAATTTCCTCCACATCGCTTCTTAAAATCTTGTGCTTTAGATCCCTCACCATAAAAAATGGCTCTAAGTGATATCTCTCTATTGTGTGATGCAAGCAAGCTCAACAAAAACAAATATAGTGCACAGAAGCTTAAGATGAAAACTCTACTAATGGCTAAGAACATGTAAAGAAGTCAAACTAGCTAATGAGGTGAACAAAGAAATTATTGGGATAGAAGGCAACCCAAGCTCAAGTTTTCATTAACATCAATGTAAGTGATAACAAAGGTTGGCTACATTCAAAATGCAACAAGCACAAAAGATGCATCATGGGACATCTTAGCAAAGATACTAGAAATTTAGAGCACCATTAGAGTAATGCATTTGAAGTTAATTACTAAAAATCCAATTGAAAATGTGCATTATTACTTGTTGAATACTATATACATTGATGATGAACTAACTGCATTGAGGTTGCATTAAAAGAGACTACCATCAAAGAGTAAGAGATCTCATTGCTCATTCTCAAAGGTGGAAAGAAAGAGCACATGCACTTTCTCACTTCCATTGCTATGAGGGAAAAAATTTCTTCACTTGAAGACATCAAATCACTTCTTATTCAAGAAGAAAAAAGGTTCAAACGAGACACAGCCACCTACGACAAACAAGAATTATCCCTTGCAATGGTAAGAGGAGGAAGAGCAGCCACCGCAAGAGGAAGATATGGAAGAGGAAGAGGAACCCACTTTAGAAAACTCAAGATTCCTTGAACTAAGTGCGACATGGATCTGCTTTGGATTGGGTATCCCAACGTAAAGTAGGATGTCCAAAACCTGACGCTACAATATTGTTAGGAGACCTTGGACATAGGATCGTAGATTTCAGGTTGATCCTAGTGGGTTCGGCCATGAACGTTTTTGTTGCGAGGCGGACTCAGAAAACCCTAGGAAACAAACCTCGGAACATTCCCTGGGAGTGCTGGGCAGCAACGCTTAGATTCGTTTCCCGATGGACCGCTAAAATGTGCTTGGACAGCTAATAGGTGGGCATGTTACACCTACCAATAATTCTATCTTGTAATCCAAGTCTAAACAGATTTAGATACACTACCATTTCACTCAAGAGAAAGTATTGAATCAAGACTTTCCCTTAATTCATTGCTCCATACATGATTCACTCAAGAGAAAAACTTGAATCAAAAAAATTATTTGATTCACTACTCCACATATAATCAAATGATAGATTCTTCACAAATTTTATCAGACAAAATAATTTCAGCATCTTCAGGGAGCACACTTGGTCTATGCAAGTACAATACACCAAGTGTGGGGGTGGCATTAATAAACTATCCTTAAAGGTAGTTCTAGATAGAAGGATGAGTACCTATGCAAGGTAGTTCTAGATGGTATATAATATTTAATAGAAGATAAAAACCTATGTAAGGTAGTTCTAGATGGTAGATAATATTTAATAGAAGATAAGAACCTATGTAAGGTAGTTCTATATAGTACCTATCCATAGAAACAAAGTAGCTATGCACAGGAAGAAAGTACCTATGCATACAAAGGAAGTGCCTATGTATAGGGAAAAATACATATATAAGTACTTTTGGGAAAAATAGGTACTTCTAGACAAAAATAGACAAAATATCACAATGTACAAAGCTGGACATCAAATTATCATAGGATGACATGGCATAAAGATGTTCTATCTTGGATCTGCCATTTTGCATTTCTATGGTTAGGAGCTCTAATATTCTAGGCCTAACTTTTCTCACAAACTTAACTATCTACTTTTCCTACATTTCATGTTGTAGGATAGACTCAACTCTTGGGGAAGATCTAGAATAATCTAGCCATTGAACCAAGTTGACATATTCTAAGTAATTTTTCCCCTCCTCTCATGATCTAAATTCCCACCACTCCGATTGACTAGTTTTACTCCACCTAATACAAAATCTACACTTATTGATTTGCGTATTTGAATAGCAAAGCAGACAATAACATGCATTGCTATATAATGAACTATTCTCAACAACTAGAGTGAGGGAAGGAGAGGGGCTAAATAGGGATTGTATGAGCATTTTATGAGAGTAAGGGAGTGTGAGTAGACAAAATTCATCTTTGTACTCATTTTAATACTTATCTTGAATCAATACATTATCTTCTTGTACAATATTCGTGAGCTAACTTTAGTATTGACTAATCTTCTAATTTTGAATTGTATTGAGAAATTTGTTATGTATATATATCAAACATATAAATAATCCATGTCTAATATGGTTTTAGACATTCATAGCAATAGGGACTTGCCCCACACAAGGGAGCAAACTTTGCTAATTTCTATTCTCTATGCACACAATATGTTCATTGGAAACAACTTCCTACGTGTGTTAGTATAACCATCGAAACATGCACCAATATATATGTAAGTAATGAGACCAAAGCTCTTACCAATGCATATTTTGATGGTAAAGCCCCACTTTTTGAAAAAAAAATCACACATTTTTGTGTGTTAAATGTTATCAATATACCCCTCATATGTATCATAGTGAGGAGATTGCAAGTAAGCGATAACTTTTCTCTCTCGATTCAAGCATCACTTTATGTCCTCACCATCGCATTCATAGCATGATGAGCTTGCACACATGCATGAGGATAAACTCATGGGTGGGCTAGATGATATAGATTTAGTTCAACTAATTTACATGAGAGAATTTGATTCTCTAGTGGCTCACACAATGATATTATAGAAAAAAATTGCTACTCTCAATGAAATGTTACAAAGACCTCAAATCTTTTAAAGCAACTTGCAAGGTAAAAAGATTCAAGCATCCTAAGTATGTTTCTTGAGGGTGGGGTTACTTCTTGAGCTATTCTATCAATAGGACAACCTCAAGGCACCAAGGCCTCTAGCTCTATTGTGGTACAAGAGGCTAATAATATGCTAAAGAATATGAAGCCACCTATCTTTTGAGGAGAAGAATGAAATTGTAACAAGCATACAACAAATAGTTATTTGTTACAAACTTGCAACAACTATTTTGTATAGCAAATTCTATTAATACGCTTGAGGCAAGTCTCACACTTGAGGGCAAGGCCTATAAATGGTGGATCTCTTGATGGCAAGTCTTACACTTGAGGGAAATGCATATTAACGGTGGATCTCTTGATGCAAGTACTCATCCTATAACGTGTTAGGCAAACTTTGAGAAAATGTTTCAAAAATAATTTCTACCTAAGAATGAGAAGGATTGTAATTTGGATGGCCTATGATATATGTCAAATGGAGGGTCTTAGTACATATCCAAATAAAGTGACATCATTCTCAAAATTGGTGGCTTAGATCACTTTTAGAAGCTTCATTTGAGGCTTGGATATTTGGTATAAGGACAAGGTAAAACTCAACATCCTAAAACACTATGGGGCCATCAAGAGAGAATTTTTTTTTGAGGTGCTAGATTTTGGAAGATATCCTAAAGATTAATATCCTAAGATACTAAAATATGCCATCAAAGGGCACACATTCAAGATAGGAAAACATCTACATATGCAACAACACATCCAAAATGTGCATCAACATTAGTAGGAAAGATAAAGTTCAATGCTTCAATTGCTTAGGTCCTCATGAAAAAATGAGACTACTTCATTAAAAGATGAGAATGCTTAGTTTGAATGTTTCTTCAAAAAATGAGAATGGTAAGTAGCCCAAAAGGGGCTAGGGGGACTACTATCAACAATTGAATAGCTTTTGACAGTGCATACATAGAAGTTATGCTTCAAATGCTTAGGTCATCATGGACAATCCTTTTGCATATGCATCTACACATTCAAAATGTGCATTAGTATTAGTAGTAGGAAAGAGAAAGTTCAATGCTTCAATTGCTTAGTTCATGGTAATGCTACATCAAAAGATGAGAATGCTTAGATTTAATGCTACTTCAAAAGATGAGAATGCTAAGAAGCCCAAAATGGGTTAAGGGGATACTTTCACCAATTGAATAGCTTGTGAGAGCACATAAGGAGAAGTTATGCTTGAAATTCTTATGTCCTCATGAATATAAGGATTGTCCGCAACTCAAATTTAACAAGTCTTATAATATCAAGAACAAAGAAAAAGTTGTGTACATGGTACATGTGGTTTCTTTGGAAGCTTGTTCTAAGTATTCAAATGTACAAGTTAGCCACCAAATTGATGAGCATATGTTGTTTGACTACTTCCCCATGCCAATATACATTTTGTTCCCATGACTTGGTTTGTATGCAAGGCATGACCAATGAATGACAAATCTATATTCTGGTGGATGATGAATCAGGATAGAGACTTCTTAACTATACATTACTTCAGAAGCTATATTTTCCCTAGGTTCCTAGCACTCACACCTACATCTCTCCTATGAATGGTAGTGATAAGGATGTATGGGCTATGAGAGTATATGATGTTTCATTAGAGGTGCAAGGGCATACTATGAGTTTGAAGTTTCAAGTTATGAACATGACTAGGATAGATGTGGTCTTATGTTGAGAGTGGTTGCACACTTTGGGTAGCATGTTAGAACATAATTATAAGCATAAGTCTATTTCATTTAACAACAATAATATGCATGCTTTGTTACTATGTGAGCAGAATGTTGCGATATCCCCTCTTATATATAGCTCAACTTAATTATTTTTCCAAGCATAATGAAATGGGAGATGTCTATTTTTTAATGTATTTTCCCCCTTTGTTTCTTTACACAAGTATCTCTCTTATATTGATGATGCTCTAGATAAAATTCCATTGAAGCATTCTCTTGTGGACTCTTCTTTTGATTCTCTATCAAATGTACATAATAAGATATGAAAATTGCTTAAGGAATACAATGATATATGTCCTCTTGATTTGCCTCCAAGATCACATGTAAGCATATTGTAACTCGTAATATTGATTATTAGAAAGTAAACTTAGTATTGGACCATTTTATTGACTTAATACTAGTGAAGCTAGCAAGGTGCAGAAGCAACTGATTGATTATCTCCAATGAGGATTTATTCAACCTAATTTTCCTCCATGGGATCTATTGATATAGCTCATGAAGAAAAAGGATTTACAAGTTTGTAAACAAGCAATAGCGAGAGAGCAAATGAGAGAGGGAAAGAGCTGAGAGAGAGAGAGAGAGAGAGAGAGAGAGAGAGAGAGAGAGAGAGAGAGAGAGAGAGAGAGAGAGAGAGAGAGAGAGAGAGAGAGAGAGAGAGAGAGAGAGAGAGAGAGAGAGAGAGAGAGAGAGAGAGAGAGAGAGAGAGAGAGAGGCCACGGCCACCGCCATCCACAAAGAGGGAAGAGAAAGCGTAAAGGAGAAGAAAGGAACTCGTGAAGGAGAAGAAAAAGGAGGGAAGTACGAAGGGATTACTCTTTGAGCTTTGAGGCAAGTGCATTCTCTCTTCTCTCTTTGTTTTTTTCATTTCTTTACTTCTCTATTTCTTTTTGTTAATGAAGAGATGTATAGAGAGAAGAAGGGAGAGAGATTAAAGCAAGGGAGAGAGAGAGAGAGAGAGAGAGAGAGAGAGAGAGAGAGAGAGAGAGAGAGAGAGAGAGAGAGAGAGAGAGAGAGAGAGAGAGAGAGAGAGAGAGAGAGAGAGAGAGAGAGAGAGAGAGAGAGAGAGAGAGAGAGAGAGAGAGGTCGCCTCCACTACCATTGCCACCGCCATCCACAAAATGAAAGGAGACAACTCCAAAGGAGAATGAGAAAACCGGTGAAGGAGAAGAAGAAGAAGGAGAGAATCACGAAAAGATTCTTCTTCAAGCTTTAAGGTAAGTGCATTCTCTTTTCTCTCTTTTCTTTGCTTCTCTCTTTCTTATTGTTTATGAAGAGATTCATATAGGGAGGGAGGGAGGGAGGGAGAGAAAAATGGAGAGTGCAATACAAAGAGAGAGAAAAATAGAGAGAGAGAGGGGGGAGGGAGTTAGAGAAATAGAGGGTGGAGAAGGAGAAAGAAAAATAAAGACAAGAAGAGGAAATAGAGAGAGGGAGAGATAGAGAGAGAGAACACACACACACACACACACACACACACACACACACACACACACACACACACACACACACACACACACACACACACACACACACACACACACACATGTAGAGAGAGAGGGTGGAAGGGGGAGGGAGGGAGGGAACGAGAGAAATAAAGATATGGAGGGGGAGAGAGAAAGAGAAATAGATAGAGGGAGAGGGAGAGAGAAAAATAAAGAAAATAGGGAAAAATAGATAGAGAGAGAGAGGGATAAAGAGAGTGAACATACATATACACACACACACATATAGAGAGAGAGAGAGAGAGAGAGAGAGAGAGAGAGAGAGAGAGAGAGAGAGAGAGAGAGAGAGAGAGAGAGAGAGAGAGAGAGAGAGAGAGAGAGAGAGAGAGAGAGAGAGAGAGAGAGAGAGAGAGAGAGAGAGAGAGAGAGAGAGAGAGAGAGAGAGAGAGAGAGAGAGAGGCTATGGAAAATGAAGATGGCTCGAGAGCTCGATACAAAACTACAAGAAGAAATCATATCAAGGTGGAATTGGGAGACTACCTCTAGATCCAAAGAAGCCACAAAGTAGGCTAAACCATACTTGAAGCAGATGAGATCCAAAAAAATCCAAGAGCTGAAAAATGGAGTAAAGATGACCAAAAAAGAACTAAGGAGCTAAGAAAAGAAGAACCATGTGAAAAAAGATGAAGAATTCTTGTTAGATGAAGACAATGAAGAAGAAAAGGGAGAGGATAAGCTCAGCCTAGATCTTAAAACACCTCGTCCTCAATAAGCAGGAGCCGATTGTTGTTGCCTTGATTACTACCCTAAAGCCTACTACGAAGAAGGATACCCTAAAACCAATACATCTATCATGAATACCCTCCTCAAGGATATGGATACTACTACCTTGAATATTTCTCCATCGACTATCACCTGGAAGGAGAATACCTCTACATCGACTACCCCTATCCCGAAGAATGCCAACATGAAGGAGTCCAAGAAGAGAAATAAATGGAGTATTATGTGAAGGGAGAAGGATGGAGAATGGATGTGTATTCAAAGGTAGAAAGTATTATGATGGAGTTAGGATACAAAAAAGAAGACAAAGATATGTGGATATGACAAAAGGATGAACCCTTGCACCACAGATTGCAGCTCAAGAAATGGAGTTTGAGGAGTAGGAGGATGAGCTTGATTCCTTTGATCTTGAAACAACTCCATCCATTGTGATTGAGGGTGATGTCAATTTGACGCCCTCTTGTGAGGCACAGGATGCCTTTGATGAAGGGTGAGGCCAAGAAAGAAGAGATAGAAGATGACTTAGATGTAGGTAAAAACAAGAAGGAAGAAGCAAATCTCATAGACACTACTATTCCCTATATAAGTATTTGTAGCTCCAATGACATGGTATACCTCTTAAAAATGCCCAAATTCTCCCCCAAAAAGACTTGAGGAAGTCTGGAATAAGCTGGAGTGAGCAGAAGATCAATGGAACTTATTCATACCTCAGGGTCTTGACTGCAATGAAAGATTGAAGTGAATCTCTTCTTCTTGGGCTTAAGCAAGTGATAAAAAATCTCCTTGAGTAATACTTTTCTGAATTGATTATATCTAGCTTTTGCAATCACAAGCTCCTCTTCTCCACTCTAAGAAAGTGATAAAAAAGCTCCTTGCGTAATACCTTTTCAAATTGATTATATCTAGCTTTTGCAATCAAAGAATTCCTTTTCTTAAGAAAATCTGATGCACAATTTTTAGACATTAGGTGTATGTGACATCGGCAAATGAATTATACAATAATACTTAGTGCATATAACTAGAAGGGTAGCAGGGCTACATGCCCTACCGCCTAATTTCCCCCCCTCTGTAACCATCCCTATTTGCGTTGGAAATTTACTCTGCAACCATCACTATTAGCGTTGCTATATGTGTCATTATTAGTGTCGCTATCCTAATTAGGGACGAAAATAGCGACACTAATAGCAACACATATAGCGACGAATTGATAGAGTCGCTAATAGCAACACAAATAGCAATGACAAGGGTAAATATTTCCTTGAATAATTCTGTTGCTTTAAATGTCGCTATTGGGTCTATATATTGTAGTGACTTTCTCTTAGGATGAGGAAAAACAATACATTTTGGTGAACTCAAAGTGGTGATTAGTATTGCATCAATGCTAGCTATAGTGGATCCACACAAACCATTTGTAGCGAATCCAATGCTAGTTATAGTGGATCCACCCAAACCCTTTGTAGTGAAAGCTGATGCTTGTGTCATAGCCATTGGGGCCATGCTACTCCAAGAGGGTATACCTATATCTTTTGAATGTAAAAAGGTGGATAAGACTTAATAGTATTATTCTGCATATGAATGTGAGCTCTATGTAGTTCTTTATGCTTTGAAAAAGTGGTGCCATTATCTATATGATGCTACATTTGAGGTGATATTTGATTTAAAAATGATAAAAAGGTTTACTATTCAAAAGGATTTGAAATGAAGAAAAGTTAGATCAACTAAAATTTTTCAAGAGTTTGAATGCATGCTATGGTATCCCAAAGTTTAATTAGCTAAATCACAATATTATATCTAGTCTTTCATGTTAGTCAATTGCAAATGAAATTTGGTAATGATGATAGTCTAGTGGACCAAGGAGTATTAGTAGATATTATTTAACCATTAGTTCAACCTCATATGAGCTAGAATGGATCTTAGATTTTAATGAGTACCATGTATGTCATTATGTTTGAAGGCAAGTTCTATTCAAGTGAAAAGATAGACTTGAAAAAGGTTCTACTTGAGAAAATGTTAGTGTACTCAAAAAGAGATTTTGCAAATTTATTTTTGAGAATGAAAACTCTTTTAAAAGAAGGCATTAATGTTGTGACAAGGGTCTTGAGTAGACACAATTTGTAGAATACCTTGATCATAGTACTGTAACAAACGGCCTTGGCAACACAAAATGTATACAAAAATTTAAGAAATCTCCTATGGCAATTTTCTTCATTGTATACACGAGCAAAATCATTGATCCTTGCATGAACTTCCCCTCCCCCCCCTCCCACTAGCCAAAGGACTTAAGCCTTAAAAGTACTGAATCGATAGGGATAAGTTATCCATGTGAACTCCTCCTTAGGCATATGTGCACATGTATATATGTGAACATGTGCATGCACATTTCATAAATAAGGATATAATTTACGCTTGTGAACTCACTCTTGATGTATGGTTGTGCATTTACTTAAAAGCACGTGAACATGTACAAAAAGAATAGTTTTTGCAAACACACGCTAATTATTTTCAATAGTGTATGTGCATTGCTCCTTATCATGAAAACTCCACCTTAGTCGTCGACAAAACATGTAAGAAATTATGCATGCATGGAAATGAAAAATGGAAAGAAAAGAAAAATCATCCAGTTAGTATAATCCTAACTAAAAGCCAAAGAATAGTTAACTAAATGAGAGAAAGAGTTCAATTGTAAATAGGACTTTACAAGAGAATGACACATGGTGAGAGAGAGATAAGCAATGATTAGACAGAGTGTGCACTTTTCCTTCCATCTCTTGCCACATAAGTACTCATTCTCCTATTTTTCCAACTATTATATTTTTTAGAAAAATCCTAGTACTTTTTAATCTCCACAAGACACCTCATTTCTCATATCCTAATTTTTCATGAAAATTTCAAAAATGAGATTCTTTTATATTGATTGAAAATTCCTAAGTTGCCACATTAGTACTCCTCCTCTAAAGTTTCCAATTTTTATTTTAAAAAAATTGGGATATTTTTAGCCACTTCCAACCTCATTAGGACACCTCATACCCTCTTTCTAATTTTCTCTTAAATAAAAAATGAGATTTTTCTAAAAAATCTCAAACTACCATCTCACTAAAAATATCATACACATGGCATTTTCATGTTAAAAAGAATTTAGGAAAATTTAACAAGCTGACACCCAGTTAATCAACCCATCACCCATCATTTTCATGGTGCCACCGTGTGACACCTCAGATACTGCTTATGTAGGCAGCATCCCACACCCCCCCTCTCCTATAAATAAGAACCCTCCCCTCCATCGTAAGAGCATGAGTATGGAGCTAAACAAACTCTGCTATGAAGAAGGGCAATTAAAGAAGCGATGACGACACCCTTATGTTGGCAAAATCTTCTTTTATTTTTCTTATTTCTCTAAAATCCAAAAATAATCTCATCATGCCGCCAAGAATACGAGGTGTGGCATCACCTCGAAATATGGCTACGCTGCCAATATCGTCACTTTATGCCAGGACCAACTACGAATAATCCTAGCCAAAACCAAGTTCTAAAATAAATTAAGAAAATGCTATTTTATTTTAGAAAAATAATAAAAGCTTTTTTATTCTTGAAAGTATGAATTATATTATTTCTTTAAAGTAAAAAAGCTCAATAAATTAATGATCAAAATTGATTTTTAACATTAGCATTTTGGTAATCTTTTTCTTTATCGAATGATAAATCTTTTTTAGAAAGAAAAAAATAGTGATAATTATAGTTAAAGTTAGATTAGGTTCTAATCATTGGAAATAATTAGAAAATTAGTTGTATATATACATGGGATAATAAAGTCAATTTAAAAAAAAAGAATGATTGTTATGCTCTAGAAAAATCCTAACATAGAATGTTATACTGAAGAATAAACAAGTATGCTTGAAAATTTTCTAACTTAGAATGTTATGCTAACTATTATGATCTAAGAAATTTTACATAAAATGTTAAGTAAAAAATCTTGCTTAACATCATATCTAGTTTAAGGCCCATTCAAGGCATTCTATTAGAAAACTAGCATATACAAAATATGAGAATTCTTTCCATGGTTGAGCTAACCATAAAATTTTAGTATCACACTTATAAGAATAGCATTAGTGGAATCTTTAAAAATATTAAATATCAACTAAGGATAAATTAATTAAGTCCATCTCTAAAAGTTAAGTATTGTTATAGTAATAAATAATTAGATGCATAATTGAAATTTGAGTTATTCCTTTGACAAAAAATTAATGGTTTTTATGAATGTTTAAACATATAGAATTTATTTCTACTATAATGATAATTGTTAATAGAATTAAAGACTCTTATAAAGAAGAATAGTGTCTATCGATTTGACCATGGAAAGACTTTCATAATCATAAACTATCTTAGATGACATACAAAAGATAGATTATTACTTAGAAATGGATTTCCTAACTCTTGGGTGACAAAATAGATAAATATGAAAGTATAGGAAATGGTTGATTTAGTAAACTTAGAAAAAAATATCATAGGAAAATAAGATAATTGAAGAAAGAAAAAAATTGATTGCCATAATTTTGAAAATTTAAGAAATTGGCAAAAAAATCAAGCAAAGTCTTATTGTAGAAAATTCAATAGCCACAAAAAGGAACAAGCAGGAAATGGAAATCTCTAGAAATTATTGGCTATCAAAATCAAAGTCATTGAAAATCTTTTCGATAAAGTTATAACCAACTTTATAAATTACTATTTTTAGTAGCATTAATTGCTCAAGAAATATTAGCTGCAAAGGATTGGATGGTTGATGGTTTCAAATTTTTGAAATATGGATGTGATTGCGATTTCTTTACTAGTGGAAGGAAATATTCTTGCCCAAATTAAGGGTGATTTTTCTTTACTAATGGATCAACTACTGGAGCTCAAACGAGTTGGATATATTTTTTGGTCTGCTTAGAGCATTTGACCAATGCCTAAGACAGACGGTCCAGTACAGAAGGTTCCCTCCTATGGCAACTTATAACCATGAAGGGCTCTAGTCAGAACTTATTCCTAGAATATATAGTCGGTCATAAGACAGAGAAGAAATCCATATTGTTATCAATGCAGTTTTGCATTGGAGCCTAGAGATGCAGGCCGGAAACACTTCTCTGGGTTTTGAGGACGGATGCACATCTGGTTTTGAGGGCGGAACTAAAAAATATAAATATCCTTATATCCGATGTTTTGAAAGGACCGGTGTCATGATGTTATGAGGACACAATGTGAAAAAGTATGGAATGCATCATCATCTGACTTCTTTATTGATTTAGAGAGTCAATGTGATTTGAGGCATTAGTACTAGTGTGAGTTGGATGGATTATCTGAAAATACTAAATTTTTGGATAATTTTAGTCTATTTTTGATATTATTTATTGTAAAAATCCAAAAAAGTTACAAAAAGCTTCTAGATTAGGATGGCATGCAAAAAGGTAGTTGCTTTTTCAACCAATTAGGGAATTTTCATAAGGGGGATGGACGAAATCGCGTGCGTCGCGATTGCTATAAACAGGCTGAAAATTGCAAATTGAACTGAAAGAAGAAGAAGGAGTGATCTGAGAGATCCGTGAACCAGGTGCCCTGAAGTTTTAAACCCCCCTTTTGAAGCCAACAGAGCCATCAGATTTGGGTTCCGAGTAGCAGAGAAGGAGCTGTAATTTTTATGCACGTTTTGTTCTACGCAGAAGCTCCAGGAGATCTAATGCTTGGATATTGCTTCTAAGTAGTGCGAAGATTCCAGGTTATTTCAATACATATTGATTCAATTCATTGTGATTTGTCTTTGTAGTGTTTACCACTTGGGTATTCTCTATCTTCTCTTCCATCTCCTATCTCTACTTCCTTCTACTTCTAATCCCCAGTGGATTCGACTTTTCGAGAAAAACCCCTTCGACATTGGTGAACCTGACGTAAAAGGTCAATATAGAAGAATGAAATATAAGATGGGAGAACCTTCGAATACAATCTCCAGTGATGTTTTGCAACAGTTGGTGCAAAATATAAATATGCTTATGCAGGTACAACAACAACAACAGGTGATGCGAGCTTCAGCTCAAACAGAAAGTGTTGTGATGAATGCTTTGCAAGTAGTTGAGCATGAGGTGAAGTTATTCAATGCCAGGAATGTATCTACATATGTACATATATATGCTTAGAAGATGAAATTCTTTGGAGTGGCTCAATCTGCATGGAGCCAGTATTTTGTACTTGTTACTGTTCATGAACTGAAAGCACGGATTACTGAATTATACTTGTAGGATGCTGACTAGGTAGCCTTCAAGAAGACACTCAGGGAAGAATTTTATATTGAGGATACCAGTTTGATTACACATAAGACTTTTCAGGAGTGGGTTATACAACCCAATAAGGGTCTTGTGGCTATAAAATTGTTAAAAGAATCTGAAAGTCGATGATTTGAGCAGTTGGATCTCGCAGAACAACAAGCTCTTGCAAGTTAGAAAATTGAATTGTTTCTACATGCAGCTGATCCTGAGCTTCAAGAGAAGCTTGATGATTTGCTGGAGGATCAGACTACATAGACATGTTTGAAAACAGAGTGGAGACATGTCAAGGAAGCTGTTACTGTGCTTGTGAATAAGCATAGAAGAAGAGAAAGATTGCATGTCTCTAGCTTGCCCATTGTTACGAGCAAAACAGTTGAAGTATCCAGTAAGCCACCCGCTTCTGTGGCTAACCCTATGACTGTACCTGCTATTGTTCCCTTTGTTAGGGAAGATTTCTTGGATGAATTGGTCAAAGGGATGCGGGATCTTCAATTGAGGGTTGCAAAATTGGATGGAAAAGGACAAGAGGAAAGGGGACGGGAAGCAGCCCCTAAACTTGGAAAAAGATGTATATGGTGTGACAGTTTGCAGCATGAGAGAAAGGATTGTGCTGCCTATCAGGAGGCCTTGGCACAATAGCTCATCGTTTGGAAAGATGGCAAGATCCATGCACAAGAAACGGGATTACCTCTTGCTTTGAATTTTGGAAAGGGAGGTATGTAGAAGTTGTTGGAAGACTTGGCTGTCCAAAATGCTTATGCGGCAGTACATGCTTCTACTTTTGGTCTACAGTTGGATAGAATGCATGGCCAAGTGATGGCTGGTCCAAAGGCTGAAATATGGACACATGCTTTACATGCAACTGAAAAGAGACAGGTCACTAATAGTGAAATGTCTCATGCAGGCCAAGACATTCGTGGCATAACTGGTTGGGAATCACTAGTAGATGCATATTCAGTGTATGCATATTTAGCGAAGGTACAAAACATGGATGTACTTGTGGAAAAAAAACAAAAAAGGGATGAAGATATTGCAGGGACATCTAAAAGAATGACAAGAAGAAGTGTGGATCAACCTAAAGCTGCAAATTAGCCACCTCCCGAGCATGTTATGGAAGAGGTTAGTCAAGAGAAAAAACAAGATAACAAACAAGAGGGCAAAAAGAAGGGCAAGCAGCCAGGATATAAGTTGCAATCTGACATTGAGACAGTCACAGATCTTAAGAAGGTTCTTGAAGAACGGATCTTAAATAGTCGGGTGGAATTGACCTTGGGAGAGGTTCTTGGCATTACCAAGTGATAATTTCATGATGAGATCATTGACATAATTAAAAGGAATCATCAGTTTCTTGGTGATACCACTAGTGCATTGCTGCAATTTGAAGAGGAAACTGGTTTATTGGGTATTCGTGCTAAATATGAGTATAAAGTAAGTACTAGATTATCTATGCAAGATGCTACTAATCAGTGGAAATGTAATATTTCTACTCAAAATATTAAAGAGCTTTGATCACCGCACACCCGCCCAAAAACCTATGGAAAGTTATCTTCCACATTGTAAATTTTGGCAGTTAAATCCTTACCCCGCACGCGCAATAATGAGCCCATCCACATTGTGCAATTGAGGCTGGGGTTTAAAACCGCAAGCCATGTGAGAACACCCTTTTGAAGGGGCAATTGGATTATGGGTGAAATTTAGGCAAATTTTTTTATTTACCCCTCCCCTCAGCCGATGCATGGCAGGGGGAGAGGGAGTGTGTGGAGGTGGGAGTCAAGTAGAGAGAGGTAGTGTGGTGTGTGGGATGCATGAGGGGGGAGGCATGCACCAGCCACGTATGTGGCCACCTCTCCCCCCCCCTTAACGCTATATAACCTCCCCCTTAGCCTTGGGGGGGAGGCACAATCGGAGAAAAAGGGGAGGGACTACCGCCTGCAGTCGTGGAGATCGCTGCCACAGGATATCCGCCAATACTGCCGCCCTGCTACGCCGCAGTCCGTTAGGCCGCCGCCATACCACCATCGTTACCATCATAAACTCCCTCCCCCCCTCTTGTCGTTAATCTTCTTCTCCAATCATTACCCCCTTTTCTCCCACATCACGTTCTATGAGATAGACTAAAGAAGCTTCCTTAGAATCTTCTAAAGATAAGGCTTTCTTAGGTCTTGTGCATGCGACTATTTTCCTGGGTTCTTAAATCCCACACCCTGAAAAGGGGTATTCCTGTGTAAGGGTGAAGAAGACAGAGTTGAGGCTGTTTTGCCAAGCTCGGAGGGAGTTCGGAGATTGTGTAAAAGCGGGAATAAATCGCGGAGTTCAAGTCATCAACGATGGCTCCAAATCCAAAGTTGCAAGGCGCGCGCGCGGAAGTCTCGGACCCAAGTTTACACGTGGACATCACTGCAAGTCCCCATAACCAAGTTCTTAGAAGTTTCATTCCGTGTTGGGCATGCTTAAAAATTCATAGGAAAGTTATGAATATAAACCACTTATTCATCTTACTAGCTAGTCGCATGTTGCCTTTTTGTGGATTTCGAAAGTAACAAGCCTAAACGCATATTGCTTAGGGTTAATCGATGAAATTGTTAAGTGCATCTTTGATTGGCCATGGAAGGAATAAGCGTATATTGCATTTAGGCAATAGCTTCCTTGTTGTGACTTGCATGAGGAAAAAATGTTAACATCTGTTAGATGTTGTCCGAAAAGTTGCATTGCATGGAAATGGAACCATGGACTTGCAAGTTGCATGGAAAGATGCTTGTGGAATGGATTAAGTCAACAATAGTCTTATAATACTCGTCTTGCATGAACTTCATTAACGATGTTGTATCTAAGGGTTGCATGTTACATATTCATCATGCGTAAATTTCATTTCATCGAAGTTGCATATAGAAAAGGTTGCATGCCATATCAAAGCATGAAATTCAATTGCATTAAAGGAAAGGATGTAGGCATAGTTCCTTGATGTAAATCTTTGTAGGTTTTACACAAGTTATCTTCAAAATTTGTCATTCGTCATGACTTTAGCAAGAAAAGAAAAGGGTTATTGCAAACCTTATAGTACATAGAGGTAACGAATCGCATATTTACACGTAATGTGATGTATTGTGGCTATTTACACCTTTAGAACAAGTTTAGCATCTCTAAGATGAGATCCTTTCCTATCGCAAGACAAGTAGACCGATTTGATTAAACCCCTTATAATGTTATAACCCTCATGGGATTCGTAAAAGCATAACTATTCGATACAATGAACACCTCAAGTGCTAGCTAGGGCTTAGCACGTTAGAAATTCTGCCTAGTATCGCACTTGGTCGCCAAGTCGAGACCCTCAATCCCAAAGGTCCTACCCACATTCATGGAATGGTTGGGTTAGTGAATGCCCATGCAATAACGATCTAGGGTTTTACCCTAACGATCAAACAACCTAATACTAAACCTGGGCACAAACGTTATTGGCCTAGCAAGGTTAGCGTTGGGTTGGGTAAGAAGACACCCCAAACCCTACATATTGACTAAACAAATTCCTTGACCAAGAAGCATCGTTTGATGGGTGAAATGATCCCATGAGCTAGGTGCGACACTTGTGCAACAAGTTGCATCATCGCATGGCTTGTGTTTTAATCACAAGATAGATTTGTCACTCCTTGGAATAAGGTTGGCAGGTTCTAGCGCAAGTCTAACTTGCAAGAGGATGAGTAGACATCCTACAACATCACCTTCTTGGGCTAATTTGCCAAATTAAGAGAAGTAATGAATTGCTTGGTAAGCAAAGGATCAATCAAGTTAGAGCGACATGGTCGCTAGGATTTACTATCTTAACTTAAGAAACCTAAGGTGTTGATTAATTTGGGTTGACAGGGTGTGACCCTAACCCAAGGATAAAAGGGTAAACAAACAAACCCTTGGGAATCTTGCCAAGTCGCAATTGATCCCGGATCGAATGTTGGATGCATTCGGAGAAAAGGATTCACTCCTTAGCAGTTGGCCAAATAAACGACCACTGAATTGTTTGTGTTTGTATAAGTTAGGAGCACTGTTTGTACTACTTTGCTCAATGAACTAAGGATGGAAAGATAATTAATGCTTCAAGTTGAAGGCCTGAAGGGAGAGGCAGCATCAGTTACCCCCGACTGTCTACCTGACCCTAACCAAGGGGGTTGCAGCCATGCCGGGAACATGGACCGAACCCTCCATAAGAGGTCTCCCTGTTGGGCGCTACTTGGAGCAGGAGGACGCTTGGGTGCCAAGGGGGGCTCTGGCCGTAAATCCCTTGCCTTACGGGCCTTTCACAAAAGGCCGACGTGACTCATGATTGGATCTCAAGGCCCGCATACTAGTCTACAGGCAGAATCTTGGATTAGTAATCCCTATGGATTGCTGGATTTCCTTCAAGCGGATTATGGATTGCCTTGAAGCGGATTATGGATTGCCTTCGAGTGGATTATGGATTAGCCTACAGGCTTGATTATTATGATGTATTCCAAAGATAAATAAGAGCAATTGTTGAAAAGGAACTTATTTGACACTGTTTTTCTATGTCAAGTGCTAAGATTATGTGAAGGAACCAGTGACTAATTGGCTAAGTAAGGAAGTTGTTTTATACGTGTCAAACTAAACGTGGTAGGCAATTAGAAAACTAAAGCAAACCGAGAAAAGTGCAGTGGATGTGGCCATGGGTCCATCCTACGGATGGGTGGTCCCGGTTGGCCGGGAACTTTTCTCAAACAAAATCGACAGCAGGAACTTTTCTCGAAGGAAATGAATAGCAAGGAACATTGACTTAGAATCTAGGGTATTAGAGTCCCGATTTATACTGTTTTAGGGGAACGGAATGGGACTATGCCTTATGGGCAGAGAGGTCGAGATTTTCATCTCTCTCGTTTTCCATTCTCCTTGAACCAAGTGCATCATGAATCTGCTTCGACCCTGACGTTTCTGCGTAAAGTAGTTTGCCTGGGGTTCAATGCCAGCTGCCGTTCTAGGAATTTGACCACTAGGAGAACCTCAATTCAGGTCGATCCTAAGTGGAAATGGCTGGAATACTTCCGCTACATGGCCGACTCGGGAAGACCTAGATCGTAAACCCCGTAACATTCCATGGGAGTGCCAAGCGGAGCTTTCTAGACTCTCTTCTTGATGGGCTGCTAAGACGTGTCCTGTAAGTGAACAGGTGGACACGTTACAGTTGGTATCGGAGCAAACCAACGAGGATCTGTCTTTTACAAGAGAACTTAATAAGGTGAAGTAAAGAAAATGTTGCTGTAAACAACATTTCCTTACTTATCGATGCTGTCTTGCAGAGTCATGAAGCATGGAACAGATTCTTGGTGTTCCAAGTCATGTTTATGACCGCGATGCAAGCTTCAGATTATCCACGGAGGATTGATATGATGAATATCTTAGACCACATCTATAATCCATCACCCTTGTACATGGAACGGAGATGGATGGGTGTTTCAGGGATCTAGTACATAGCTGCCCACCGACTTGCGTACCTTCGAATCAACTTGAAGAGAATCAAGTGGATGGAGGACTTAAAGATCGTGAAGCTGTTCATCTTTGTTGAGGCTCACGCAAACACAACCCTATATGTCGGCGGTCAAAGGGTTAAGCAGAACAAGTATGTGTATGAGGAAGTGACTTGACTAATCCCTGCCGACATGATCAAGGTGTCGGGACGTTATGAAAAGAACGGGTATCAAAGGAAAGGATACCGTAATCTTCCAATGACCTATCGATTCTTGAAAATCCATGACCCCAATCCATACTATTACTCAGTTCCAGTAGAGCTGAATGTGACACAATCTTATTCTCCTCGAATTAATGTATTAGCTTGTTCCATCTCCCCAAGAATAATTGTACTCCGAAAGGGTTATGCCCATATGAATGAACTAAGACTTTTTTTTATCAATGATTGTCTTGATTGTGTATATTGATAAAGAAGTAAAGTGATTTGGTCACGTGGCTAAAAGCTGAGGACATGTAATGTAATGTGGAATTCGACTTCGGTCAGATTCAGGGTCATGTCATTCGGGCTAACGAATGCACCTGCCACCTTCAATAGGTTAATGCAAGATATCTTTAACCCATATCTTGATGACTTCGTACTCATCTTCTTCGTCGATACCTTAGTCTACTCCAAACAGGAAGAAGATCATGAACCCTGGCTTCGCATTGTCCTTGAGACAATGAGGGCACACAAGCTTTATGCTAAGAAGAAGAAGTGTGCATTCTTCAAATGACATATTGAGTATCTAGGATTCATTGTATCTGCGGAAGGAATCTCAGTGGATCAAGCCAAGGTCAGAGATATTCTAGAATGGCCAATACCAAAGAAATACGAAGTTTTCTTGGATTGACAGGATGGTACAGGGTCTTTATCAAAAACTATGCTTTGATTGCAGCACCTCTGATGGATCTACTGAAGAAGCAAACATCAATTGTATGGTCAACTGCTGAACAATCTAGC
The DNA here is from genome assembly GCF_053477565.2 of Lygodium microphyllum. Taxonomy (NCBI): domain Eukaryota; kingdom Viridiplantae; phylum Streptophyta; class Polypodiopsida; order Schizaeales; family Lygodiaceae; genus Lygodium; species Lygodium microphyllum. The sequence goes on along the minus strand of NC_141150.1, from coordinate 105,200,563 downwards.
TTTGATAAACTAAAGCAAAGTTTGGTATCAGCACCTATCCTGAAACTTTCTGATCTTAGTAAGGAGTTCGAAGTAGTAACTGATGCTAGCACGCTTGCCTTAGGATGTGTGCTTATGCAAGAAGGTCATCTTGTAGCATACTCTTCAAGAAAACTGAAAAGCCATGAGAAGAATTATGCTACCCATGATCTAGAGCTATTAGTTGTCATCCATGCTCTCAAGCTTTGGAGACACTACCTGTTGGGTAACAAGTTTACCCTAGTGACGGATCATAAAAGTCTTAAATGGATCTTTATCCAGAACGAGCTCAACATGAGGCAACGTTGATGGATTGAAGTGCTGGAGGAATATGCTTTTGAAATCAAATACCGGCCTGGAAAGGAGAATGTAGTTGTCGATGCACTCAATCGCAAGGCATTTCTAAATTCTCTGATCCTGCAAGATCCATCAACAGCTAGATCTCTAGCCACAAAGGTATCCATGCCAAACAACCCAATACTTTAGCTAGCTAGAAAAGAAGCATGCCATGATCCAACCTATCAGAAGATGCTAAGGGAGATCCCTATCAAGGATCAAGACCCGAAGCTACAAGCTAAGTATCTAGAATTCTCTATCAACAGTGGACTTGTCTACTATAGAACGAGATTATGTATACTAGCAAGCCAATCACTCAAGAAAAAGATACTTTGGGAAGCTCATGATTCCCCTTTTTCAGGACATCCTGGCTATACCAAGACCCTCAATGTAGTAAAAAAGAGCTATTATTGGGAGAGGCTTAAAGGTGACGTTCTCAAATATGTCACCGAGTATTTGTCTTGTCAATGTATTAAGGTCGAATATGTCAAAATGCCAAGAAAGTTGCAACCACTTGACATTCCCCAAATGAAATGGGAATTCATTAGTATGGACTTTGTTGTTGGCCTACCCCAAGTTCAGGGAGGATACAACTCCATTGTGGTTGTAGTTGATATGCTAACCAAGGTTGCACATCTTATTCTTGACAAGATAAACTATAAAGCCTCAGACATTGCAAGGTTGTTCATCAAGGAGATATTCAAACTGCATGGGTTACCCAGAAGAATAATTAGTGATCATGATTCTCTCTTCACATCACACTTTTGGAGAGCTATCTTCGAAGCCATTGGGACTCAACTCTGTTTTAGTACAGCTTACCATCCCCAAACCGATGGTCAAATGGAGTGAGTCAACCAAGTCATTGAGGATATGCTGAGGGCGCACTGCTGCCGTGAACCAAAAAGGTGGATTCAATACTTGCCACTGGTTGAGTTTGCCTACAATGCTTCCTACCAACAAAGCATTCAAATGACCCCCTTTCAAGCATTGTATGGGCATGATTGTCGAAGTCCTTTAAACTTCTCAAATCCAACCTTGAGGGTTGAAGCTTCAAAGCAGATGCTAGAAGATATGGACAACCAAATGAAGTCAATAAGACAGGACATCCAAGCCGCCAAGGATAGACAGAAGGGATACACGGATTTGAAACGTCAAGATAGAAACTTCGCTGAAGGAGATATGGTCTTCATTCGCGTACGCCCAAAGAAGAGTTCCCTATCCTTGGGTGAATGCAAGAAGCTAAGTCCAAGGTATTGTGGACCCTACAAGATTCTCAAGTGCTTAGGGCCTAATTCTTATAGACTTCAACTCCCTGAGGATCTAAAGGTTCATAATGTATTTCATATTAGCCTACTGAAGAAGTATGTACCTAATCCTAGCCATGTACTTGATGATCAACAAGTTGTAATGCCTAGCCAAGGAGTCCTTGAGCTACGGCCTGACAGGATCTTGGATGTTAGGGAGAGACAATTGAGATCAAGAACCTTGAGAGAATGTCTCGTCCAGTGGAAATATTATCTCAAAGAGGATGCCACTTGGATGGATGAAAGTACTCTCAATCAACAATAACCCCAGTTCTTCTCAAAGTTGAGAATGTTTGAAATCTCATTGAATCATTTTTTATAGTGTGTAATGGTTTTATTATGAGTTATGTGGTTTTGATGTTTTCTGTTGACCTTCTGTAACCCTCTGTTGAGCTTTTGTAGAGCCTCTGTTCATGTTCTGTTCTGTTCTATATACCTCTGTAAGTGTTCTATGGAATGTATATGTGACTTTGGGAAAGTTTTCTAGCCTTGGAAAGTGGTTAATGTAAGTTCAAAAGAGCTCTAGGAAATGGAAGAAGCAGTTACTGAAGACTCAAGAGAAGACTGGAGTGAAGTGACATTGATGAGCTATGAAGAGTCACTGTAGTGGCTCTGATAACCTTTCATATCAAATACACATTTTGGAATAGAGAGAGAGAGAGAGTCAGAGATAGCCAATTCTATGCAAAACAATGTTTTTACATATGAGAGATTGTGAGAGAAATCTATGGAATCTTCAAAGATGAATCATGTGATATTTTTTCATTCAAAGTGGAGCATTATTTTGTGTTTTCTATGTCTATCAAAGAATAATATGAAGAATATGAAGAGAATGATGGATTTTGTTAAAGATAAAGCCATGGGAGAATTGTTTCTATGAAGATGTGTGAAGATTTCTTGTTCTTGGTGTTGTTTTCTTTGTTAAGATTATGTAAAAGATGAAAAAAATGGTTATTGATGTTACAAGTTATATTTTCTTGCAGTAGAAACCCTATTTCCTTGGTGTTCCTTTTGGGGCTCCATGTTTTTGGTGCGCAGTAGGGGAAAACTACCATCAACAAGCATCAGAAGAGGCTGAAAATGAAGGAAATGACATTGCCAAGAAGAGAAGAATTCAATGGAAGTTTGCAAAGTTCCTTCTACTACTGCAGAATTGGAGATTCTCATTGCCAAAGCCACTTTCCACAAGAAGTTTATCCCACAATGGGAGAAAAGGATCATATCTCACCGAACTATCCAAACCTTAGAAGGTCTATGGACTACAAGCCTTTATGCAGTCAATGCAAAGGAGAAGGCCACACTACAAAAGATTTTCCAAGTCCAGCTCCTATGAAATCTACTCCTGATACCCAACAGAAGACCCAAGAATCTACTTCCAATTTGGTGGAATCGGAAGTGGCCCACAATAACGCGTGCAAAGAAAGGAGAACTTGTAATTCCAAAAGAGAACGCTCCCTTTGCCAAGACTATGAAGTTCAACCTTCCTCGGGAAAAGAATAGCAATGTAGTCTAGAATAATGAAGTACAGAGTACTGCAGGGCCACAAAGAGCCACAGAGATAGTTGTACAGGCAAGACCAGATGTCCAAGAGATAGAGGATGCCAAAGCACCTCCCCAAGAAGAAGAAGAATCACAAATGTTGCTGCTCCTAGGAGAAAAAGGGAAGATGAAAGTGGGCGTGGCCCCATTCCCTAGCCGATTGGAAAAGCCTGTGGATCCTATCAAAGAGTATGATTTGGTCAAAGGCCTAGACACTTTTAAACCAAACTTAACATTTTGATAGTTGCTGATGTTGTCTCCTAGCTGTCAAAAGAAATTCAAAAGCATATTGACAATAAGAAGAGGCCTAAGAGTTGCTTTCTCCGTTGCGACCAAGTCCAACAGAGTCTCCAAACCTATGAAGAAAGTAGATGTGGCTACACCTTCCTGGATGCTCGAACCCTAGAGATTGGCATATGGATTGAAGGATGCTTTATTGTAGATGCATGATCTAGGCTTGCAAGGAATGCAGCCTATGCAATGACTTATCATATTGGCAGACTAAAGCATAATCAAACTATTGGACATTCTCCCATTCGTAAAGACAACCCTCGTAGGAAGAGACTATTGGCTGACATATTTGGTGTCAAACCAAATTCCTACAGGGCCTCATACCCTTTGTTGTTGGGAAGACCTTGGCTTTTCGAAGCAAGAGCAAGGACAAATTAGTTCAAATGAACCCTAACTCTAGGCAAAGAACTAGACAAAGTGGTGTTGAAGTTGTATGGATCACCAAAAGGCAATGGATCCACGTCCATCGAAGTCATAGCCGACTTCTCCAAGGAAGCAAATCCTTTGTCCATGGGAGAATACCTCATGCCTAAACCTAAATTGATTTCTGAAATCACCTTCAACAGCCAGATAGAAGCATGGATGTATTATTCTCCCTGTTATATGGCAGTCGCAGAGACAGAGCCAGAGAGAGAGCCAGAGATAGGAGTACAGACAAAGCAGACACAAAGACGGAAGTAGAATTAGAAGCAGAGGACATAACAGAGAGCTTGTTCTTCTCTTACAAAGCCCTCATGGAGGTAAAAATAGAACCCGAAGAAGAAAAAAGTGATAATGCAAACAAATATTATGGAAACGAGCTAGAAGAGTCAATCCTACTAATAGAAGGCAAAGATGAGGAAGAAGTTCCTGAAGCCTCAGAAGTAGAAGGTCCCTTTCTATTCAATAGAATGATTATGATACCCTTTGGAATGATTAATGAGTCATGTCATAAGCAAAGCCTTTATAAGAAATGGATTAAGAAGAATAGGCCTTCCATTAGTAGTGATTTTTGTCACCCAAAGTTACCCTTCCTCAGAGAAGCCGATGATGATGCACCTTGCCAACAACCCCTAGTTCGGTAGCCCAAACAGAACATAGAAGGTTCCTGTTATGTGACATTATTGGATGCATCTTCAGAAGACGAATCCTCAAGCCAAGAAGTAACTCATCCCCAATCCAAACCTGAAACCTCAATGATACCCTTTCAGCCTCCCAAAGAGCGAGCTAAGCCTCCATTAAAAGAGAACAACAGTTCTAATGCATCATCAAAAGATGAGACCACTCCCTTGAAGGAGTCAGATCTCTACCCAAAAGTAATCCGTGGTACATTTATTTATAAAGTGGAAGGTGAAAAGCAATTGACATTTGTAGATGCTGATGGTACTGACCATCACAACCTGAAGGTGGGTCTAAATCTTCCAGAAGAAGAACTACTAGTCCTGCAAAACCTACTAAAGAAGAACTTAGACGTGTTTGTATGGCTATATAAAGAGATTTAAAGGAGATTGATCCCATACTATGCCAACACCACATCGACCTAGAGCTTGATGCCAAACCTGTGATGTAAAGATAGAGGCGTATGAATCCAAATTATTCTTCCCTAGTGAAGGCCAAATTATTGAAGATCCTTGAAGTTGAGTTCATGTATCCAATGGCTAATAGTGAATGGGTTTCGCCCATTGTGGTAGTACCCAAGAACGAGAAACTACGAATATATGTGGACTTCTAAAAGCTCAATTCCAAGATGAAGAAGGATCACTTCCCTATTCCTTTCACAGACCAATTGTTGGACATAGTGGTAGGTCATGAGCTCTATTCCCTCTTGGATGGATTCAAGGGATACAATCAAGTCCAAATCACAAACAAAGATCAATCCAAAATGACCTTCACAATAGAATGGGGAACCTATGCTTATAGAGTGATGTCGATTGGGCTTTGTAATGCTCCATCTACTTTCCAATGAGTGATTATGGCTACCTTCCAAAACCATCTACATGATTTCATTGAGGTATATCTCAATGAGCTCTGTGTCTATAGCCTAATTCATGAGCATCAGGGACACCTAGAGCAGTGCTTTGAAAGATGTCGATGAGAGTATGGGATTTCTATCAACCCCGACAAATGTGTCTTTGGCGTCTCATCCGGAGTTCTTCTAGGCCACATTGTCTCTACACAAGGGAAATCAACAAATACTGCTAAAATTGAGAAGATTGCCACCTTGACAGCCCCAACCAACCTTAAGCAATTGAGGGGAATCATTGGCCATGTGGGCTATTATAGAAGATTCATTGCACACTTTGCAACAAAGGTAGCCCCTTTGCATAAACTCCTAAGAAAAGATGTCAATTTTACATGAACCACTGATTGTGACGAAGCGTTCAACACCCTAAAAAATTATTTGATTGAAGCACCCATCTTGCAACCTCGTGATCGGATGAAGGAGTTCCATGTGCACACTAATGCATCAATTGAAGGCCTAGGTGCAGTCTTATGCCAAAAGGGCCCCTCTAAGTTAGATTAACCTATCTAATATGCAAGCGACCGAGAAAGAAACTATATCGTGATGGAGCTTAAGTGTTTAGCAATGGTGTTTGCCTTAGAGAAATTTTGACACTATCTACTATCGACGCACTTCAAATTCTACGTGGACCATGAAGCCTTGTTCTTCTTGATGAACAAGGCCAACATGAAGGGAAGAATGATGAGATGGCTCCTTTTGTTTCAAGAGTTTGACTTTGAAGTGGTTACCAAACCCGGTTGCTCTCATGTCCTGGCTGATCATCTTTCTCGAACCCCTCAAAGTGATGATGATGAAGAGCAAGATGATCCAAACCTTCCGGATGCTTTCTTGTTTCTAGTCGAAACAGTTACCCCATGGTACATAGACATAACCCACCTCTTGGCAACCCAATGGTATCCCCCGAGTATCTCGAGTTGTGAGAAGAAGAAACTTCTATTGGAACCAATCCCCTACACCCTATTAGGAGGTGCTCTATACAAGAAAGTCAATTACAAAGTCTTATGAAGATGTGTTGCAGGAGAAGAGATTGGCATAGTATTGAAATCATTCCATGACGAGCCCTGTGGTGGACACTTTGCAAGAGAAGTGATAACCAGAAAGGCCTTACTTGCAGGATATTGGTGGGCCAATCCTCCATAAGGTTGCCTATGATTACTATAAACTATGTGATGCTTGTCAGCAAATGGGAAATCCTACCAAATCCAGTGCCTTGCCCCTGCAACCTATTCTTCCCCTAAAGCCATTTGAGAAGTGGGGGATTGATTTTGTGGGCCCCATTGATTCGCCAACCACAAGGAAACAGAATAGATAAACATCATATTTTGGGAAATATGGGAATTTCCCATAAGTTTGGGACACGTGGTCAAATTTTTGGATTTGTCATAACTTGAACACTACAACTCTAAATTGAGCATTGTATAGCTCAATACATTCCATTTTTCAAGCACTTTTCAATGATAGGTCACATCATATGGTTTTGAGAAACTTATAGGCATGTTATCTATGTGCCATCTTTTTAGTATTCAAAAATGGGAATTGGGAGATTCCCAAACTCACTAATATTGTGTTGATACATCTTGGTCTATACAGACTACATAACCAAGTGGTGTGAAGCTAAAGCTCCGAAGCAAGATGATGGCAACAATGTGGCCCTATTCCTGTACAAGAACATCATCACCCGTTTTGGCAGTCCCCTAGAGCTCGTAAGTGACCGAGGTACTCACTTCCTTAACAAGATCATGAAAGAGTTGACAAAGATATATAAGATCTATCATCATAAGTCCACACCCTATTACCCTAGAGCCATGGCCAAGTTGAAGTTACCAATCACATCCTATGCTCGATTCTGACAAGAACAATAGCTGCACATCATCGTAATTGGGATGATCAACTTACAAAGACCCTCTGGGTGTACAAAACCTCCCATAAGGTGGCTATAGGACAAATCCCTTTCCAGCTGGTGTATAGAATAGAAGACGTCTTTCCTATTGAACTCGAGCTACCCTCTCTGTGCGTGGCCATCAAAGAACACTTGGGAGATGAGAAGTTTGTGCAACGTTGTCTCTTGCACTTGGAGTGTCTCGATGAGATTTGCAAGATGGCCCTATAGTGCATGGAAGCCATGCAAGCTCATAGAAAGGCCTCGATGAGATTTGCAGGATGGCCCTACAGTGTATGGAAGCCATGCAAGCTCGTAGAAAGGCCTATCATGACAGCTTCATTAAGCAGAAGGAGTTCAAGGAAGGCAACTTATTCCTAGCTTATGATTTCTGATTTGGCAAGTTTCCAAGCAAGCTTCAACAATGCTAGATGGACCCTTATAAGGTACTTGCCATCAATCCTAATGGCTCAGTCCAAGTCTAGACAGCAATGCTTCGGATGATCCCTTCCTTATTAATGGCTATTGCCTCAAGAAGTATTACCCTCCCTAGGGATCCTGACAATCACCATCGATAGCTTCCTCATTATTTGTACAAAGGTCGATATGCCTTTACCTAATATTCGTGATAACCATCTTGTTGATCCTAATGATATGGTTTTGTTCTGATAGTCCCTCGTAGCCACCTTCTCCTCCTCCTTGGCTTCCTTTCCATCTGATGTAGTAGAGGTAACGAGGGTGGTTCTGATACATGGCATTCTTGCCATTCTACTCTTCAAAAACAAGCCCAAATGAAAAAAAACAAAAAATAAAAATAAAATAAAAAATATATTGGTCATGGGAGAAAAGGGCTTCGATCCTTGTCATGCCAACCTATTATTCTAGAAAAGGTGGAAATACCCTCGAGAGTAGAGAAAAAGAAAATAAAATAAAAGAGCAAAGAGAGAAAAAAAACAAACAAACATAAAAATAAAACTGTTATGGAAGAAAAGGAAGCAATCCCATGTCATAACAGGCCTTGTTCCAAGAAAAGATGGCACACACCCATGGACGAAAAGCTGGCTGTGGAAAAGGTGGTAACACCCTGCAGCCCACGATCACCAAATCTCTAGCCAAACTCTTACAGAAGAAGTTTTTAAGCCACCTCCCTTGATGTACTGAATCTTGTAACCTCATTAGTGCTTCTAATTCCTACAACAGACTAAGTTTCCAACATGCAATCCAAGCACCAAGCTTGTTGGCTACCTCCCTAGGTATTCCTCTTCATCAACCAATCCACGTTGATACCATTAACGAGACGAAGCTGATTCTCATCGACAAACCTAGAGTGTTGTGAGCTTTCATCCTAACCAAATGGGGATGTGAGTATGGGTTTCCCTATGTATTCATCAACAAAGTGTGAGATAGAGGGTGGGGTGAGTGACTAGCCCTTGCCCCTTATATCCAATAGAGAGGTGAGATGTATGAATGGAGAGTTGCATGCACGGGGTGGGCCTTTCAATGCACAAAGCACAAATTTGTTCCTGTGCACGACACTATAAGGCTCCTTGGCCTTTCTTCTTGCATTGTATACCGACACATGGCGAGATGCACAGTTGCACCATCAATTACGCACAAGGTATACATTCTCTGCACAAGTGACAATGAGGATACTATCAATGGGTGTGAGAAACGGGTTGCCCTCATGTATCTATCAAAAGAGCATGAGAAAGAGGGGGGATGAGTATGACTGGTATTTCCTTAATCAATTATTCAAAGGTGAGGATTGAGGGACGTTACGACACTTGGAGTCAGGTATGTTCCTGTTTCCTTATGCACACATGGGATGGGTTTCTGCCATCACCATAGGACACGTCACCCTATTCTGTACACTACACAACAAGGCTCCCTAGCCTTCTTACTTGCACCTATGCCAAATGGGATTGGATGCACTAATACACCACCAATTGTGCACACTAGCATACTCCCCCTGAACCATCTCCCTTGTGATTTCTAAACCGGGTGTGAGATTTGGGTTTTCATCATTATTCAAATCGAGTGATATCTGTAATGGGGCGAGTGACTATTCTTTCATTTCATTTGAGTCGTGAGATGAGTACAATATCCTTAGCCATCTACAATTTCTCACAATTTTCTCAAAAATTTTTCCTCTCCCTAGGTGCTTCTGTGTGGCCCCTGCCCCGTTGGACGTGTGCTATGAAAACACCTTGGTACCTCCTGCAGTCGACAATGACATAGGACACGACATCGACAATTGACTTCACTTCTCGACAACATGGGCCAAGTTTTTCTAACCCTACACCTTCTATTTGATAGTGATGGTCATGTTTTAAGTGTGGGGATGCCAACAGTTGGTCTAATTTGGGAATCTATGTCCCTATTGCTTAGTTCACCCCTTCGGTTAAGGTCTTACATGTGGAGACGCATCCCTGTGCATCTACGATGCATATCCTCATGCATATCCCGGTTCTACTAATGCATCTATGCCATGACCTAAATTTACCTTGATGGGGTCCCTTCCCCACCCACCTGTCCTTTGTCCCCCTACTCCCACAGATGTTCCTTTTCTATTTCCTTTTATCCCTTGATTTGATGTTTTTTCATGTGAATGAATCCTAAGTTCACTGAAACCCACATCCAACCTTAAAGCCCAGTTTGACACCTTGAATGGTGCATTTTTTCTTTTTATAGCCCCCTATTTCGATCAACGGTACAAAAGTTATTAATTTTTGAAGAATTTTATATCACGTTGACGTGTTCCCATGTGAACGTGCCCTTTTTGCATCAGAACAGCCAATGGATGTGACAACCCTGACCTATTTCTTCCATTGACATTTTCCCTTTTTATTGTCAGTCATTTCGAGGTATGGTTTGTTTGTTATTAATTTCTGTGGGTTTTCATGTCTTTTTCATGCGTCTTTTCATTCTTTTTCCATGTAAACCTGCCATATTATCCTCAAAAATTTATTCTAATTTGTGAACCTTGTCCAACCTACCTTCTTGCCCATTACTTCTTTTTACTTTGCCCTATTCTGACCTCTGATTTTTCGCTATTAGATTTTATGTATTTTCGGGCTTTGTTTTATTGTTTTTTCCATGTAAACTCCTCATGTCCGTGGACATGTGTTTTAACCTAAATAGCCTTGTCACCCACACTTCTCCTGACATTTTTCTTTCTTATTGCCTTTTGTTCCAATGTATGGATCTTCGTTCTGTACATTTTTCCTTTTGTTTTTGCACTTTGTTCTAGGAAACGGATTTTTCGAAATTAATTTTCGTTTAATATTGCACCTTGATGTCACGCAGGTTTGTGCACGAATGCCCTTTTTTTTTTTCGATACACATGCAACATCCGTTCTATCGACCTCCGTCCCTATGTGTGGCCGCACCCTCTTCCGTTCTCGGCAACATAAAATTTTTTACCCCCTGTCAGTGTCGGCGTGTGGGACCACAGGGGGAGGGGGGCGCTTGTCTTTTCTTTTTTGGTTTACAAAAAAAACAAAAACCAAAGAATAAAAAACAAAACTAATTAAAAACCAGAAAAACTTTTAATTCTTTAAATGAAACATTTTTTAAAAATACCCCCCTAACCACCCGTATCCCCCCACCCCCCATTTTTCCTCCTCTCTCTCCTCTCTCTTCTTTTTCTTCTCCCTCCCTCTCTGTCTCTTTCTTCTCCCTCCCCGGCGTTCCAGCACTTGCCGCCTGCCCCAATTCCCTACCCGTCACCTGTCACCAGCCCACCACCCACATTAACCCCTTCCCCTACCCCCATATGCAACCCCCCCTTCCCCACCCACATATGCAACCCCCCATTACCCCTCCTAAGCCCCCCTTCCCCTATCCCCATATGCAACCCCCCATTACCCCTCCTAAGCCCCCCCTTCCCCACCCACACCCGTAGAAACCCCCCTCCCCTCTCCCTTAGCCCCCCTTCCCACCCTTTCAACCCCCCATTACCCCTCCTAAGCCCCCCTTCCCCACCTAAGCGATTCACCTTCTCTTCCATTGAGGCATCCATTCTTTTTTCTACCCCATTTCCAACCACCACATCTCCAGTCAGTCGATCATTGTCCTTCAGCGACCATAGCATTTCATTGTCTGGTTCCACCATCGGTAGCTAGACCTAAAATATGCACTGGTGCCTCAGACACCAACCAACCTTCGGCCATACTACCTTCTAGTCGAGCTCGTTGTCGCATAAAGCCTTTCAGGGTTTTCATGAAGTGCTCCAAGAAGAACATCCATCGTGTATGGACATGTCCAGCAATCTCCACTTCATCCACAAGATGCACAAGAAGGTGGACCTGTATCGTGAGCATGCTGGTGGGCAGGTATTTCTCAAAGAGACATACCGTCTCCACTGCTCCCCACCTCGCGGATTCAATAGAGGATGTCTTAATCTCCTTCTGTGAGATCCATTGCACCAAAGTCGACAACTTGTAAATAGCCTCACGTATTTCTGGAGTAAGACATCCTGTGATCGTGATCGGTAGTACAAACTGCCACAAATGAGAAAGCATTATGAATAATGGCTACATTCCAAATAGCAAAATGCACACGCTAATTACAATCCATTTGTAGTACAAACCTGACATATCTTATACCAGTCATGGGATTTTAGCCCTGATAATTGGTCGTCTTTAGAAAATGCAGACCTGAGAGAATGCATCATACCCGTCGGAGTGAGGATAGACTTGATTACTTGCTTCACAATGCGCTCTTCTTTAGTGAACAAAACCCAAGGAGCGCGAGGAAGCTGCACGCAACCATCAGCACTCGACTGTGACCAAAGCGTCTCCATCTTACCTACCTCCTTCAAATCCATTCGTGCCCCTATAGTGTCTCTCTTTCTTGTGATGTGGTCCCATAACAAGCTGCCCACATTCTTGAAAATATGCATGGGATCCAACAAGTGGTTGACTTGTAAGTGGGTCCAATATGGCAACTCGTAGAAAACTGAGAACCGCCGCATTCCATTTGGATGTGATTCCACGTGGACGGACCATTTTCAGCTCGTACCAGCTTGTGGTGTTCATACGTGTTGGAGGTCATCCAAGGAAAGCTTCCCTGAGTTCATGATCCTCCGGCAAGAAAGTAGCGTGTCCTTGATATACCATCTTCTTCATGGTTCGTGACCTTCGGGAGTCTAACTGTGGCCCGCACAATGGACATGCATGATAACCTGAGGTAACCAGACTTGTTTCAACACCACGACTTAGTGAATACTTGATTGAACAAGATAAAATATAGATATTATCAGCGAGAATGGAGGCCTGCTCACATGAGCACTCTCCCAATCCCGGAAAGTCATGCATCGTCCACATGAGAATGACTCAAATATTGGCTGACCGTCGACCATCGCGCCTGCTCATATCTTGCACAGTGAGCCCCTCCTCCCACAAAATCTTAAGCTCATCGACTAATGGAGGAAGATACACGTCCATATTTTTTTACTTTGTAGCGGCCTGAGACGAGCAAGCTAAGGATGAGATGTCATTTCTTCGTAGAAAGCCACACAGGGATGTTGTAGTTGATAAGGACTATAGGCCACACACTATAAGAAGTTGAGCACAGACTGAATGGGTTCACGCCATCCATTGCGAGACCGAGCCGAAGATTCCTTAGCTCTCGGGCAAATCCTGGGAAGGTAGAGTCAATGTGGTTCCATGCGCGCGAATCCGCTGATATTCGTTGAACTCCATCCATGGACCTATTCTGTGCATGCCACGTTGTCAAGCTCGCCATGTCGGACGTAAGAAACATGTGGTTTATGCGGGGGATGAGCAGAAAGTGTCTGAGAACTTTTTGAGGGATGGTTTGCCCTTGCAAGTCTTGTCGATACTTGTGAGCACCACACTTTGGACATGTCTCCATAGTCTCGTATTCTCCTCGAAACAAATAGCAATCGTTGATACATGCATGGATGTTATTGTAGTCCATGCCAAGCTTTCATAAAACATGTCATGCATCATCACGAGACTCAGGCATGGTATTTGCAGGTGGTAATATATGATATTTCAGTAACCTGAAAAAAATCATAAAACACCTTGAAAAAGCACAAATGTTTGTAATAATAGTGCCGAAAAAAAATTTCAATGAAGCATATGTACAAGGTACCTGAACAACTCGGTCACACTCGTATCGCTCCACCCGTATTTTGCTTGCGCACTTAAGAGTGCAAGCAGTGTCTTCAGCCGAGATACCCGGCACCTATCATATAATGGTATGGATGCTTCCTCTCTAAGCGGATCAGAAGTCTCGACATCCATGGGAATCAATGCATCGATCATTGCCTCCATCTCGGGCTCCAACATTGTAGGTAGGTCTGGAAGGTTGCCTGTCTCATCTGGCATTGATGGTATAGATTGGCCTTGCGAGTGGTGGATTGGCTCCTACACTCCATCCATCACACACCCACATATTCTTCTAATTGGCCACAAAGGGTGCACTCCCCCTTGGGATGAGACATCACCTCCCTGGATAGAAAATTTGCCAGCAAGACCCAATCTTATTGTATATGGTATTCAATTAGCTTGCGAGTACAATGCATGATTGATATTAACTTCAAATTACCATTTGCTAAAAATCCGCAATTGCCTGATCAATGATCTCAGATTGAAACTCGCCAAATCGTCGTATGTGTTTTATAGACAATCGGAATTTTCGTCTAATTGCCAACTTGCATTGAGAGCAAGGACATGGGACACGCTGATTAAGATACGCTTCGCGATCTTGAACAACAGGACCTTCTTCGTTTTCCATCGTGTCTACCTTACAACAAACAATTTAGTGACTTGTAATACAATTTGGAAAAACCCTTCACTTATTGTTTATTGGAGGTCACTTATGCTTCTTGAGATGTCTATTTGATGTGAGATCACTTGGGATGCTATGTCAATGTCTTGGCATGCTATTGGACTAATTTGAGCACTCATTTACTCAATTTTATAGAGGTTTTCACTTCTATAATAAGTAGGGTTGGATGCTATTTTGTCAGAGAAACTTCATGCTTATTGCTTGTTGATGCTTATTGATTACTTTGCATGCTACACTAATGTCTATGGTTGATGCCATATACTTGGCCATGCTTCTAGAATGCAATTGGATTGAGATTGAAGCTTAGTCTCATTGAGTTTGACTGTCACTTCTCACATCAAGCATTAATTTAAGACACTTCATGCCTCTTATCATTGGATGATAATGAGCCATTTGTAAGATATATTATAGTGATACAATAGGACTAATTGTGACATGTACATGCTCTCTTGATACTCATTGGATGCAGTATCCCTATTGTAGGATGGTTTGATGTTTTGTCTTGGATCTAGTACTTATATCTGTCATAGTGTTGTCAGTGGTATTTATATGCTTCTAGATTATGTATTGAGCCTTAGTGCCCTCTCTCATTTCCTTTTCTCTCTCTCTCTCTCTCTCTCTCTCTCTCTCATTTTTTCTCTCTCCTCTCTCTCTCTCTCATTTTTTCTCTCTCCTTTCTCTCTCTCTCATTTTTTCTCTCTCCTCTCCCTCTCTCATTTCGTTTTCTCTCTTCCTCTCCCTCTCCCTCTCTCATTTCATTTTCTTCCTTAAATGTTTTATTTGGAAAATATCTCCCTCTCTTCCTGCTAGCTTTCACTCAAGAGGTCCTTGCATTTAAATGCTCCTAACACTCTCCAATGAGTTGCATTTAGATGAGTTACATTGTGAGTTCAATTTGAATGCATTTAGATGAGTTACATTGTGAGTTGCATTTAGATGTCGTAAGCAAAAAAAATTCACTAATTTCTTTCCTAATACAATTGATAAACATTAGACATAACTAATCCTCCATAGCAATCATTAGACATAACAGGAAACATAACTAATTTCTTTCCTAATGCAATTGATAAACGTTGGACATAACTAATCCTCCATAGCGATCATCAATCAATGCAATTCGAATCTCTACTACAAATGATTAGAGAGTTTTTTTATAAAAAATTTAGTTGTTGATTTCTATCTACTCTAATATACTCAACCAATCAAATCATCATCTCAAATCAATTCAGTCTCACAATCCAAGCATGGCTCCCTCAATTGGTTACACCACTCCATTTTGCAATCCATCCATTCCTCAAGTACTCCAACAAAGAGAGGAAGCATAGAAAAGAAAGAGGGATATCCCAACCTCATCTGAACTCCACCTCTCACCCTCCAAATTATAGAAGAAGAAGGGGAAGAAGAGAAGAATGCAAGATAGGAGAGAAGCTTTACTCTTCTAGTTCCTCACTTAATTCCTCTCTCACTCTCCCTCACCCTCACCCTCGCCATCAATGTGAAGCATAATAAGATAGGATATAAGGAGAGAGAAGAGAGCTCTCAAGTTTGCACACACAAGAATGATCTATACATGCAACCTATGTTAATTTGAACACTTCAAAAAAGTAAATAGAGAGTTTTGCCCACAACCTCTTCCATTTCCTCCCTCTCCCTCCCTCCCCCTCCCTCTCCCTCTCCCTCTCTTTCTCTCTCATTTCCTCTCCTTCTCACAATATATCCTAACACTCTCCAAGAGCAAAAGGGAGAGGGAGAGAGAGAATGCACTCTCCCTCCCTCTCCCTCTCTTTCTCTTTCTCTCCCTCTCTCATTTCCTTCCCCTTCCTCTCCCTCTCTTTCTCTTTCTCTTTCCTTTCTCTCTCTCTCTCTTTCTCTTTCTCTCCCTCCCTCTCCCGCTCCCTATCTTTCTCTCTCATTTCCTCTCCTAAACAAGCAAAAGAGAAAGTGATTTAAACCCTAAACAAGCAAAAGAAGGAGAGAATAGACTCACGAATGAGATATGGCGACTGTGGGGCGGCTCCTCTTCGCAATGAAGACTCCTCCTCTCCTTCGCGAACAACGTTGGTGGCGGCGGCGGCAAGCCTTCTTCCTCTCCTTCTCTGACGACGGTCGCTCTCTCTCTCTCTCTCTCTCTCTCTCTCTCTCTCTCTCTCTCTCTCTCAAAACAGTAGATGCAAAGACGCGAAATAAACCCGCGCTCGGTTTCAGCCTGTTTTTTTTCGCTGTGGAGCGTCGCTATTTGCGACGCAAATAACGACACTGCTACCTGCGTCGCTACCCGCCATCGCTATAGCCTTAAATCCTTGTAGTGATTGACTAGCCTATGCTAAAAAGGGTAACATGAAAGGAAACATATAGATTTCTTGACCAATTTTCAAGGTATAACCAAGTACACATTCATCCATTTGATAGGCATTATTAACCCTTGCAATGACACAAGGTGCAAATAAGGCTTAAGAAGTAGCATAAGAAGACAACCAAGTGAAAAAAGAAGACCAAGAACTGTGGATTTTAAAAAAAAAATCAATAACATGGCACACAAGAGATAAAATACATTTTAGCCCTTTGTGAAAGAGGGATAGACTCCCTCCTATGCAAGATGTTGTAAATGAAAAGGCACATGAGAATAGAAAATAATAGGAAAAGAGTTGAAAAGAGGACCAAGGCCAGACAACTGATCTTGGAAATTGGTTGGGTTCCCAAGGGGAGAATGGCATATATAAAAGCCAAAGATTGAATGGGTAAGCTCATTCTTGGTGTGTGTACAAACTAGGTCTCTTCTTATTCTTGCTTTTGCTTCCTTCTTGCACATGAGAGAGGGAGAGAGAGAGAGAGAGAGAGAGAGAGAGAGGCAGATTGTGAGTGTGTGAGAGTTAGGGATTGTGGATAAGCTCTTTTTCTCCTCTTTTTTTCTTCTTCTTCTTCTTTTCTCTTTTCTCATGTGCATGGCTATGGAGGTTGGAGCTTGGAGCGTGGAGATGGAGCTTGCTTGAGCTAACACCTTGAATCATGGAGCTATCAAAGGATTTGAGGAAAAGGACTACAATAATCAAATTCAATGGTAAGCTTACTACATCCTTGTGTAAGAGCGTGCATGACTATGTGAGAGGTAGCCATTGCTACTCGCTTAAAATTCTTAACTTGTTAAGCGGTCCATAGGGTCTAATTAGCAACTGTAGTGATAGTCACAACATTTTGGTTTCATTGGCAGGACCAATAGATTCAAGCTTGAGTTCTTGTGCACTAGTCCAAATTGAGTGACATAGTAAGATTCCATCTTCAAAACGATGTGTGGCTTAGGTAGGAAGTGAGGGAGTCGGAAGATGTTTGATGTCCTTTATCGGATACTTTAGGATTTGGAAGGTTTAAGAGCATTAGTTAGATCAATGGTAGAATATTTTTCATTAATAGAATGTATTATGATTAAGAAAATAAGGAAAAAAAAGAATATATAATTTTCTGTAACAACCAAGAAGTAAGGAAGCAAGGAAAGAAAAGAAAAGAGATTTTGAATACCTTAGAAGAGAAATACAAAGTAAGGGATGAGAGAGAGAGCATTTAAAGAAGAGAAAAGGGGAGGAATAGCTCATTTGAGCTTATGAGAGATTGAGAGAGAGAGAGTAGTAGGTCAAGAGAGAAACAATAGTACGAATCCATTGTATTATCACTCCCATTGATTGCAAGTATGATCAAAACCCTCCTTTGCTGATTTAGGAATAAGGACAGGATCATTGCTAGGTGCCACTATGTGAGTTAATGCATCATTGATCATTGATTTGTGTCATTTGGTGTGTTTTTTCCATTGTTCAGATGACCCCCCAAGCCTCATACCATCGTCCTAACTGGTGCTCAGATGCAGGTGAGTCACTTTTGTCCACTCAGATACTAATCCTCCATAGCAATCATTAGATATAACAGTAGACATAACTAATTTCTTTCCTAATGCAATTGATAAACGTTGGACATAACTAATCCTCCATAGCAATCATCAATCAATGCAATTCGAATCTCTACTACAAATTATTAGAGAGTTTTTTTATAAAAAAATTAGTTGTTGATTTCTATCTACTCTAATATACTCAACCAATCAAATCATCATCTCAAATCAATGCAGTCTCACAATCCAAGCATGGCTCCCTCAATTAGTTATGCCACTCCATTTTGCAATCCATCCATTCCTCAAATATTCCAACAAAGAGAGGAAGCATAGAAAAGAAAGAGGGATATCCCAACCTCATCTCAACTCCACCTCTCACCCTCCAAATTGTAGAAGAAGGGGAAGAAGAGAAGAATGCAAGATAGGAGAGAAGCTTCACTCTTATAGTTCCTCACTTAATTCCTCTCTCACTCTCCCTCACCCTCACCCTCGACCTCAATGTGAAGCATAAGAAGATAGGATACAAGGAGAGAGAAGAGAGCTCTCAAGTTTGCACACACAAGAATGATCTATACATGCAACCTATGTTAATTTGAACACTTCAAAAAAGTAAATAGAGAGTTTTGCCCACAACCTCTTCCATTTCCTCCCTCTCCCTCCCTCTCCCTCTCCCTCTCCCTCTCTTTCTCTCGCATTTCCTCTCCTTCTCACAATATATCCTAACACTCTCCAAGAGCAAAAGGGAGAGGGAGAGAGAGAATGCACTCTCCCTCCCTCTCCCTCTCTTTCTCTTTCTCTCCCTCTCTCATTTCCTCCCCCTCCCTCTCCCTCTCTTTCTCTTTCTCTTTCTCTTTCTCTTTCTCTCCCTCTCCCTCTCTTTCTCTCTCATTTCCTCTCCTAAACAAGCAAAAGAGAAAGTGATTTAAACCCTAAACAAGTAAAAGAAGGAGAGAATAGACTCACCAATGAGATATGGCGACTGTGGGGCGGCTCCTCTTCGCGATAAAGGCTCCTCCTCTCCTTCGCGAACAACGTCGGTGGCGGCGGCAACAAGCCTTCTTCCTCTCCTTCTCTGACGACGGTCTCTCTCTCTCTCTCTCTCTCTCAAAATAGTAGACTCAAAGATGCGAAATAAACCCGCGCTCGGTTTCGGCCTGTTTTTTTTCCCTGTGGAGCGTCGCTATTTGCGTCGCAAATGCGACACATTTTTCTTCTTCTTCTTTTCTCTTTTGTCATGTGCATGGCTATGGAGGTTGGAGCTTGGAGCGTGGAGATGGAGCTTGCTTGAGCTAACACCTTGAAACATGGAGCTATCAAAGGATTTGAGGAAAAGGACTACAATTATCAAATTCAGCGGTAAGCTCACTACATCCTTGTGTAAGAGCGTGCATGACTATGTGAGAGGTAGCCATTGCTACTCGCTTAAAATGCTTAACTTGTTAAGCGGTCCATAGGGTCTAATTAAGAAACTGAAGTGATAGTCACAACATTTTGGTTTCATTGGCAGGACTAATAGATTCAAGCTTGAGTTCTTGTGCACTAGTCCAAATTGAGTGACATAGTAAGATTCCATCTTCAAAACGATGTGTGGCTTAGGTAGGAAGTGAGGGAGTCGGAAGATGTTTGATGTCCTTTGTCAGATAGTTTAGGATTTGGAAGGTTTAAGAGCATTAGTTAGATCAATGGTAGAATATTTTTCATTAATAGAATGTATTATGATTAAGAAAATAAGGGAAAAAAAGAGTATATAATTTTTTGTAACGGCCAAGAATTAAGGAAGCAAGGAAAGAAAAGAAAAGAGATTTTGAATACCTTAGAAGAGAAATACAAAGTAAGGGATGAGAGAGAGAGCATTTAAAGAAGAGAAAAGGGGAGGAATAGCTCATTTGAGCTTATGAGAGATTGAGAGAGAGAGAGTAGTAGGTCAAGAGAGAAACAATAGTACGAATCCATTGTATTATCACTCCCATTGATTTTAAGTATGATCAAAACCCTCCTTTGCTGATTCAGGAATAAGGACAGGATCATTGCTAGGTGCCACTATGTGAGTTATTGCATCATTGATCATTGATTTGTGTCATTTGGTGTGTTTTTTCCATTGCTCAGATGACCCCCCAAGCCTCATACCATCGTCCTAACTGGTGCTCAGATGTAGGTGAGTCACTTTTGTCCACTCAGATACTAATCCTCCATAGCAATCATTAGACATAACATCAGACATAACTAATTTCTTTCCTAATGCAATTGATAAACGTTGGACATAACTAATCCTCCATAGCAATCATCAATCAATGCAATTCGAATCTCTACTACAAATTATTAGAGAGTTTTTTTATAAAAAAATTAGTTGTTGATTTCTATCTACTCTAATATACTCAACCAATCAAATCATCATCTCAAATCAATTCAGTCTCACAATCCAAGCATGGCTCCCTCAATTGGTTACGCCACTCCATTTTGCAATCCATCAATTCCTCAAGTACTCCAACAAAGAGAGGAAGCATAGAAAAGAAAGAGGGATATCCCAACCTCATCTCAACTCCACCTCTCACCCTCCAAATTGTAGAAGAAGAAGGGGAAGAAGAAAAGAATGCAAGATAGGAGAGAAGCTTCACTCTTCTAGTTCCTCACTTAATTCCTCTCTCACGCTCCCTCACCCTCACCCTCGCCCTCAATGTGAAGCATAAGAAGATAGGATACAAGGAGAGAGAAGAGATCTCTCAAGTTTGCACACACAAGAATGATCTATACATGCATCCTATGTTAATTTGAACACTTCAAAAAAGTAAATAGAGAGTTTTGCCCACAACCTCTTCCATTTCCTCCCTCTCCCTCCCTCCCCCTCCCTCTCCCTCTCCCTCTCTTTCTCTCTCATTTCCTCTCCTTCTCACAATATATCCTAACACTCTCCAAGAGCAAAAGGGAGAGGGAGAGAGAGAATGCACTCTCCCTCCCTCGCCCTCTCTTTCTCTTTCTCTCCCTCTCTCATTTTCTCCCTCTCCCTCTCCCTCTCTTTCTCTTTCTCTTTCTCTTTCTTTTTCTCTCTCTCTCTCTTTCTCTTTCTCTCCCTCCCTCTCCCTCTCCCTCTCTTTCTCTCTCATTTCCTCTCCTAAACAAGCAAAAGAGAAAGTGATTTAAACCCTAAACAAGCAAAAGAAGGAGAGAATAGACTCACCAATGAGATATGGCGACTGTGGGGCGGCTCCTCTTCACGATGAAGACTCCTCCTCTCCTTTGCGAACAACATCGGTGGCGGCGGCGGCAAGCCTTCTTCCTCTCCTTCTCTAACGACGGTCGCTCTCTCTCTCTCTCTCTCTCTCTCTCTCTCTCTCTCTCTCTCAATGATCAAAACCCTCCTTTGCTGATTCAGGAATAAGGACAGGATCATTGCTAGGTGAAACTATGTGAGTTACTACATCATTGATCATTGATTTGTGTCATTTGGTGTGTTTTTTCCATTGCTCAGATGACCCCCCAAGCCTCATACCATCGTCCTAACTGGTGCTCAGATGCAGGTGAGTCACTTTTGTCCACTCAGATACACCTCAAACTCAGAAGGTCATGCTTGTCAGACCCGACCATTCAAACAAGCCTAATTCACAACTTGAACAGTCAATTCTAGTACTTGGATGGAAAAAGACCTACAACTTGGATGTCAGAGTTGGTAGGCTATCTATACTAGAATACATTTTTAGGGACCATCAAGATCCCCTAAACATACTAAAGGCTATGAGCTAATTATCCAATGACCCTAGATGGATCCCAGACCTGCAAATGTGGCCATAGAGCTCACCAACACTAGAATTTACCTTGACACACCCAAGAATTGACCAAATTAGTCAGTCCCTTGCAATTTACTTCCCAATAGAGACAATATTTGATTGCTTGGGTTGACTACCCACAATATCAGGACTCCATATAAGATCAAAATTGACTAGCAAGTGTGATCCCAACTCGCATAAAAGGGTTGCAGCCATACAAAACTGGGTAGCATGGTATGTGTGTGTGTGTGTGTGTGTGTATGAATGATTTCATTGAAGGTTGCAAATTTCATAGTAGGCACTTAGATACATGAGAAAAGTTGAAAGCTTGATTGCGTACAACACACATTACATTTTACCATCCAAGTATGTGAGTAAGCGTAAACCTAGGAAGTGATTTCATTAACAAAGAGCACACTAAAGGGGGATTAAGCTAAGAAACGAATCCACCAATAAGACTTGCAAAATCCTTGGGACCACGAAACAAACCAATAAACCCAACATTGAGAAGTGAACAACCTTAAACCACTTGATAAACCAAGGGAAGAAAGGAATGAACCACAATTAGAGACATATCCTTAGTTGACTTAATCACCCCTCATTGACACCTTAGTGATTAAGAGACAACCACTATGGCAAGTGTTAGCATGAACACAGACAACCAAGACATTGACCTAAGAGATTTTCTTGTTGACATATAGTAATTCATATCATGATATAGTTGTCAAATAAAAAAGGCACACCACGGGAGATCTATATATGAAATCATAACTGATCTTGAGGAGGACAGAAGGCTAGGAAGAGTTGCCCTACAGCTACAACCAAGAGCAACGTGCTCAGAGGCTATGCCCGGAGATAGAACTCAATGAGGTTCAATGAGCCCTAGCTATTACAGGCAGAAACAAAGTAGGAGAAAATGCTGATAGGGATAGAGCATTAGAGGCTGATCTTACATTGAGCGAGCTTCTTACAAAGCATTTGCTAGATAACATTTCCATGGAGCAAAGCAGAGGAGTAGCTCTAGCAACTTCGTTGCTAGACTGGGAATCACTCCAAACACTAGAAGCCAAACTAAGATACCTATAGTTACAAAGAAACTTTAGAAGTATCAAGTAGGTAATGATCCTTATAGCTTCATTGAACGATTTGAGCATGCATGACTTTTAACACTTTACTAATGGTTTAATAAAGTGATAAACACATACTCATAATACTACACCAATATTCACTATATTCTCTCTTTAATTTTTTTATTTCTTCTCTTCTCTATTTTAAACCTACTTACATATCAAATAGATATTAAGTGAATACTAATACACACAATAATACACTAATTACATACATATGATCCATCCAAACATCCCTCTAATCCCTACTTCCACTAGTCCAATGCTTTCTCTAATTCACTATCATTTCCCTATACCGTCACTCTAATATCACTCCAATTTCCATCTAATCTCCATCTAATGTCACTTTAGTGTCCCTTCAATTTCACTCTAATACTCTAATTTTACTTAAAAAGCTCTAATTCCTAATTATGTGATTCAACCTTTTTACATATTGAATAAAACCACTTTTGTCTCTCTTTCTCATCCTTTCCCCACAAAAACAAGGTATACTATAGCAAAATAAGGTGCATTTCCTTTCTCTTCCTCCCTCTTTCACTCTTTCTCTTCCTCTCTCCATCTCTCTCCATAAATACAAAGGTAGCTAGAGGGGAAAACCTTGGAGGAGCCATAACCACAAAGAAAGAAAGAGAAAGACAAGGGAGATGGAAAGAGAAGGAGAGCAATAGAAAAAAAGAGGGAGAGGAGAGTACCTTGCACAAGCCCTCCATGGTTTTCATGCACAAGGAGCCATTAGTGGTTGCATGTTCCAAAAAGAATAAAGTGAAAATTTTAAAGTTTCACATTTTTCAAATTTCTTATACTATTGGCATGCACCTCGAAAATAACCTCCATATGCACCTCAGAATGCACCTTCATACTTACCTCAATATATGCACCAATATATATGGAGGCACATACCAAGGCAAGCAATGAGGTGCGGTAATCTAAGGCTCCTTCAAAAACATATTGTTAAAATGCAAGGCCAATAGTATGTCAAAAAGATGAGACGTGCAAAATATCATCATTACTTTACCTTAGATTTAGCAAATATTCAACCAAGCCAGATATTAGAAAGTAATCCAAAAAAGTTTATAATGTAATAGTTAGGAAACTCTCAAAGATGATGTGCTAAATATTCTTATTACTCGACATTAAATTAATTTGATGTTCAAGAGATAAGTTTTTTGGAACCAACAAAGTCACTTATAAACACCAAAAAATATCTTTGTACTTGAAAAGAAAGGGGAACACAAAAAAGTGACAACAATGGCTTAGCCTTTAGGCCAGAACATGATGAAAGGGAACCAACCAACACTTCACAAATTACTCAATTGTGACATGATGAAATGATGTAGAGCAATAACGGCTGCATTGATGTTGCAATATATGTTTGTGAAACGGAGAAGTTGGACAATGAAGATGACTCTTGGGGGTTAGGTCGTGGGGCATCAATGATGTGCTGAACCTGCCAACTATGCCGTCATCACATGATCCCCATGATCTATCTGATCGCCTCGCGCGCCAATTATGCCGGTATCCTAACCCATTACCTTGAGCGCATATATTGATTATACTATATGTCGTAACTGATCATAAGGCTAAGCTGGTATATTAGCTGAGCCGACCAACTTAGCCATTCGGCAGAGCAGCAATATTTATTAGTGCAGAAGATTAAGAAAGGAATTAGATGATGCAGACGATCATGACGATGAATGTACTGAGCGGAGACCATCGCACACTATTGTATAACTACAGTGATGAGCAGCACTTGCTTATGTGCTATAATAAGAAGCTAGCGATGATTATTACAATGGCGGCGCTGATTATTGTAATGGCGGCGCCGCTGATCGAGGCGCGAGTTGCTGACGACGATATCACGAAGCTTCAGTCGACGGCCATGAAGCAGCGGCAGCAGCAGCAGCAGCCCCTGATCAGCCATGCAGGCGCAGAGGATGCAGCATCAATGGTGAACCGTATTAACAGCGGCGATGAAGAAGGTCGTCTGACTGTATCGTCGTCGCCGACTAGTGGCAAGACTGATCAATATCAGAGATCAGGAGCATCGATGGAGTCAAGGTCGTCGTCGACGTCGTCTTCATCGACTTCTTTGAGCCGGCTATCTTCTCCTGCTTCTTCTTCTTCTACTGTAGCTCCCGAAGCTGCAGCTCGCCATGCAGCTGCCCCTGACCAGCTCCGATATCGTAAAATGGCTGATAAATTAGTAGGCGTCGACGAGCCGGCTGGCAAAGGTGCGCACAAGAAGAAAGATGGCTTTGAGAAGAAAAAGAAAGGAAAGAAAGGGCCTGGCGTTCTAATTCCTTGATGGATCAGCCTCTGCAGCTCACCCACTCATGCGCTAATAACACCCCCTAAAGCTGCCTAGCCTGCTATAATGTGCCCAGTGTCTTTAGGTTACACATATCGTTTCTATGTTCTTCATAGAACCTACGGTATCCTTTAATAATGCCTTGTACCATCTAGCTTGTTCCATCAACAATAACCTAGTTACCCTATTTATGAATATAGAGGTCATTAGTTTACCGCTTGGTTGAATATGGTGCTTGCACAAGCATGATCTGATCCCCGAAGTATGCCAAATGCAAAAGAGTAGGTGAAACATTATATGTCTGATATTAAACTCCTTGCTCGAAAAAATATCTAAGACATATACACCACTACATTTTACCCTAATAGCGTCTAATAGCATTGGAAAACCAGGAGCAATGCCTTAAGCAAACGTGATGCTACCAACAAGCTGTGAAGCATCAATTTGTCAAAGTCAACATATAGTGTCAAATGCCAACCTTGAGTCTCCTTTGAACTTTTTCCTAAAATTCAAAGCTTAGCATCTCTTTACTACTCTTGTAGCCTACCTATAGATGCTTAGGTGCATGAATTTTTTGAAAATTTTTATGAAACTAGTTAACAATGGCCTTAAATAAATAGATCAATACTCTCTCTCTCTCTCTCTCTCTCTCTCTACACACACACATATATGTAGCTACAAATATAACACATGCACACATTGAGCTGCATATAGAGCTCTCTCATTATCTATCAATTGCAATATACTTTATCTCATTATGTCTGATCTCATTGGAGTACCTTGATATTGATTGGACACACTCATAGATGTCGATTACACATAGTACATGCTCATACTTTGAAGCTATTGGAATAATTTTAAAAATCATTATTAATGATGGTAAGCCCACAATGTGCCTTACTCACATATTTACCTTTTTCTTTCAATATGATCTCTATCCCTCAAAATATTAATGAGTTGTCATGATCATATGTTACAAATACAAAATGGAGCACTATTGTACAATAAGGTGTGCTCCAATGTTATTATGTGGTATAAACATAACATAATATAGTACAATATGGTATGGTGTATTTACCTCCATGGATTCCCTAAAATATGAATATGATACTATATAATGTATTTATCGTATTTTATAAAATAAAAAATTATAGTACAATAAATATAATGGATTTTCCAAAAAACACGCATAAAAACGTTTTAAATATTGTCTATTTGGAATAATATAGAAGACAAGATTAAGAGTTGCAACAAATGAAACTGTCATTTATAAACAAGTTACAAACTTAAAACAATTCACAATCTGATAAGTGAAGTATGCAGGTAGAGGGTAGACTTTGGGCTACATTGCATAGGTGAATGATGTGACTAGTCACTACATAACAAAGTGGCAGGGCAATAAGCACAATTGAAAAGAGTACAAAATGGAGCAAAAGGACTCAAGTCTCAACAATTGTACCAAATAATTTTTAATCACAGTAAAATGATAATTGTACAACTAAATAACAAAGCCATAAAAATCAATAATTAAGAATACCCAATAGCATTTTGAAAGGAGAGTGTGCAATCTAACCATGTAGAGGCATCAGGCAATTAATGCGTAATTTACAAAATCACATGCCAATAAGTTGGTACATTAGTTGAGCTAGCCAACTTAACTACTCAACCCAGCAAAAATATTTATCAATGCAGGAGGTTTATAAAGGAACTAGATGATGCATGTGATGATGACAATGAATGTACTAGGTAGCAAGACCATCACACGTTATTATATAAGCACAACCATGAGCAACACTTCCTTATATGCTATAATAAGAAGTTGGCAATGATTATTATGATGGCGAGGATTATTACAATGGCATGCTGATTAATATTGTAATGGGAATCACAATAGATTTACGTATGGGTCCCACCATTATGCTGAGACCGATATTAAAAGGACAATTTTGCATGGCGCTTCCCTTTGACCCTACCATTGAATGTTATGGTGAAATTTTTCATTCTCTCCACATGCAATCTCATTTTATCATCCCTTCATGCAATTGTGGTGCCATTACTACCATGCAAACTCTCTCTCCGTCTCCACATGTAATTATGGTGTAGGTAACACTTGGATCATTGCATAAGTCCTTAATTTCCAACTATAGCTTGATCACTCTTATATCCAAAATCGTCATAGCTACTGCAACCACTTCTTCTTCTTCTTCTTGTACTACACCTTGAAAATCATTCATGTTGCTCCACCAAAAAGAAATCATTCCCATTTTCTTCGCCATTTGTAGCACCATTTGAGCCCACCAAACAACTAATCCCTCCATGTAATTCATTCCACTTCCCCCATTACCAATAGCTAATCTTACCAGTCCCCCATTATGAATGGGCCTAATTCGAGTCCTGTTGGTTATCTTGCAATGGCTAAACATGAGCTCTTATGATGAGGTCATATTTATGCACATTGCCCTTGTTAATCACACACACACACACACACAGAGAAAGAGTTTCCTTACGAGATGAGATAGAGGCAAAGTTAGTGAGGCAAGGTTAGTTGGAGGCATTGAATATAAACTTAGTGAGGCAAAGGTAGATAGCCATTCGGCACAATGATTAATCATTTGTGGTAATCTCTACAAAGGAACATAGCATTACAATTGTGATAGGCCACATCACCAAATCTCTCATTGCTTAGGTGCCATGTCCTACCTATGATCTCTCTTTGATATGCTTTGTGTGATTTATCTTTCATAAATGTGATTATTACTTTGGTTTAGGAATCTTATCATCAAGTTACTATGTTTATTAAGGATATAAGTAGTAAGCTAGAAAGAAAAAAGTAAAATGATGGTTTCTAATAACTCAACATCCTAAAATGATGTTTACATTTTACACTTAGGTATATTTGATGGGACTTTTTGTCAATGGGAGGACAATACATCACAAAGGCCAAGTGATTGGATCTTGTGCGTTGTCATTATCATATGGTACATCTTGATTGGAGAGGGGCATCTATCTTCTAAGAATAGTAGATAAGTTTTACAAAAGTGCATTATGACTAGATACATGCATCTATTTTATGCCCACCTCTTACATACTACTTCTATGTTTCACAGCACACAATGTTGACACCAAGTCAATTATGGGTTTCAGTTGTCGCTACATAGTAGAAATAGTTATGAAACCAATTACAAGTACAATGAATTTGAGTTTTATGTTATTTTTTCATTTTTTATTAACAATCATTTCGTATCGTTTTTTGCATGCAAGCTACCTTATAATGATGTCTTTCTATAACACTACTTATCACCAAATATCTCTTGATGTTCTTGTTACATTCTTTATTTGATAGAGGTGGTTTTTCTAATAGTGGTAGATAGAAAATATCATATTATTGCAATTATCAATCAAGTGTATAATGGATGCAAATATGAAGCAACCATTAAATGAAGCTACCCCTTAAAAGGCATGTGTTTCATGCTGTAAGCTTGTTAGCAGTATCTTACAAAGATTTTTTGTAAAATATGCATGTTTCTGACACTTGTGCATAGTAACATCTAAGTATACATGCTAAAGTTAGTAAAAAAGAGTTGAATCATGTTTTGTCTAAAAATTTTAGCTTTCTCCCATTACTTGCACTTGATCTAACCACATAGTTTTAAAGCACTAATAGACATCTTTTACCTTTTTTCCATACATTTTATCAAAGTGAATGAAGCAAACTCCACATTCAATGTTCAATGCCCATCCTTTGGGCCCTTGGACACATCATCGTTAGCTTGGACATTGAATCAAACTGAAGTCATGTAGTCCAAACATCCAATACACCCTCATATCAAACAATGGGTAGCAACATGTGGGATATGGATGTCCCTTCTATATGTACAAGTTATTTCTATTCTTTGGCCCAAGGCTGGATAAACTATCACTACAAGGGATTAGGCCCTTCTATATGTACAAGTTATTTCTATTCTTTGGCCCAAGGCTAGATAAACTATCACTACAAGGGATTAGGCCCTATTAGAAAGATAGAGAGAGATACGGAGCAACAGAGAGTAGAGAGCTCTCAATGTTCTTCTTCTTCATTATTCATCACACTTTCTCTAGCTGAGTAACACAAAGTACAATGTACTACAACCTAAGTCAAGTAGTGAAAAGAGAATTAGTCTAACTATACTAGCTAAGTCTGACAAACTTTATTACACACATGCCATCCGGCTAATCTACTACTGGATAGAGTCGGCAAGTAGTAGGTAGGCTGAGCTTGCGTATCTCAACACTTCGACTGAAGCTCAAGTCAATTCTTGTATCCCAAGCAGTGATCTAAAATGAGTGAACTTATGTCTACTAAGGGATTTCGCAAATATATCTGTCACTTGGTCTTCACTCTTCACATGTATGAGGTCTATCTTGCCTCCAAGCACCATTTCTCTTATGAAATGGTAATGTACCTCAATGTGCTTTGACCTAGCATGATAAACTAGATTGCTTGCTAGAAGCATATTGTCATGTTCTTACAATATAGCTTGATTGGTTTATCCACACGAATGATCCCCAAGTCATCCATCAACTTAACCAGCCATGCAGCCTCACAAAATGCAACCAATGTTGCACCCTTGTATTCCACTTATGTACTTGAGAGAGCTATAATAGGTTGTTTTTTACTACTCCAATTGACCATGTTTCTTCTAAGATCAAATGCATATCCACTAGTCAGTCTCCTATCATACATACAACTAGCCTGATTTGCATCACAACAACTTGTAAGCTCAACACACTTACCATGCTCATAGAATAGCCCATAAGGCAATGTACCCTTCACATATCTCAGAATCCTCCTCATAGCATCTAGGAGAGGTTTCCTTGGCTATTGCATATACTGGCTTATCAAACCAACTGCCTAACTCAAGTTTGATCTAGTAATAGTGAGATAGATCAGACTACTAACCATATTTCTATACATAGTAACATTATCTATCACATTTCATGTATTAACATCCAACTTTACATTTTTCTCCACTGGTGTGTCCATGGGTTTGCATTCTAGCATGCCACACTTCTCCAACATACTTTATGCATACAATTTTTGTATCATCCATATCCCATGAGATGTACACAAAACGTGAATGACTAATTTAGTTCTCCCATGTCTGTTTTCTGAAATTCTTTCTACAACATAGCTTTTATGTCATCAATGCCCTATATGTCATCACCTATGATCACCATTAAATCATCTACATAGAGCACCAAAATCACATATCTTGTCTCTCTTTTCTTGGTAAATAGGATGTGATCAAATTTACCTAGTTGAAATCCAAGTGCCTGCACAAGTAGGAAGTAATCCTAGCATTCCACACTCACGGAGCCTGCTTTAAGCCATACAATGCTCTCTTCAATCTACATACATATGGTGGATAGTTGGGATGCACATAGCCCTGTGACTTATCCATGGAAACCTCTTCTTCCAAATCAGCATTTAAGAAAACATTTTTAACATCCATCAGGTAAAGATTCTAGCCTTTGGATGCAGCCAATGCTATAACAATCCATACAGTTGGCATCTTAGCAACTAGACTAAAGGTTTCCTCATTGCATCCAATAGACACTTTGCCCCTAGGAAACCTCAACCAAATCCTATATGTTCTATTTTTCAACAAAGCCTCATATTCATCATTCATAGCCTTGCACGAGTTCTCATCCTTAATAACTACTTCTGCAAAAGATGTAGGCTCTTTGTATTTCAGCACTTCTATTATGTATGCATAATGTCTCACTGAGTATCTAGAGTAGGTAAGCCTATCCACATGCTTCCTTTCTCTCTACGATCTCCCACAATGGAGGTGAACTAGATTTCACTCTATCATAAGATTGTACATATCTCTGCTTAACTCTAGGTGTAACCACTACAGGTATGCCAAACTTGCTATCAAGACTCTCAGTAGAGTCATATCTTGACATCAATTGACATGTAATAACATCAAAAACCTTCTCTTTTCTTGTATCTCTTGCCCTCACTGATGTATCCATGTCGGTGGATGGAAACCCATGGTTGCATAGCCTGACTGTCCAAGGGCTTACACTGCCAAACACATCCTCAATAGGTCCATTGATAGAAGAAGTGCTTTACTATCCATTTTTAGCATATGTGCCCTGTAAAGTGTCATCGTATATTGCAACCTATTTAGCACCATACCAGGATGCTAACTCATTAAATACGACATTATGGGTAAGAAATATCTCTCGTGTAGTTGGAACAATGCACTTATATGCCTTTCTTTCTTATGAGTATCTGATGAAAACACACTTCACTATTTTAGAGTCATGTTTCTTCCATTTGTCACTCATCAATCAGGAACATGAACATAGACAATACTACCAAATAGTTTCAAATATCGTACATCAAGCTTGTAGCCATATAGCTACTCATAAGGTGTCTTTTCATGTAATCCTGCAGTAGGTGTTCTATTCATAACATAGACAACTGTATAAGTATTGCTTCAATCCTATAAGAGAAAGGCATATCCTTCTCATTTAACATGGCCTCGGTTGCCTCCATAATCACCCTGTTCTTTCTTTCAGCAACTCGTTCTGTTGTGGAGTATAACTACAAGTCAATTTCCTCTTGATCCCATGCTTTGCTAAGTATCTATCAAAAATCTTTAAGACATGCTCTCCACCATCGTTAGATCATAAGCATGAGACATAATAATTAAGATCTTTTTTAGCATGAGCTTTAAAATCCACAAAGCTATCCAACACCTCATCTTTATGCTTTAAGATGTATATCCATGTGTACCTAGTACAGTCATCCACAAAAGTCACATATTATTGAGACCCACCAAGTGAAGCATTATATGCAGGTCGACCCCAAACATCTAAATGCACAAGCTATAAAGGCTTGCTACTATTCCATGTATTCCTAGCAAATGGAAACTTGGGTTTCTTTCCCAAACTGACATACTAAGCATAATGTTCCAAATTAGCATACTTAAACCTTGGTAGCCCTGTAACAAGCTCCTTATGCTACATATTTTTCAATTTTTGAACATTTTATATGTCCAATCCGTTAATTCCATATATCAATGTCTTGAACGCTTATCTCATCATGAGCAAACATAGCAACATTCAACCTCGGGTAAGTTACTCATGAATATATGTGTGCATCACGTGGGCTCAAAATTATAAGGTATTTTAAAAATACCAATTTTATATATTTTTTACATACAGAAGGGTGTAATGTAAAGGGGTTATTTACAAATTGAATAGAAAAGGGTTATGTTTTATTCAGGAAAAATTAAAAAATAAGGATATTTAAAGATAGGCCTTGAACACACGTGATGTAGAGGATATACATATAGTAACTTCCCTGAGCATTCAACTTATGTATGTTAGCATCCAATGTAAACATCCTGCCATGCCTTTGGCCTTTAGCAACCAATCTACATCCTTTACCATACTCCTCTATCAAGGAGACATATCTATTAAATCGTACCTCTAAGTTCTGCTCAACCATTTGACTTATAGATGGTAGATTCTTGGTAATTAGTAGCACATGCAATACATCATGCAACTGCTTTTTCTTACCATCATGCATAACCAAAGGAATAATCCCTGTGTGTGCTATGTCATGCTGAGAATCATCTCTAGTACATACATAGCTATTAGCACCTGATTTTAGCTCAACAAACCACTCGCCATGTGATGTCTTGTGGTTTAAGGCGCCAAAATCTGTATACCAGACATCATCAGACTCTCCTTGCTACTTGCCCTTGTTGCATGCATGATTCATAGCAGCAAAGAGTCTTTCACCTGTCTCAAGCTCTACACGACTAGAAGATGCATAGTTACCTTGTTGTCTACCCTTCTGATCAACCTACTTCTTCCAACACTCTTTTGCAATGTGGCCATGCTTGCCACAGTAATGGCAATCATTATCCTTATTAGCATTTTCATGAGTAGATTGAGTATGATAGTATCCTCTACCCCTACATTGAGATCTCCCCCTCACACAGGCGTATCCACCACCTCTACTAGCAAATCCCTGGCTGGCCTTGTCCATGCTTAGATGCATGCTGCTCAATTCACATGCCACGGCTAGAACCTCTACCATGTTAACCACAGCCTCTTTGATTAGAGCAAAAGACTACATCTTTCCTTTTAGAGCTAGTCGAGCCCATAGCCAAACCCAATTTCACTTCTTCATGGATAAGCAAGGATATAAGTTCATTAAAGTCAGACATTTCAGCCCTGACTAAAATTGACGTATTGAAGGACTTGTATTTAAGCCCTAGACCATTCAGGGTCATAGCCACCAAATCCTCATCATCTAAATTTATTATTGTCTATTGTGTTAAACTTCTACTTCAACTGTATTTTTCTGGCAGTAGTAGTAGTAGTACCATAATATCTCATTATAATATCCCATGCATCCTCTAATGAGTTGCAATTTATTATTTGCATAACCATAGCATCAGAAATACATAGGGATAGCCAATGTAGTACCCTATGAGCTCTCTTAGTCCATGCTCAATGTGCCCTAAGCTAATCAGGAGTTGCATTCCTATCGAGGAGTTTGGGCTCAGCCTCCGCACCTATAACCAAGTATCATTATCCCTTGTCGATGAGAAAGTTCTCCATCGTGAACTTCCAAATAACATTGTTGTTGTTGTCTAATTTGGCACCCACTATTTGAGTTATGTTATTAGTTCTTTTAGCATTTACCATCTCAGCAACTCTATGTATTCAATGCAGTATATAACCTATAAATGCATGACTCCTTGTAGTTTTAGGATCAAAATCCCTACAGTTTCAAGATCAGACTCCCTGTAGTTTCAAGGCAATTCTCTTGCTATTTCAGAAATAGGCTATGAGTAAGCAACAATGAAAATCAGTACAATCAAATGAGTGTAGACCAAGCCCAAATCAACTCAAAACGTTCTATGGAATTGGTAAAACATCTAGACAAGATAGCATGTTCATGTAGAATTTATCTCTTGCATATCTTGTATGCAACCAAGCTGTGTAAGAGTAGATAGGCAAGCTATTTATAATGGCAGCAGACAATTCCCAATGCAAACAAAGGTATTCTTATCCCAAAACATCCTCAAGACATCATAGACATGTCCCATTAAATCAAGGATTCAATACATGATCAGACAAGCATCAATGTTTGCATTGTATGCAAGTAGCAGTGCCAAATATTCTTCCTAGAGGCTATTTACAGCCAGTTCACTGTTATAACTAGAAATATTTCAATCCACACCAAAGAATTTAATGATCATTTACATCCACAAAACATCTTACATTCATGGACCAACATCCAAGCATTTACAGATACCAAATAGGTGTCATGAGGCTCCAAAAATTCAATTGTAAGCTTACATATATTCAATGACAGATTTCAACCTACAATTTTAGTTCTATAAAGTATTTGAGAATTGAATTCTCAACCCCTTTAATCATGCCAAATTTACAAAGTCCACGTAATATACATTTCCAAATTACATATCATCTACTTGTCTCTGCCCAACACAAGCATTTCATTGCTAAATACTTTCCACAATTCTAGGCATGTGCAGTCACAGTTTTAGCCTATTTACAATGGTTTGTAGGTTCAAATGGGGGATGTTGCTATTGTGATTAGTACTATCAATAATACTTTCTTTGATTAGCTTCTAACTGAGCTCTGTAAGCTTCATGAAGTCAAGCATATAGTTCATGAATACTCAAGTCAAACATGGTTGCATTCTCCCAAAGTGAAATAGCCCAAAAACAGGTGCATTTTACCCTATTCACGTTTTTTGACTTGTTGCCCTTTTTGATGTCATTTTTCATCAACATGAGCTCAATCATATGGTAAGAAACCCCCTGGAAAACCTCAAATAGGCTCTGGTAAACTCAGACACAAGATACGTACCAATGAACAAAGCTATGGCCGCCATTTCTACAAGGCATTTTAGGACAACTCTCTTTTCTCCTGTAGACCACTT
Organism: Lygodium microphyllum; assembly: GCF_053477565.2. Classification (NCBI taxonomy): domain Eukaryota; kingdom Viridiplantae; phylum Streptophyta; class Polypodiopsida; order Schizaeales; family Lygodiaceae; genus Lygodium; species Lygodium microphyllum. The sequence goes on along the minus strand of NC_141150.1, from coordinate 105,165,325 downwards.
CAGATCTCTTCATTCCAGCTTTGACTTCAGGCTCTAGCTTCCCCAATGCCGATGTCAAGCCCCCACGCTTCATAGAGTCATGGGGGCTCATGGCTCTAATACCATGGGGGTTCATGGCTCTAATACCATGTTAGAAAGATGAGAGAGAGATATGAGCAACAAAGAGTAGACAACTCTTAATGTCCTTATTTATTATTCATCACACTTTCTCTAATTGAGTAACATAAATTACAATGTACTAAACCTAAGACAAGTAGTGTAAAGAGACTTAGTCTATCTGTACCAGCTAAGTATGGTTGACTTTATTGCACACACATGTCATCCAGCTAATCTACTACTGGATAGCATCAACAGGTGGTAGGAAGAATGAGCTTGCATATATCAATAGGACCATAGATGGACTCATTGATGCTTTTTCTTAATTGAGAAAGAAAACTTACGAGCACATATATGGTCATGAAAGCAAGCACGTCATACTGGCTATAGAGCTATGCCCTATAGCCATAGTTCTGCAACCAGTCACTCCCTAGTTTTTTAAAGCCCTTCTTACATACTCATGAGGTTGAGCATCAACTTTAAAAATTGTATGTGCATATTAAGGAAATATTACACACATTACGAATATTGAGATAATTAAATGTAGACAATAAAAATGACTAAGAGTAGCTTGTATTACTTGAAAATATCATGGAGTAGCTAGTATTGGCTGATATATACAAAAGGTGTATACATGATTTTAAAGTGAGCTACTATGGCTTCTAGTATCTAATAGGCTACTATATACATCAAAACTCATATGTCAAGCTTGTGAAAAGAGCTATCACCACCATCCCCTCCCTCTACATCATCTCTCTCATCATCCTCATTGCTATCTTGCTCTTGCTCATGGTACTCTTTGCTTTGATCTGCATCATCCTCTGCTCTACTTCCTTCCTCTCCAGTTGCCTCGTTAGGTTGTTGTCCCTATAGATGCAGAATATTCAAGCTTAGAATAACTTATAACTTACAATGCATTAAAAAAAAAAGAGAACAATTTTTTTCACTGTGATTTTAAGCCATTTCTACTCTGTGCATGCCTTGTTGCCACAAGTGCATTCAAGCCTATTATGATGATGCTTATAATTTGTCTCATGGCTTTGGGAATTCGGCCAACAAAAAATGAAAGCACTATGAGTTTTTGATACAATTAGCACTAAATAGTCATTTATAAAAAATTGAAAAAATATATATACTTACAAAATCTACTTCCCATGTATTGACACCTCATAACCGAAAATGCAACAAACCAAATCACTCCATTTGGATTATTTGTGCCTTCCTCTACTGTGGGCTAAAGATCTCATACTCCACTTTACTTTGGGCCTCTATCCACACTTTGACCATGTGCAGTCCATCGACATTGAATTAAATTCCAAGACTTGCTCTACCCTCCTCTTATTTTTCACTACCCTATATTATACCATGGCTCTCTTATTGGAAAGTGCATTTCTAATCCTTTCTCAAGCCCCAAATGGTGTATAAATCTCGTATGTGGAGGATTAGGATACTTCTCATGCACTACAACAATGGTTACCTATAGTGCATTTGGGTCTTGGTTTTTTAATGTTGAAAAGCAATCTCTATAGTTTGCTCATGCTATAGTGCGCAAGTAGATCAAGACATTCTTTCCCATTACAAAATCTTTGAGGACCCCACCTAAAGGATATTTAGGTGGTAGTACTTATATGGCTTGGTTTCTATCTCCCTCTCTTCATGTTACTAAGGTCTCTCTCTATTTCTTTGTGGGGTGGAAGCATGGTTTGGTGGTACAAAAATTGTATGCATTTTTAGTTTGCCCCTTTGGTTATCTTTGGCAAACTTGGATTGAGTTTGGTATTTCTTTTTATGCTATTAAAGTTTGAAGAAGCCTTTGTAACATAAATTTGGAATAAAAAAGATCAAAAAGTAGGTATCCCAATCATGGTATGAGCATGTGATAGTTTAGATGTGTGAATAAAGGTGGTTCCATGTAACCTTTATTTTTTTAAATTTTTATATGTCATCTTAGATCCCACATGGAACCTTTTTACCATCTCTACTCCCCTTGATGACCAATGTCTTATTCCAACTCAATGAGGAATCTTATGTCTATGCTTCTACTTCCTGGCATCTCTTGTGTCAACTGAAGGTGTCGAGCTTTAGGCTTTTAGAGTTCCATTTGTAGCTACTATATATGATGATACCAGCATGCAAATGTGTGTTCCAAGGGTGAACCCCAAAGTTTTGCTGAGAAAGGGTCCAAGAAAAACCCGGGGGCGGGGGGGGATACCCACCAATAACTAAGAGGACGTCCAAAATACCAAGGAGTGATGCAATAGCACGAGGTTTGGAGCATTGACATAGGACATGGGTTGATTATCAAAGAGAACATACGATTTCTCTAGTGAGACCACATAAAAACCCTCATTTGTGTATGACATAGGACACAAGATATGGGTGGATCATCAAATAAATGATCTCTCTAGTGAGATCATGGAAAAACCCTCATTTGTGCATGAAAATATATCAATTGAAAAAAAGGAATAAGGGGTTGCATGATTAAATATAGCTCTATGATGAATTTTAGTGCTTTGCAATAACTAATTAAGTAGAGAAATATAGGTATAAGATGAGTACCTTGTATTCAATAAATTCTACTATACAATAGAGAAAGTACAGGAGGGATATGGCCTCAGCCTTGAGGGAAATGCCACTCAAGACGACTGATTGTGATCTTTCTAACAATCAATCTTCATCATGGATTTTTAAAGGACTACAGATTGCTTTTTCACAAGGTGTAATAGGCCCCCCATCAATATGTGGGGAGATCATGGAAAAGTTTATCAAGTGCTATATATTTGAGAGGTGTTGTGTTGCAAGAAAATACCCCTTAGCACACAAGATTGCATGGGTAAAGCTCGAGGAAAATGTGCTAAACATGTGCAAAAGAAAGCTTGGAAGGTTGGAAAGAAAGTTGGACAATTGGAGGAGGGTAAATGGTATATTTCAGGTTGGCTTGCCTGGGTCGAATAAAAAGAACAATTGTGCCCAGGATGCAAGTAACATCTGCATTGAAGAGGATAATACTATGAAGTTTGGACCTTCGGAAGCAAATTACATTTGTAATTTTCCAAACATTGATGAGAGGGTTCTAACAAATTGTATAAAGAATTTGAGTAGGTTACATGGGTTGAGGAAAACTCTCCAATGAAAGAAGGAGATATTGCTAAGGGTTTAGGGCTCCATTGATGTAGCTCAAAGAATTAAGGATGAAATTATCATGTTTAAGCAATGCCTCACCAAGCTACACCAGCAAGATCTACTTGATGCTGAAGAGGTAAAAGAACTTTAGACTGATCTAAATGAATCAAAGAATAATATGCTCTATTGACTTGGAATCATTGAGAATTTGCAACTTCTTACCCAAGAGGTAGAAGTGCAACATGTACTTTTGTCTTACATTTTAGTATCTTCTTTTCCTTTGGTAGCTATTCTACTCATTTGGCATTATCTTTTTTTTATTTAGGTGCTTTTTGACAAATTTTGGATCTTTTGACTGGGTAATAGTTTAGATAAGGTTTGCTTGCTGACTCATACACATGGGTCAACTCATGATATTGACGCTCTCGCTAATATAATCATTAATATTAACATTGCATGTGTTTTCAGCAAGAAAAATAAATTTTATTTTATTCTGCTCATATTCTATGGTTTAATTAACGATGTCCAAACTTTCAATGTTATTATCTAGAAAGAATAATTTTCATTTAACTATGTCCTAAGTGCAATGGTGATTGTTTTTCTGAAAAGTTTATTCTAGGCAATGCAAAAATCATATGTGCAAGTTTTCCTTCACCTTTTAAACGTCGAAGTATATTACTACACACCTAATTTATGCGCCTCTAGTATATATTCTCCTATATAGTTTTCTATTGATTTAATGAATTAATTATTTCATGATATTATCTAAATGATTTTCTATAAATTATTATAAAACTCATATGCATTTTTTTATCATTAGCAAAATGAAATAGAGATAATCACTTTCAAGGAAAAATGATAAGATATTCCCTTCCCCAACACCATCTACCTTTTTTCAGTTATTATAATCACACGTGTCATCGATAAAATAACAATAAAGATCATGAAATAAACCATAAGTAATATATTTTCTTAATGAAAGGCATATAATCATTTTCAAGTAAAAGAGTCTTTTCACTGAATAGTTAATTATTATGTTACTTAGGCTATTTTTCTAAGCAGTAGTTCATATTCATTTTCTTTAGAATGCGTTTGTAATCATTTAAAGCCAAATATAGCAATAAGCTTATAAAACATAATTTTTTTCCAAACCAACAACATGTTACCTCTCTTAGGTTTGCTGTAATGAGGGTTTCGTCAATTCCTACTATGTCATTGTCTCCATTGGCCATGTTCTTTGCCTCCCTTGCTTCAAATGGGATTTTTGAATTTTTGCAACCTTGAGGAGCCATGGATGTCAGGTGAAATTGATATGGTAGTTTAGGGAGAGTTGGTGGTCGTCGAAAAGAATTTAGTCAGCATTTTTGCTTAGTGATCTGGCTGTATGGGAGAAATGCGTAACAGGGGGTAGAGAAAATGGAAATGAGGTAGAAGAGGGGTATTTTCCTCCTTCAAGGCTCAAGCTATAATGGAAAAGAGAAGTTGAGAAATTTTTCCATTATTAGGAGGTCTTCCTTCTCGCTTTCTTTGTGAAGGAGAGGGGGTATATTTATAGGCATGAGAGGAAGCATGCAGTCGACTCATTCTTTTGGCTACTTGTGAAGAGCCAAGTAAGCTTTATAAAAAATGCATTTCGATTGCCTACCTATTGGATGGTGGTATGGGGATGATTTTAAAATGCTTTCTTTGCCTCTAGGCCTAAAAACTATCATGATTTTTTGCATTTTTTTTCAAAAATGTCTTTTTTTCTTCAAAAAAACTTCATTTGGTGGTTTTTGGCCGAGTTACCTTATGACTTATCTAGTTTATAAAGTCATACCATACTCTTTGATACTTAATTTACTCAATATCATGCTCGTTCTTGCACCTTTTTTGTCTATCGATTAATGTTTATGTGATTTGTGATCTTGCAGTTACGAAATCAATGAGATTTTTGACGCATTAAATGGAATCAGGAATACTAAATCAAATATAATGAGAAAAAAATTATGATTTACGAGGCGTCTTTGCTTCTTGTTGGCTAGAAACATTGAGGCATCTTCTCGTGTCGGATTGCGGAATTGATTTAATGCAAGACTCGATATTAAGAAAATTACATGCTGTCACTTATGTGATAACTTGACTAGTAATTTTTAAAACATTTCAAGCCCGAATTTCTTTCTTGATATGAAGTGTTATGGTGGAAATATTATAGAAATTTCCCAAGGAACCCGAATGCCTAAACCGATAGTTTAGGTATCTCACAACTCAACGTGTGTCATATGTATAAGAAACCAATTGCAATGTATCCAAGGATTACACCATGTGATATGCATAATGCAACTATGAATGCCATTGTGCTTAAACAGTTTATGATTTATAAATCAGTGTCGTAAAGTGCAACAAACATTTTTTTTCATGATTTTAGTAGCCTACATGTCATGCTGCGTTGTTAAGGGTCAGCACCAAGCATCCTCATGCTGCTTGACCCCTTTAAACTTAATTTATAAATGTACTATATGGTATGCATAAGAAAATAGATCAGAATTTCAAATGTCATCAGTAACTCAGCACCATCAAAACCCCTCTTTCCCCCTATCATTTAGGTAATGCATCGTTGATAGGTGTAAAAAGTGATTTTCCATATGTTTTTCTTGTAAAAGTGATAAAAGCTCACTTTAACATAAAAACAAGCCTAAGCTGCACCTTATCCCTCATGATATAGCCATGCCATACATTCAAGGACATAAATCATATTTTTTCTTATTTTTTAAGCGTAAAAAACTAAAATTTTTCATTTTTCACTATTTTTTATCATTTATTAAAATAAAAATTCTAATATTTATGATTTACGGGTTGGGATTGATCACAATCATTGATAATTGATTTTATATTCATTTCTAATCCATATGAATCCCAAAATCACAACAAAACCCCCAAATTTTTTCATTTCTATGAAAACGGCATAATTGCAGATTTTGTGTATTTTGATATAAATCATTAAGCAACTACTTTTTTTGGTTTTATTCAATATTTTTGATAAATTTTAGCATTTTCAATCAAAGGCATCCATTTACAAACAATTTCATCAAACATCTTTCATAAAATGAATAAAATGATTACTTATGCATAGAAACCCGGTTTTGGAGACACATATTTAATGGTTGGGAGGCTGCTGACACTCATTTATTACTGCTAACACTCTCTCCAACTATGACCTTATACAATCTCCTTCGCTTTGGTTCTATTATTCCATCAGCATCTTGTATCCAACTCCTTCTCCTTCTTCCATAGAATCATGTGTGTGAATAGCCATGAAGAGGAGAGAGAAAGACTAGTTTTCTAGCTTCTTCATTGGGTAGTCATTGTTCAATCCGGGACTGGTGATGAGGAGCGAGAAATTGTAGGAATTGTTTGCCTTGATTTGATTAATGGGTTGCTTACAATCAACAACTCTCCCTCTCCACAAATCGACGCAAGGGGGTGGCCCTTTTTGGCTACAGTGTTTCAAAAATGCCCCCCACCCCCCTCCCCTTCCCCTTCATGATTTCTTTTTTTTTTTGTCATTGGCCCCCTAAAGGGCTATGCCCAATCTTGTTTATCTCCTTTGGCCATTTTAACCTTGGCAATGTCCGGCCTCTCGTATCTCTTCCATCCAGTGTCTACTTTCGAATTCGTAAAATCTTGCATGTCCGACTTGACATCCTAAATGGCTAGATAGCTCTCTCTCTCTTCAATCAGGTGATCGAAAAAATTACTAAAAATCTAAACCACCACAATAGCAAAAGTTTTAGATTTTTGTCTTCCTGATCTTTAAAATTGTCAGATCTTCATGTTCCGCTTCCATTGGCTTTAAATTCCCACATCAAATTTTCATTAATCTACTCCGTTTTGGCACTTCACAAGTCTTTAAATGATGCTCTTACTGACCTTGACATAAATTAAAGATGACCGCCAATCATTATAGTCCTCTTCCTTGAATCCTTCGATGGATCCATGATTCAAGGCACTACCTCAAGCAAGCTCCATATCCATGCTCCAAGCTCCAATCTCTGTAGCTGTGTATGAGAGAAATGAGAAAAGAATAAGAAGAAGAAAAGAGGAGAAGAAGAGCTTCTCCACGATCTCTCACTCTCACATACTCATACTCTCCCTCTCTCATGTAGAAGAAGAAAGAAAGAGAGAACAAGAAAAGAGCTAGTTTGCACACACATCAAGAATGATCTTATCCATTTGCATTTTGGCTTTTATACATGCCCTTCATTCCTTAGACACCCAACCCATTTCCAAGACGAGTTGTTTGGCCTTGGTCCTCTTTCTCGTATTTTGGAACTATCCATACTATGGACACTAACACTAATGACTAATGTGAAATTTACTCTCCAAATTACTAAGAAAGCTAGATGATGATGCACTCTAGGTTTTTTTCACACTGTGTCTATGTAGTAGCACGACATCAAGAAATAATATCCAAATATCAAAAATAGGCTAAATTTTTCCAAAATCTCATATTTTGGAACTATCCATACTATGGATACTAACACTAATAACTAATATGACATTTACTCTCTACATTAATAAGAAAGTTTGATGATAATGCACTCCAGGTTTTTTTACATTGTGTCTATGTAGTGGTACGACATCCACCCCCTTTGAACTTGCACATCCTCTGGTATGTGCCACCAATGCACCGCCTGGGTCAAACACCCATAGTGTCAACTTGTTGCTCATTATACACATAAGAAGGCATCCCCTTGGATCATAGATCAACATACTTAAGATCTATACAACTCTTAAATCACACCTGGTATCCCCTCTAGGGTCATAAGGCCTTGGGTATGTATCATACACTAGAGACTATGGATCCTCCATATACATGCTCGAAATGTACGCATCAACAAATACATAGCAACATGTTTGGTTGTTCAGAGTCCAACACCGCATGGAAATTTGTTTATACTGACAATTATGTACCACATTAAACATAAATGAAGCCTCACTTGCATTCAACACAAGCTGAACATCACCAAAAATAGTGAAGCAATCCATAACTTTAAGTATCTTTGAATTGCCTATCAAGGCCTCTAACAAAGCATCTAAAACATTCTCCATTTCTAGAGCATCACATCTAGTATCCTCTAAAGGCAAAATCATTCCCATAAGGGAGGGGGTATGGTAGAAAAGAAAACATAACTCAAACTTCAAAACTTCAAATTGAATTTTAAAAAAAGAGGCTCAAAAGCAAAAAATAATGAATAAAGGGAACTTGTCCTTTAAAAAAATCTCTTATGAAATTTGTGGATTGCTTAAAGTATAAAAAGTTTCCATTCTTTATTGAATCATCACATCATTCCATAATGTTTCATCTTAAACTTTTTCTACATTACATGTTTTTTGGCTTCCAGATTCTAGTAGTTGCTTCATAACGCCAAACCTTGCATCCATTAAATGGGGGGTCAAATGGACTCCAATACGAATAGACATTCGTCTTGGATTTCTGACATCAAAATGTATCTAGAAAAACTCAAACTCCTTGATCTATAACTATTTCATTTTGCACTAAAAATGTCTTTTTTATGAAGGTCCTTTTGCACTTGAATTCTAGCTTTAAAATCCATTCTCACTAGTTATCTTGGATATTTTATGCTAGAAATTGAGAGCCCTCCTCTTCAAATTGAATAGAACCTGAGTGATGCCATTCATTTTGTGCCTCTGTCATGTATGCATAATGTTTCACCAAGTATCTACTATAGGTAAGCTTATCCAACGGCTTCCTTTCTCTTTGTGATCTCTACTAGAGGTGAACTAGATTATGCTCTCTCATGAGGCGGTATGTATCGCTACTTAACTCCAAGTGTAACCACTATAGGTATGGCAAACTCGTTATCCAAACTCTGTGAGGAGTCATATCTTGAAGTCAATGGAAATGTAACATCATCAGAATCCTTCTCTTTTTCTTTCTCTCTTCCCCTCACTAACATATCCAAATTAATGGATGGAGACCCATGGTTACAAAGTTGTCCTGTTCAAGGACTTACATTGCTAAATGCATCATGAGAAGGTCCACTGGTAGAAATAGTGTCTTGCTGTCCATTTCTAGCATATATGCCATGTGAAGTATCATCATATACTACAACTTGCTTGGCACCATACTAAGACACTAACTCAGCAAACACAACATCACAAGTAAGAAAGATTTCTCGTGTAGTCAAAACAATGCACTTCTATGCCTTTATTTCCATTGAGTGTCCAAAGAAAACACACTTCACTACTTTAGGGTCAATTTTCTTTTGTTTTTCATTGAGAACATGAGCATATACAATACTACAACAACTCATAAGGTGTCCTTTCATGTATTCCTACAGTAGATATTCTATTCATCACATAGATAGCTATAAGTGTTGCTTCAACCCAAAAATACAATGGTATATCCTTCTCATTTAACATGGCCCTAGCTGCCTCCATAATCACCTAGATCTTTCTCTTAGCAACTCCATTATGTTGTAGAGTGTAGCTACAAGTCAACTGTCTCTTGATCCCATGCGCTACTAAGTATCTATCAAACTCCTTTGAGACATACTCTCAACCACCATCAAACCGTAATAAGCATGAGACATAACAGTTAAGTATTTGTCAAACTCCTTTGAGACATATGCTCCACCACCATTAGACCATAATAAGCATGAGACATAATAGTTAAGCTCTTTTTTAGCATGAGATTTAAAATCCATAAAGCTATCCAACACCTCGTCTTTATCCTTTAAGATATGTATCAACGTGTACCTTCTATAGTCACCTACAAATGCCACATAGTATTGAGACCCACCAAGTGATGCATTATGTGTAGGTCCCTAGACATTTAAGTGCACAAGATCTAAATGACTACTCTACTATTCCATGTATTCTTGGTAAATGAAAACCTATCTTGTTTTCCAAACTAACATGCTGAGCATACATGTCCCAAATCGGCATATGTAAACCTTGGTAGTCCTATAGCAAGCTCCTTCTTATGCTACAAATTTTTTAGTTTTTTAGAAATTTATATGTCCAATCCGCTTATGCCAAATATCAATGTCTCAAATACTTACCCCATCATGAGCAAACGTAGCAACATTCAATTCATGGGTGTTTGCATACAATGTAAACATACTGCTATGTCTCTAGCCTTTAGCAACCAATCTACATCCTCTGTCATAGTCATGTATGAAGGAGCCATCTCTATTAAATCATACGTGTAGGTTTTTCTCAAACATCTAACCAACAGATAGCAGAATCTTGGTGATTGATGGAACTTGCAATACATCATGTAGCTGCTTTTCTTGGCATCAGACATAACCAAGGGAACAATCCCTATGTGTGCTATGTCATGTTGCTGAGAATCATCTCTAGCATATACATAGCCATTTGCACATGTTTTTTGCTCATCAAACCACTCACCACGTGGTGTCATGTGGTTTGAGGCACCATATATATCAAACATCATCAAATTTTCCTTGTTGCTTGCCTTCGTTGCATACATAAGTCATAGCAAACACTCTCTCACCAATATCAAGCTCTACATGACTAGAAGATGTAGAGTGACCCTGTTGTCTACCCTTCTAATCAACCTACTTTTTTCAGCACTCTTTTTGCAATGTGGCCATGCTTGCCATATTATAGCAATCTTTATCCTTGTTAGCATTTTCATGAGTAGACTGAGTATGCCAGGATCCTTTGCCTCTAGATTGAGATCTCCCCCTCACACAAGAGTATCCACCATGACATCTTCCAACAAATCCATGCTGACTCTACATGGATGTTGCTAGGTTCCCTTGCCACTACTAGAACCTCTACCGCCACAATGACTATGGTCACTCTAATTAGAGTAAAAAGCTACATCTCTATTCTTAGAGCTACTTGAGCTTGTAGTCAAACCTAATTTCAATTCTTCATGGATAAGCAAGGATACAAGCTCATTGAAGTTGTCCATTTTAGCCCTGACTAAAATTGATATATCAAAGGACTTATATTCTAGCCCTAGACCATTCAAGGTCACAACCACCAATCCGCATCATCTACAATAGTCCCAGCGGATGCTAGCTAATCCGCAATAGTCTTTATCTCAATCACATAATCCTAAATGGACCATCCTTTTCTATCCATTATATTAAACTTCTCCTTCAACTATATTTTTCTAGCACTAGTGCTAGTACCATAATATCTCATCAAAATATCCCATGCATCCTTTGGTAAGTTGCAATTCATTATTTACATAACCATAGCATTAGAAATACATAAGGATAGTCAATGCAATACCCTTGGAGCTCTCTTAGACCATGCTTGATGTGCCCCAAGCTGATTAGGAGTTGCATTCCTATCGGGGACTTTGGGCTTAGCCTTGGCACCTATAACCAAGTCCTAGTAACCCTTGTTGATGAGAAAGTTCTCTATCTTGAGCTTTCAAATAGCATATTTGTTGTTATCAAGTTTCTCACCCACTAATTGAGTTATTTTATCAGTCATGTCAACATTTTCCATCTTTGCAACAACTCTTTGTATTCAATGCAATCTAAAATAGACATTGCTTAACTGCCTACAGACCAAGTACTCTTTGCACATGATAGTTTTAGTCCTCAGATTTATAACAATAAGTTAACTGTAAAAATCAATGATTTTTCGGCTCAAAAAGATGGCAAACATCTCCAGACATATGTATACAACCATGTTCAATAGCATGCTAAGTAGGTTTCATTCACTACATGTAGGACATATATGAATATTCCCAAAAACATTTATAGATCATAGTCTACAATTTCCAGTAGCAATTCTCTATGCAAAACTGAAGCAAATTTAGGCCATAAACACCCTCAAATCACATTAGACTTGTGTCATGACTCGTAGGGAATAATACATGATCACATAGGCATAAATGCTTACTCAATTTTCCATAACTGTAATAGATAGTTTTCAGCCAATTCAATGTTATAGCTAGCAGTGTATTATCTATGCAAATTGAAGTATTTTCATCTCAAAATAGCTTCAACATATCTCTAACATGTACCATAACCCTGTGGATTCAATGAGGTACATACAAGCATCAACAATGGTGTATATAACTAGTAGTAACGCCAAACAATATTCTTATAGGCTATACACAATCAACCTGTTGTATAACCAGAAATAAAATTAGTCCACATTTGGAGTATTTAGAGCCCACAACATCTCATAAGACATTCACATCCCATGTGGTTGAGTGGCTCTCACCCAGCACTCGAACAAGCACAAAACCAAGGTATCGATGCAGCAAAGTATATGCTTGGAGATTTGCTCCTCACCATGAAATTTGCAAACACACCTCCCTTGCCATGAATACACATAAAAAAAATACCCAAGACACATCCACACTGATTAAGAAACAAGATCACGAAACTCCTCTTTCAAGCTCACACACCAAGAATCCATAGTTGCAGCACAAGTATGAGAGAGAATAGAGGATGGACAAAGAGGGTTTGGAAAAGAGCGAAGAAGGAAATTAAAGAGACACCACAATCTACCGTGCTCCAACTTCCTCAACCACTTTTTCCCAAGAACCCCAATTGCACCCTTTTGAACCTTTATTAAATCAAAATTTTTGAGCATACATAAATACTATGGTAGGAGCCTTATGTGTTGCATGTATTCTAGGCAAGATTCCCAAGGTTTTAAAATAAGGGAACATATGCAATGGCTTTTATAGCTCCAAGCCAAGCATTTACAATGCATAAAAATATATCAATGAAGTACAACTTAGATGCAATAGCACAAAGATTTTGATAAAATGAATGATTTGTCAATGTAGGGCCTCGAACCTTTTAGCCTTTTTTATGAAAAAATTGGAGGCTATCATTCCTCCCACGCTTAAATTGGTGAGCTCCCATGAACTAAAGGACTATGATAAACTTCCATTGCAATCTTCAAGAAACACTTTCATATTCTTCTTCTCATTTCTTCACACCTCCATGGATCCTTTATCCACTTCTTCAGCAACCACTATCTCTTCTCATCAATATTTTGTCTTGATTTCAAACACCCCATCAAGGACTAATACACTGATAAGGATGAATACCACAACACTTCGGTTTTGGGAGACACACTATCTCTGTGAAAAACAAGAAACAAAAAATCCACCAATTTGACACCAAAAAAGTGAAAACCGGGAAATGATCTTCAAAGTAGCACTCCCGATCATCATATTTATCTTTAAGGTACTCCCACCCATGTTAATTCATGCTTGGCTTGTTCATTAACAAGGATAAAAAGCTTTGAATGCTTTCTTTGTTTATTATGTGCTCCATATCACTATAAGGGAATGGGGCAATAGCGACGGCCATTTGCAACGCAAAAAAGCGGTGTCGCTAAAAGCGTCGGTATATGTGTCGCTATTTGCATCGCTAATTCTATTAGCAACGCAAATAGCGACGGAAATAGCAATGCTTTTAGCGACACCAGTCTAAGGAAAAAGTTTCGAAAACCCGAGCGTAACATTTGCCGAGAAAACATTTGCGAGAAAGAATGAAAGAGAGAGCGAGAGAGCTTAAAGCTTAGAGAGAGAGAGAGAGAGAGAGAGAGAGAGAGAGGGAGCTCATCACCATTATTTCCACTACCACCGCTATACATGAAGAAGAAAGAGAAGTGTGCAACGGAGAAGGGAGGGAAGGTGCAAATAGAAGGTACAAAGGGTTTCATCTTCAGGCCTTTGAGGTAGGTACATTGCCTATTCTTGCTTTATTTTTGTGTTCTCTTGTTTTCTTTTTTTGTTTTTCTTTGCAAAGAGATACATGGAAAGAGAGGGAGGGAGGAAGGGAGGGAGAAGAATGAAGGGAGAGGAAGAGAGAAAAAGGGAGAGAAAGGAAACAAAGAGAAAGAGGAAGAGAGAAATGAGAGACGAAGGGAGGGAGAGAGGATGAGTGAGAAAAACAATGAGAGAGAGAGAGGGGGGAGAAACAAAGAGAGAGGAAACAAAGAAAGGGAAATAGAGAGATAAAGAGAGGGGGAGAGAAATAGAGAGAGGGAGAGGGAAGGAAGAGAGGAGGAGGAGGTAGAAAAGAAGGGACGTCAGGTAAAGAGAGAAAGGAGAGTGAAAAGAAGAGAGAGAGAGGGAGAAAGAGAGATAGAGAGAAAAAATAGAGCGAGAGAGAGGGAGAGAGAAATAGGAAAACAATGAGAGAATGAGAGAGAAGGTTAATAAAAAAAAGTAAAGGGAGAGGGGGGAGAGAGAGATAAAGAGAGGTGGGGTGACATTTCTTTCAATATCTTTGTTTCTTAAGCTTTTTATTTTTTATCTTTGATTGTCTTTGCAATGAGATGAGTTGAGAGAGTGGGGAGGGAAGGAGGGAGAAAATAGAGAGAAGAAAGGAGGGGAAGGAAGAGAGAGATAGAGAGAAATAAAAAACAAGAGAGAGAGGGGCTTCATAAAAAAGTATCAAAACCTGAGCATGGCATTTTACAGGTTTGTAAACAAGTGAGAGAGAGAGAGAGAGAGAGAGAGAGAGAGAGAGAGAGAGAGGCCGCTGCCACTGCCGCCATCCACGAAGAGGGAGGAGACAAGTGTAAAGGAGAAGGAAGGAACTCCTGAAGGAGAAAAAAATGAGAGAAGTACGAAGGGATTCTTCTTCAAGCTTTGAGGTAAGTGCATTATCTCTTCTTTCTTTGTTTTTCTCTTTTCTTTACTTCTCTCTTTCTTTTTGTTGATGAAGAGTGTATAGAGAGAAGAAGTGAGAGAGATCAACATGCGCAAGGGAGATTGAGAGAGAGAGAGAGAGAGAGAGAGATAGGTCGCTGCCACCGCCAATGCACCACAAAAAGAGAGGGGAAAACTGCAAAGAAGAAAGAGGGAACCCGTGAAGGAGAAGAAGAAGAAGGAGAGAAGTGCGAAGGGATTCTTCTTCAAGCTTTGAGGTAAGTGCATTATCTCTTCTCTCTTTGTTTTTCTATTTTCTTTACTTCTCTCTTTTTTTTTGTTGATGAAGAGTGTATAGAGAGAAGAAGTGA
Organism: Lygodium microphyllum; assembly: GCF_053477565.2. NCBI lineage: Eukaryota > Viridiplantae > Streptophyta > Polypodiopsida > Schizaeales > Lygodiaceae > Lygodium > Lygodium microphyllum. The sequence continues at coordinate 105,150,118 of NC_141150.1, read as the reverse complement.
GAGAGATCAACATGCACAAGGGAGATTGAGAGAGAGAGAGAGAGAGAGAGAGAGGTAGGTCGCTGCCACTGCCAATCCACCACAAAAAGAGAGGGGACAACTGCAAAGAAGAAGGAGGGAACCCGTGAAGGAGAAGAAGAAGAAGGAGAGAAGGCCGAAGGGATTCTTTTTCAAGCTTTGAGGTAAGTGCATTATCTCTTCTCTCTTTGTTTTTCTCTTTTCTTTACTTCTCTCTTTATTTTTGTTGATGAAGAGTGTATAGAGAGAAGAAGTGAGAGAGATCAACGTGTGCAAGGGAGATTGAGAGAGAGAGAGAGGTACAACGACTACCAGAGAAGAAGAGGAGATGGAAACTGGGCACTATCGCCCTTCGGGAGATAAGGAGAATGTAGTGCGGATACGAGCTTCTCATCTCGAAAAGATCTTTTCATAAGGATGTTGTTTGGGAAGTCATGCAAGACTCGGACATGAAAGGGATGGAAAGATTTTGGGCACGAGTGCGAGACAGCCCACCAGTAGGAAGGTAGACTGCTGCAGCTATGATGATAGAAAGAAGAGCCTACGTGATGTACTATATGTACCTTCTATTACCAAGAATCTATTGTCGATTGGACAGATGGCAGAACAAAATTTGCAAGAATCTAGTGTCGGTTGGATAGATTATTTCAACTGATACACATGGCTGTACATTCAAAAGTACAAGGATGAGGTACTCGATGTCTTTAAGAAAATGGGTTTATAAAGAGAAATGCAAGTCAGATGGTTCGTTGGAAAGGTATAAAGCCCGGCTCGTTGCAAAGGGATATGCATAGCAATACGGCCTAGATTATGAGGAGACTTTCAGCTCTGTTGCCAAGATGGAAATGGGGAGAATAGTCATTGCATTAGTGGCTTCTAAGGGCTGAAAATTATGAAAATTTGATGTCAAAAATGCATTCCTGAATGGTGACTTGCTTGAAAAGGCATATATGGAGTAGTGTGAGGGTTATGTACACAACCTGAGGTGTATATGGATGCTAGCTAGCAACCCCGTCTATCATGCTAGATCCAAACACATAGAGATTCATTACAATTTCATCATAGAAATGGTACTTGCAGGACAGATTGATCTACTTCATGTGAAGACAGAAGACCAAGTAGCCAATATCTTTATCAAATCAATTGGTAAAGAGAAATTTGTTTGTTTCATGGATCTACTTGGAGTACAGTAACTAGTTTGAGCTCAAGAAATGGAGTTTGCGAAGGGGGAGGACGAGCTTGATTCTTTTGATCTTAAAACACCTTCATCCATTGATATTGAGGGAAGACAAGAAAGAAGAGATAGAAGATGACTTAGACATAGGTAAAAACAAAAAGGAAGAAGTAGAGCTTAGAGACACTACCACTCCCTATATAAGTGTTTCTGGCTCCAACACCATGGTATAACTCTTACAGATATCCAAATGCTCCCCCAAAAATACTTGAACAAGTTTGGAATAAGCTGGAGTGAGCAAAAGATCAATGGGACTTATTCATACCTCAAGGTCCTGACTATAATGAAAGCTTGAAGTGAAGCTCTTCTTCTTGGGCCTAACAAGTGATAAAAAAGCTCCTTGAGTAATACTTTTTTGAATTGATTATATCTAGCTTTTGCAATCACAAGCTCTTTTTCTTCTCAGGTCTAAGCAAGTGATGAAAAAGCTCCTTGCGAAATACCTTTTCAAATTAATTATATCTTGCTTTTGCAATCAAAAGATTCAGTTTTTTTTTAATAATCTGATACACAATTTTTAGACATTAGGTGTAGTTGACATTGGCAAATGAATTATGCAAGAATATTTAGTGCATATAGCTAGAAGGGTGGCAGGGCTACATGCCCTGCCACCTAATTTTTTTCCCCTCTGTAACCATCGCTATTTGCATCGGAAATTTGCTCTGCAACTATCACTATAAGCATTGCTATATGCATCACTATTTGCGTCGCTATATGCATTGCTAATCCAATTAGCGACGCAAATAGCGATGCTTATAGCGATGAATCGATCGCGTTGCTAATAGCGACGCGAATAGCAATGACGGGGGTTATTTTTTCCATGAATAATTCCGTCGCTTTAAACGTCGCTATTGGATCTATATGTTGTAGTGTATGAACTAGCATTATAAAGACCTTAGGGTTACTATTTAACTAAAACATTATCTTCCCCTTTGAGAGGTTGTGCAAGTCGTAGTTCTGGAAGATATGGCATGGTAAGGAAAAACATGTCGTGGAAGATCTAGATTCCCATTGTTGCGCTGGTGAAAGGGAAAAGAGGGAGAGTAGTTGCCTCTTCTCACAAGATGGTAGCTATCACTGCTTCTTCTTCTTCTTCCTCATCTTGTTCCTCATCTATTTACCTTGCCCTGAGGTTGCAAATATAGGCCTCTGAGAACTCGTCTTCTCCATACCCTCGTCATCTTCTTTATTCTCCATTTTTCTACGGGATTTGATAACATCAAGGAACTTTGAAGATTCCTAAATTTGATTTGCAGGCCACCCTGTGGATGAGGGTGTAAGGAAAAAGAACAATCATTATTATAGATTTGGGCCATGGATAGTAACTATCACTACTTCCTCTTCTTCTTCATCTACTTCTTCTTGGGCATCGTGTGAGACACAGAGGGAGTAGGCAAGCTATCAAAGATGAGGACACCAGGTTGAGAGCAAGTTGTTGTTTCTTTTTTCTTCTTCTTTATTACTCCATGTATCCGCTTTTGTTCTACTTCTTCTTTATTTGTTATCTTTCTTCTTATTGATCTTTAGATTTGCAACTCCACTTAGTACCTTCACCTTCTTTGATGTTGTTCATGTGCTTGTATCCCATCTCTTGTGCTCTGATGATACCATATTTGAAAATACCAATCTTTAACATCACGATGCCCGAATTGCTATCTGCTAGATTTTTGAGAGTTATGCAAGTCGCCATGTGGCCATGGAAAGGAGAAAAAACAAGAATATGTACACTCTTTCTAAGAAATATTCTCTTTCTTCATGTTTTACTTTTGAGAAATTTGCACATGAGACCATCCACGAGCAATCTCTTCTTTGCAAAATTCACGGCTAGCTTGGTCCCAGCAACGGAACCAAGAATGATTGAGCACTCGAAAAGCACAAAACCAAGGTACTGATGCACCAAAGTATATTCTTGGAGCTTTGTTTCTCACCATGAAACTTGCAAACACACCTCTCTTGCCATGAATACACATACACAAAAGACCTAAGATACATCCACACTGATTAAGAAACAAGATCAGGAGACTCCTCTTTCAAGCTTACACACCAAGAATCCATTGTTGCAGCACAAGTATGGTCATATCGGTGAGCCATTTGTTGGTAATACAAGAGGGTAGGAATAGAAGGTCCTAAGATAGATCTTCTATGATAGGCATCAAAAAAGGTAGAATCAAATGGATTATGTTTGGAAAGATAAGCTAAGAGATCCACCCTCAGTTGATTAGTGCTTTGGGCATAGGTAGGGGCTGTGTTCTGTCTTTGATTCAAAATCACAAAATCAATCATGGTATGCCAAGAATTATCAGGGCAATTAGCCACTTTGGAGGAGTAACTCTGAAACATGTCATCTATGCACAACTCCAAATGGTTGACATACAAAACAGCTTGTAACACCACATCTCCCACATACCAAGCTATATCCACTTCATTTGGAATCAACAAGTCTTTGCGTAGATACATGTATGACATCAACATGGTATCGGTCGTGACAGAATCTTCAAACACCATCCTTACCACCTCTGTCAGCAACTCAGCAGACCAAGCCCCACTCCATCCATCCTCTGAAAGAGGTAAATCCATCGTGGAAAGCTTCATGTAGAAGGCCAACTTCTGTAATTGGTAATGGACAAAGAAAGAATGGTCTGGTGGAACATATTCTTGGAACTACTCAAATGTAGACCATAGCAAATCCATTCTGGATTGCAATCTTTCCACTTTATTTTGGAATAGAGGACACAAGGTAGCCTGTCTCTGAAGAGCAGCCAAGTCCTGCTGTGAGAGAGATGGGATCAAGTGAACATTAGGGCTTGGAGGAACAGACCGTGACTTTGCCAGTTGATCTTGCAACTGCTTGATTTTGGAAGCTTGTGATTCCACTGTGTCATTAGCAGTCTGTAAGGCTGAAAGTTTGACATCTAAAAGAGTTTGGAACTCTTGCGCTTCTCTGGACATCCTCTCCTTCTCCTCTGAAAGGCTAGTAACCTCTGATTGAGCCTCTGTTAATTGAATCTTCAAAGAAGATATCTCATCTCTTTGGGTTGCAACCAGTTGGGTTTGTTGCTCCATCTGCTTAAACAAATCTGCTAGGGTATCCTTAGCAGAGGCTAACTCGGATGTTGCCTTATGCAACTGGTCCTTAGACTGCATCAGTTCTTCATAAAAGGAATAGCATCTCCCGAGACTAGACTGTGTAGTGAGGGAACTGATATATCCAACAAACCTTCTCGATGTGCTCTGAACAGGTTATTACATGTGAGATAACCAGGGAGATCACTGCCAGAGGTAGCAGGAATGGCCACTGAAGGAAGAACTGAAGGAGCTTTATCCGCTACCTGCTTCAAGCGTTTGCACTGTATGACCAGGGGAGGCGAAGAATCATCATCCTCTATGTCAATTGGTTCTGACTCATCTGAAGGTGGAGAAGGAGGTACTGGATCAGATGGAGGAGGTGGAGGCACACTCTTCTGTAAACCTGAGTAGGTCAAGAAGACAGACAATTACGATCCATAGGTGACATTGGTAACATTGCCCCTGGTGACTTTCACGAAATGTTGATCCATCTTAGTGAGTAGGTAAGTGCTCCAATCAATAGCTACTCCTTTTAACACCATCCTTGAAGCTGTGAAAAGCTCTTTGGACAAGTAATGGGATGGAGTTTTTGCAGGCATAAACCTGTCCTGGAGAAACTGACAGACCAACTTCCACACAGGATCAGTGATCATGGAAAAGGAAACTCCTGAAGAGTTGATCACCTTCTTAACATCCAGCATTTCCCTTGTCTGTTTTTGCAACAGCTTCAAAATCTCTTCGTTAGAGAAAAGCTGGCGAGTGGTAACAAAGGGTTCACCTTTGGAGGGAAGAGAAAGAGCCTTCCCTAGGTCTCGAGGTGTCAAAGTCATAGAAATACCTTGGACCAGTCCCGACTTCTTGCTGTAGGAGGCCAAAAACTCATCACACATCGATGGATCCTCTGGAAGCAATGGAAAGGAGGTAGCCACAAAAGCAGCGAGTCCCGCCTTCGTGAGAGGCTCAAAAGTGAGTAGGGAAGAGTAATCCCTACTGAGTAGTGGGACATACTGGATAGGGGGAGGAGCGTGAGAAGGCGCCATTTAGATGGTTATACACACACCACAAACACAGACAATCAAAGAGAATGCCTGCAAAGCAACAAACAAAAAACCAAGGATAAGATATCAACCAAAACAATAAAACATGACTCAACCAACTATCCCCAAGCAAACCACAGCCTAGAAA